>NC_046652.1:17394154-17746337 GCF_900324485.2 Mastacembelus armatus | reverse complement strand
CATATCAGAATAGACCCAGTAGGAACCAACCTGGCTCTGTTTGAAGGTCAGACCCTACCAGCACCTCTAAATACAGCATATACCAACTAACACCTCTGTCTTTCCCTCGGCCCTTACTCAGTGCAATCCAAAACCACGCCACATGACTTCTGCATTAAGAAGAATAGTTTAACATTTTTATAAACACAGTTATTCAACATTTTAGAAACAGGGAAACACCTATAGACTGACTTCATCTGAACCTAAGTTAAACTAAGCCCAACTGAATCTATCATCACACTTAATATACAAAAGGAAATGCAGACGAACATGTGCTTCCATCCTCTAACACTGGTTCATTTTCTAAGTCTGTTTCTCTAGTTTTAATCATCTTCCAGATCAGCAAAGTACAAATATCCCTGTGATATTTCCAGATGTTTGAAACTTACAAGGTTTCCACTTGAACACATTGAACATGCACATAAAAACCCAGCAGCACCTCATCTGAGTTTATGCAAGAAAGCAAATGATTGTATTGTTATGTTTTAACCTGCAGTCAATGGGGGAATAACTAAGGCTGAGTTGTCGCTGCACAGGAACCTCACTGCTCATTTCTGAATTCCTCACATCTATTATGAGATGTAACACCTACTTTGGTACCAATATGAAGTGACACCGTTGCCAAAATGTGTACAGAGCCAATCACAAAAGGTGTCACATTTGTTTTGTACCTACGCGTCTTCTGGTTTTGAAGACTTTTCAATCACTTTCTGCTCTTAGTGTTTGACTGAATGTGGGTCTTGTATTTTCTTTCTGTGAGATGAATCACAAGTCTGACATCGCTCATTTGCATGTGCCAGGATCTGATTTAGCGAAGCCATGTTTATTCAGGAGTTAATACCTGACTCCGGTTGTTGTGTTTGATCTGCGTTAAAAAAAACTGGGACACGGTGTCATGTCGGTTTGTCTGAGATCTGGTTCACGAATGGTCAGAAACTATGAAAGCCAAGATGGTCGGTCTCAAACTGTCTTTAACGTGTCAGGTTCAGGTTGTCGAGAAAAAGAATAACTGTAGACAAAAGCAGGATTTTGTGATCTTAACACCATTAACTGAACATATTTTGCTGTGGATGGAGAGGATCCATGCGTGTTTTGCAGGTTTTAATCAGGTTGATTACAGACTTAGCTGCTGATTGAGAGACTTTCAATTGAGAGACAATCAGCAAACTAAATACATCTCCATAAGCAGTCAGGTGAGGGAGCTTTCAATCATCCTTTAATCATTAATTAATACTGAGGAGGAAGAGCTGCGACTCCACAGTATCCTACTTTAGATACAGGGTGAAAAACAAAAGTGATGTTGGCAAAGCAGCATGAATCGTGAAGAGGGTAAAAATATCTCCAGAGTTTGTTATTCAGAGAAGCTGGGGCAAAAAGTCGAAACTTTTTCTTGTTAACCTTTTTTTTTTTTGTTCCTGTGTGGATTTGATGTGTCACAGCTTCTCGGCCAAACTGGTAAAGAACAAAAGCAGCATCTTTGTTTTATAAAATCCACTTTAATGAGGCAGGAGCCTGAAAAAGAAAAAGAAAAATGTTTTCATCAAAAACATAATAGTTAGAAAATGTAAATGTGTCGTAGTGCTCGAGACCGGAACACCGCACACTGGTCTGGTCTGGTCTAGGTCTTGACTCAGTCTCAGCCTTCTTTGGTCAAACGTGTCCAGTGTCCCAGGTCTTTGGACGTACCTAATCTTCCTGTCGTTACCTTTTCGTCAATCAGAAGTCCTTGGACTTCGTCTCTGTTCTCGGTCAATAGACTCAGCCCTGCTCAGGCTGTTCCCAAATCAGCCTCCCTGTATATGTACCAGACGTCCCTTCACTTCTCGACAGATTATCTATCGCACATAGGAGCCGTAGCATCCAAGCCACACCTGTCACTTTCTGTTTTCCCTGTATCTTGGAATACCTGTCCGGCTTTGTGTGGTTCCTGTAGACTGTAAGCCTTATTTGGATTGCTCGTCTGTTTCTGACCCCTGCATGTTCCCTGACTTTTCCTCCTGTATTTTCTGCCTGATTTTCTTCACCTGGACTCTGAGTAGTCCACTCACTGTGTCTGCCCTTCTTGTCTGCATTTGTGTTTGCTGATTTTGCTGTTTCTTATTAGAAATGTGACACCTAACAAACACAAACAGCAATAAAATGATCTTACTCTAAATAAAAATGGCTTAATGATGATGACTGGGTGCATTTACTCTTAAATACAAGAGCTGGAGATACTTTAATTGACATTTTCCATTTTATTTTATTTTTGTGTCTAGTATCTAGTCTCAGATGTTTAGGAGAGATTTCCCTTTAAAACTGTTTAGATGTTTCTGTAAATTAATTTTTCCAGGCCCAAACTGTCACAAAATTTTTTTTAAAAATCACTACAAAAGTATAATAGAACTGTTTTTTCTTGTGTTCATCTCAAAACATGGATTTATTCAACTGAAACTGGCTTCACCTCAATCAGCTACTTGCTTATTATGCTAAGTTATGGTTTTTATGCTATACAGGAAGTACTGATATTAAATTATATTAAACGTTCCATCACAGCCTTCATTCACAAAGGCTTATTGAATCTATATTACTGGAACATACTCTTTATGTCTTACCTCTTAGATAGTCAGAAAACATCTCATCCACATTACAAAGACACTAAAAAACTAAAGCATTTTTGTCAGTATTTCTACTGCCCAGGATTCTTTTCTCATTTATATGCATATCAGCAGAAAGTCTGCAAGCAGAAGGAACATAAACTTAATTTTTATGTAATAAATTTATACAATCAAGCATAAAAGCACAAAAGACTCACTGCAGCATTGATGAATGTCCTCAGTGTTTCTGGGTCAATGTGCAGCACTAAAGCAGGTGGCTGTATATCTGTTTTGACTAATCTGAAACCTGGATTGTATTTTTCAAACGACTGCTGCAAATTGCTGAGAGCTTTGCGATACAGGTGCAATTTTGAGTAATTCTTGTAACCACACGTGAAATGTTTTGTTCCTAATTGATGCAGCGGAGAGAGAATTTTACAAACGTGACTTGGGGTTTGATAGATCTCAGAAATGACGGACAACAATATGTTCCCTTTGTGGGTTCTGAGCCGGTAATGGTTAAAGGTGTGTTTGGATGTGTATGTGTGAGGCTGACACGTTGTGAGGAAGCAGACAGGAACACCAGGTGCTGACAACCAGAGAACTGTGATTGTTCCAGAAGCTTCTCCAGCAAGAAGTCATGGCAGATGCTGGAGATGACAGAGTAGTCCTGGAGCGCAGTGACAGACTTCAGCACATGTCAAGACTCAGCTGCAGCAGGCTGCACCCGACATCGTGTCTGCAAGCTGTGCTGTTCAGCACCATGGGAGCACAAATCTGTACTGATCGACCCGACAACTGTCCTCCGGGAGCAGCTCATGTGCTTAAATGTCCCATTTAAAATGCTTTTAAACAGTAATCATTTGTCTTTTCTTCATAAAAGAAATTCCATATAACCTTTTTACAAAAATTTAAATGCTCATGAGTAAACCTTTCTCCCTCATTGACAAAATCTAGACTATATGAATCTATAATCTAATTCAGTTCAATTTTACACAGAATGAATCAGGAAGAAAAATACAGAATAAACAAAGAAATTCATGTGTCTCTTAAAGAAAAAGGAGCTTTTTTCTTGTAATAATAAAACCTGCTCCTGGCATTAAGATGAATGACTCCCATGTGTTACCTTTCAGTGAGGTTGTACTACCCTCTAGTGGTTCTCTCACGCTATTGCAGCAACACTGAAATTAATTGCATGTACAAAAAACACTCAAATCCTTTATTCCTTTTCAGATTTTTTTTCTCTAGATCTCAGAATTAGATATTTTTTGTGATAATATTTTAAATTATATCTGTACTCCTAAGTCTATATGTATTTTCTTCCCCCGGGGGGGGGGGGGGGGGGGGGGGGGAACCCTCTGTTTTCTTCAAACAAAGAATCACCTGGACCTCATCTTTAATGTTTCTGTGTGTTTCCCTTCAGCTGACATGGTGAAAACCTTGAAGAAGGCACGGCTACACCCAGCAGCAGGCTGCTCTACCCATTATCATGTCGTAATAGGTTGCTCAATGGTGCAGTGTGTTATGTGGGTTCGCTGGTCAACCAAGACACACGCCATTAGCCCGAGCAAACGCTGCCTTGTGATGCTACACAAAGCATACCTTATTTGTATCACATTAGCTCTTTGATGTGGCATAGCATATTATATCAACAGCTGCAATTTATCAAACAATTTTGTCACTGATTTGCTTCACTACCAGCACAACGGCTGCAGCGGCGGCGGCAGCAGCAACACCACTACCACCCCTGTCCAATTCTGCTCTCTGTTCCTCTACGAGAAGCAGCAAATAAATTAAACATGTGTCATTGAGCATGCTAAATGACTTGCAACACATAATCATCTAAATAATTATGAGCCTGCCATTAAAGTGAGCTAGATGGATGATGCATGAGGCGTTATGGAAAAACTGGAGTTAATGGTGCAAGATTTGATATGGGAAAAAGGAGAAGATGGTGGGGGGGATAAAAAAAAAAACAAAAAGGAAATATAGTTTTCTGTGCAAATCCTTCTGTCAGTCTTTTCTACTTGTCGTTAAAAATCCCATTGTCCCTCAGTAGTTTCTGAGGGACAATGTGGTGATTAGCCCAATCAGAAAAAGCAGTGAGGGATTGTGGGTAGGCTGTGGCACTGCTCACAGTCGTCTTTTTGTCCTCCCACATTTCATTAATCAGCAACCTGAGGCTCTCTGAAATCAGTTCGGCAGATTGGCAGCACACTCATTTGTCCCCATGTGGCAATCAGAGAGGAATAGAAATCAGTTCACAACCTTTATGCTATTACCTGACATTATAAACTGTCTCTTTGTGTTCTTCTTGTTATTTGTTCCATCACTTTTTTATTCTCTGTGATTTGCTGCTCAATATATGTCCCTGATTCAAACGTGACCTCTATTAGTCCCTTAGACAAGTGTATTTTTGTACCTGGTTTTAACAACAGCTTTCAAGAAAGAAATAAAAGCAATGCTTATTAATAGTTAGATTTAGAATAGTTAAATGAAACAGTACCAGGGGAAATATGTGCAACAAGTGTAGGAATCATGTAATGATCTTATTTTATGAGGAGCATATCATTGTGAGTGGAATTTAAAATGAACATTAAAACAAGAGATTCCTTCTTCTGCAGTAAAACAGAACTGTCTAAAGTCTGTAAGTTTTGTTTTTTAGTCCTTGATGCTCCAGGAGCTTGCTCCATGCAGTTCCTCTGTGAGGCAGTATTACGTCTCCCGGGATGGATAAAGATTGAGATTCATCTCGTTTGGCCACAACATCTGCTAAAACCTTATCCCAACAAGGACCAATCTGAATGACAACCTCCAGCCAATAAGCAAACAATCGATGTGAGCCTATTGCACAAATCTGCTCAAACTGGGATGTGATTTCCCCTGGGACACAAGCAGCAAGTGAGTAATGCAATAAGGGATGAGGTTTGTGGTGTAAAATTAGACCCAGTAAATGTAATTTGACAGGGAGTGAGGTGTTCCTACAGGTACAGACTGTCATGAATGACCTCTGCTGGGAAGAGCTATATCAGCATAGGCTCACACAGCATGCATTTATTGGCTTTAAATAAATATATCATCATTGTTTTTCATTGACTGACTCCCTTGTATATTAAATTCATTATTTTTGCGTGTAATTCATACCAGCACTAGTGATTCAGAGGCCTCAACCATCTATACGATAATAATATTATATGGAAAACAAAAATGACAGATTTCATGTGAGTCCTGACAGCAAAGCATGTGTGTATTTCCCATAATGTCAAGCTGCTCATATTTAAACATGATCATCAGAAAAAGCAATATTCAGAAACTGATATTGGTTGAGACCCGTAAAGTCAAAACTCATCAGCTGTTCCTGATGATGAGGTTTCCTGTTCATGTTAACATTACAAATGGTACTTTACCTTAAAGGATGAATTGTGAAATGTGTTTACAGACATTGTATTCCTTCTAGCACCGTGCTAGTTGAGCATGATAATGATTCAATCTGTGCATGTGATGAACTGAAAACTTTTCACTTGGGATTAAACTGGAAACCAACAGAAACTCACATTTCCTCTGTGAATACCAGAAGAAAAACACACTTGGAGACCTGCAGAGTAAAAACACCTTAGCTCTGTTTAAGGCAAGCTCATGACAGTTACCATGACAGCACCATTACCATTAAAAGCCTCCCCAAATAATAAATAACATCATGTAAATTATGCAATATGCTGCCGCTGCATAAACAAAAACACAAACATCGTATGCTTGTTGTGTGTTTAGGATAAATCCATTTGTCACGTGGATTAAAATTTCTTTCGTTTTGCTTAGTTTTTGTGCCCAGATGATTTAATTTGACAGATACTGAGCTTTTTTTGTTTTGAAACTGAGGACATGAATTGATAAGTACAGATGAAATGAAGGGGCTCCACTCAAACTTCCAGCTGACTGTGTCACACCTGCGGTTATTCCCAGAGACCCCATGGAGGAAAGCCATATGACTGCTGTAAATGGTCGAGGGGAAGGAGGATCCCTAACATACAGGAAGCTGTTTCATTTCTGAGAAGCAGGAAAATAGAAAAAAAGGAGACACAAGTAAAAAATGAAGTAGCATTTGCAGATAACATAGACTTTATTTAATGTGCTGTGGCAATTTACACTGAATCTGCAATAATTATGTACAAATGTTTCCAGGTTATTATTTTAATGATCGCCCCACATAAAAATAACTGACTACTGAAGCCTTCTTCAGACAGAGATTACCTGACCAGCAGGTAGTTTTCATTCACTTGTTTTTATGTATATTTTCAATTTACTGATGAATAAAAAAAAATGTGACGGGACTTGAATGAACGAATCATGACGTACATGAAGCTCCTGTTTTCAACGTTCACTGAAAGGACTAAAAATAGCAGGAGACCAAAGCAGGTCTGTGTGGAGTGATGATGAGATAAAACTGTTCAGTTCAGTGCACAAAAAAACATTTACTCAGATTTATAACAACTGCATTTTAGAGTTTTATTTAGGTTTTTTATTTTCCTTTAAGTCAAATATTTAAGTTGAGAAATTTGTGTAATTTAGCTCTGGATGATGATCGACTAAAGGCGATTGTTAAATCAAGCTGTTCCCATTTTATCAGACAAGGACAAACAGCTACAATCACAGTTTTCAGACAAAAGAACGACTTTGAAAGGTTCTTGATTTTCAAACTATGATTATTCCCCAGACTCACTGAACTCCCCTTTTAGAATAAAAACGTACAACCTCGGACAGAGATTTGTGTTGATAACTAAGTGTCTGTACTATTATTTAATCTGAGGACTTTCTCTCTGTACTTCAGTTTCACTTTCACTTTCAATTCCCCCCACAGCCCAAATTCATGCAGGCGAAGTTAACTGGTGGTGAATGTCTGTCTCTGTGTGTTAGTCCTGTAATAGACTGGAGACATGTCCAGGGCCCACCCCACCTCTCAATAGACAGTACAGATAATGGATATAGATCATTTTTGAATGTGGATGCATATCTCCATGTCGCCATGGCCATTTAAACACATTAAAAGTCACTGAAAGTGGAAATGACACTTACGATGAAGCACATTTTGTGTTAGTGAGTGTCACTGAGACAAAGAAGACCTGAGCTGTTTGAGCCCCCATCAGCAGAGGGTTAAAAAAATGACTGCACACATGAATCCACCCATGACTTTGGTTACTGCAGCTAAAATGTCTTTGTGTTTGTATTTTGGTCTTAAAGCCACTGGATGGAGACAGTGAGCCCCTCATGAGGGGTGAGGTTCTCCACAGTTCACATGAAAAGAGACTTGTAAGTAAAAATTTAAAAAAATACTATGAAAATAAAACATTTCTAAAACATATTTAAAAAAAGCTTTTTAAGTGATTTTAACTTCTGATGAGATTTAGTGCTTAAGAGGAAAAAACACACTTTAACATTAAATTTAAATTCACTGCCTTTTATTACAGTTTATGTTTGGATAAAAATATCTATGATAAGGTACCAGTTAATCATGAATTAAGACCAGGGGACCATGAGGTGGGACCAGGGGCCCACTGGACCATGAATTGGTCCACGAATTAAGGGACCCTGGTCTTAAATCATTGGACCATGGTCCATGATTTGGTGGTTTTGGACCATGAGTTAAGACCATGGGACCTTGAGTCGGGACAATTGGACCATGAGTTGGGATCATGAATTAAAACCATGAATTAAGTCCATGGGACCCTGAATTAAGTCCTTAAACCTGGGTCCTGTCTCTTTGCTCCTCAGTAACATCACTCAGAGCTTAGACCTGCATCGCCATCCGCTCTCCGCCCCTACATCCATTTGAACGTTTCCTATTGGTTAAAACCAAAACAGGCCCATACAGGCCGAGATCTGATTGGTCCAGCGCAACGTCAATCACTCACGGCTGTTCAGTGCAAATCGACAGTGCATGCGGAACAGAGAAGGAGAGGGGCATTGTGGGCTCTAACGGCTGGTTCTACTGGTCCTCTCAGCACAGGTCTGTGGTGCAGCGGGCCCGGTTTACTACTGCATCGCTTTGGACCGGGACTCACTCTGACCCGCTGTGAAAATGGCGCAGCCAGACAGCAAGAAAATCTTCTTCGAGAACCTGTCGGGGGCAGGAAAAGCCATCGCGGTGCTGACGAGCGGCGGGGATGCTCAAGGTAAACTGCGGCAGAAACGTGTCCTCGTGTCGGTGTGGACCGGACCACAGAGGGTAGAGAGAGTACTGGTCTTCACCGTGGACCGGAGGAATTAAAGCTGCGATGAGTTAGCATGCTAACACCCCCCCACCACCCCCCACACACAGCGGTAACTAACAGCGTCACACCGGGTCTGCGGTTTTTGTGCATTTGTCGCTGCGTAAAACGGCTCAGGCAGCTTCAAGGTCAAGGCCGAGACCGGGACTAGTCGTGTTGTCCTGTTGACGGGCCCAATATTTAGTGGTGCATCAGAACCGAGGAGCCTCTGACACGGTCTGATTAACCCGCGGTCTAATTGACTTAGTGCGGTCAGGAGGAGGAGGACCGGAAGAGCTTATTTCTCTGGGAGATGAGACTTCAGGTCCAGGTTGGCAGTCCCAGTCTGAGTCTTGAGTCCCAGTCTGAGTCAGAGCCTGAGTCTTGTGGACGTGATGAATCGCATACTTCCATGCCCGGTCCTTCTGACGTCACAGAGGAAACCCCTGTCACGTGCTCCTGGTTATGCAGCTTCAGCAGTAATGAAGAGCTATGACTTCAGGCAATCTATAATCAATATAATCCATATAGTCCACATAATCCAGGGGCTTATTGGTTGAAATGAGCAGCCTGTGGCCCTGCTTTGTGTCCAACTCTAAACCAGGCCTGGTACAGATGATAGTCCCTCAGACAACAAATAAAAACACCGATAAGTTAGAGACTAACAAAGTCTGTTTTAAGGTTTGACTTAAAAGAAGCGAAGACACCGTTCGGATCAGTACCAGGGTCTGGTGCCGCAGAAAGCTCGGCCCATATTAGAGTGAATTGCCGTAATCAAGGCGTGATAAATAATAATAAATGCGTGGTTGACTTTTTCAAAGTTCTTTAAAGAAAGAGCAGGTTTGACTTTTGCAAGAGGTGATAAAAGCAGGATTTGTCAACAGGAGACTATGTAGTCCTGCAAAACTTTCCAAAGTGCTGGTGGAAAAAAGTTAGTGAACCCTGTGGTTTAATAACTGGTTGAGGCTCCTTTGGCAGCAGATGACTCTGCACTATTACTTAATGCAGACGTGCACAGTGAGAAAAACACTGTGACTAACAGGATCAGTGGCTCTGGCCTGTTCGCTGATCAATGAGCCTGTGACAGAAGCTGAACATCAGTGTCCAGGGCTATTTTGTCCCTTGGCTCAGTCCTTTCACTCTCTACGCATGACAAACTGTCAGTCATGCAGAATGTGAAGGCCAGAACTTAGCGATTGTTTGTGAAAGACTTCTAAAGAAAGACTATGGGCTATTTGTCCTTAATCTGGACATTTTCACTGTAGAGTCTCTCACACGGTGTTTTGTCTAAATGTGACTAAACCAGGCGGTTTATTATGTAATCAGAGGCCACGGGCTGTTAGACAGCGTGGTGCACGATTTAATGGTTTGTGGGCACTTTGCTGGTTCTGCCTAAAACGTTTTTTTTTTACCTTGGAAATGATCAGCTATCTGCTTTTCTTTTATTACCGTGCTCCAATGGCCTGAACCTTTGTGTTGCTCAGTGACGGCACGTTACGGCTGTAGCTGTAGAAAGGAAACCCAGTCCTTTCCTGTCTGCCTACTCTGCATAAAAGATCACGTGTTATTCCCACTGTCAGGTTTGTAAGCCAAGCTTCCATTAGCATTCGAGCAACAGAGCAGTGTCTTAATTGTTAGTCAGTTCACTCAGTAGCTGAGACGCTGCAGGAGCAACTTTTAGACCACAAATGGCTGTGACTGTGACACACACACAGTAACACACATTGTCTCACACATCCAGGACACATAGAAACTTAGAGAGAGGGGGAACAAAGGTTCACAGATGCAGTTCTGAAATAAATATCCATGCAGCTTAAATAGGTAGTATCTATGGGGGAAATTCAGATCGGTGAAATGAAATGAAATGAAAGCTTCTCATCATCTTGTCTGTTTGCTCTGCTCGCCAGGTTCTTAGCCTCATGGTTAAGATTCCTTTTCTTAATGCTTTCTCTTTCAGGGATGAATGCTGCCGTACGTGCTGTGGTCCGAATGGGCTTATATGTGGGAGCCAAAGTTTATTTTATCCATGAGGTGAGCACATATTTTGTGATGACTCTTACTGAGGTCCATGTTTTGAATTATGCTCATATGGAGGTTTGCCTTTAAACATTTCGGTGGCGTGGTGACGTTTATTTTTTTAGGTGGTTAGACAGATTAGTAGTCTTGACCAGTGAGGGAGCCATGGTAGCAGGTTTGGAACAGCAGCAGCATCTGCTTTTTTTAAAGCCTAAATAGTTCCACACAGCTACATACTGTTCCTCTTGGACGTACTGTCGAGAACCCGAGGCCATTGCACAACAGGTCAAGGTGCGAAGTGGCGTGCCAAGTTAATTCTTCGTCTGCTGACGGCTCTAATCTCGTTTATGTGTCACGTGACCTGTCGGATAATCTCGCTTCATCATATTGTGATATTATTACAAATGCGTTTAATCGTTCAGCCCTAGTTCCTATTTGTATAACGGTGGATGACAAGTGTACTACCTGTCTGTAATTTACCCTTTAAAGGTCATTTTCATCGTGTCTTTATACGTGTATTAAAACTGTAGGTGATATTACTGTTTAAAAACATTTGACAGCAGTGACGAGTGTATTTCATGGAAGCAATTATGCCCCTTTGTTGCGTATTGATAACATTTGTATGTGTGAGTACTGTGACGCAGCAGATGTTACAGCAGCTTTGTTGTAGAATTTGTTAATTCTGTGATACACTGCATGTGTGCACTATTTCTTTTTACACTGAATGAAGATGGACAAACTTGAAACCGTCCAAGTTAAGACGTCTTTTGTTATTTGCAGAAATGAGGAGGAGTAAAAATCACTCCAGCTATTTACTAAGAAGCTTATGGTTTTTTTATTCAGGGATATCAGGGTATGGTGGACGGTGAGGAGAACATAAGGGAAGCCACATGGGAAAGCGTCTCCAGCATGCTGCAAGTGGTGAGTAGGCAAATTGTCATGGGCAGTGTATTACACCTATGATGAGGTGCTATAGAAACATGTTTCATCTGAGGGTTTCTGTTTAAGGATGAAATATAAAAATATAACTGTCTTTATTCATCTTCTGGTGTGGTGGATCAGACGGTTATGAAAGCCAACACATGCAAATGGAGAATAGCACAATAGAGAGAGACACTCAAACCGTGTAGCCTGAATGACCTGCATTGTGGTCATAGAGGTCATCGCACAACATCCCAGCAGCCAATGTGGGTTCACCAGCAGATTTGACTCTAGTCCACATGTCCTGGAGCAGGAAACTGCACTTAAAAGTCAAAGGCAAAAGTTAGTGGTCTAAGCTGAGGACATTCTCATACTTACTGCCATCAGGGTGGGACTGTTATTGGCAGTGCCCGCTGTAAAGAGTTTCGCACTCACGAGGGACGTCTGAAGGCTGCGTACAACCTGGTGCAGCGAGGCATTACCAACCTGTGTGTCATCGGTGGAGATGGCAGCCTGACGGGGGCCAACCTCTTCAGGGAAGAATGGAGTGGACTTCTTGGGGAGCTGGTGGATCAAGGTACTAGGGAAATATTAACCTTGTCTTTGCTTTAAACTGCTCTATAAATAAAGTTTATTATCATTATTATTCTTTAACAGCTTGTGATGCTGTTAAAAGTCACATTGTCTACCACTTAGTTGTCCTGGACCCATATAATACAAAGTTTGTAGATGTTTTATAAAGTTGACTAAAGCATAAGGTTTTACCACAACAAAATCTGGAGACCAGTGGAAGTAATAAAAATAAAAAGGTCAGCTAGTCCCTCAAAACATGTTATGATCTGAAAGGGTTTGTATTATAAATCAGTGTTTCCTTAGGTTTTTCCCTGAGGTCAGACGTTTTCATTGATGCTCCTCTGTGATATTATGTCAACAAGCTGTGTGAGTAATGTGTCTGCAGTGGAAAACACAGAGGCGGCACTGGTTTAACACTGGTTTAACACTGGTTTAACACTGGTTTAGCACTGGTTTAGCACTGGTTTAACACTGGTTTAACACTGGTTTAACTCCGAGCTCTTGATCGTTCCAGGTTTAATTGAAGCAGATGCTGTTCAGAAGTACTCAGCTCTTCACATCGTGGGGATGGTCGGCTCCATCGATAACGACTTCTGCGGAACCGACATGACAATTGGTACCGACTCTGCTTTGCACCGGATCATTGAAGTGGTGGATGCAATCATGACAACTGCACAGAGGTAAGTGGTGTGTCTACAAAATCATGCTAAAACAAACAGCTCAACATATTAGCCTTAAGCAGCCAAATGAAAGCAGAGTTCAACTGGGCTTTTTTCAATCAGTTTACACATTTAGCAAAGGAATAAGTGAAAGGACACGTGAATTATATCTGCTTAGACCGGTTTCCAGTGGTTAGGGGGTACCACTCCTCCTTTCCTCAGCTACTAGAGAAGGTGGTTTCACAGCGTAGCCATTTCACATCTCTGCTTAACAGGACATGAATCCTACAGTGCGTGGAGTATGTGCACCCTAAGGGGGTGTCCTTAAGTAGTACACCACACTCCTGCTGGATAAAATATCATTTGTCGTGATGACAACATGTCATGATATTGTTAATAAGTTTGACAGACCAAGGTCAGGATACAATTTCATTTAATTCATGACAGACCACAACACTTTTGCTGACTCAGCACACGGTGATAAATTATTGCGGTTAATAATGTGCCCACTTAAAGTCGCACACCAAACATAACACTGTGTTTAGGGTATTCACCACTCAGCCTCATATTTCAGATGTCTGTTTTTGAACACATCGTGCTAAGTCATATTTTCTGTTCTTGTCTTTCAGTCACCAGAGGACGTTTGTGTTAGAGGTCATGGGCAGACACTGTGGGTGAGAATACGCTCAATAGAAACATACATTCTGGAGCAGAAACAGACCATCAACACCTGCGTTTATATACCATATTGTTCTGTCGTTGTTTCCTCTCAGGTACCTAGCCCTGGTAAGTGCCCTGGCTTGTGGTGCCGACTGGGTGTTGATCCCTGAGATGCCCCCAGAGGACGGCTGGGAAGAGAAGATGTGTGAGAAACTGTCTGCGGTAACATGATCTTACTGTACTTGTTCCCACAGTAGAGCCAGTCAGACATAATTTATATACAGTTTTTAAATAATGTTTCATGTTTAACTTGACACTGTTGTTTACTGTCTTTAATCAGGCATAAACACACTGTTTAGTCTCTAATGGGGGGCGTAGTAGTGTGTGTGTTTTTCTGCTTCGGAAACATGTTATTCTGTGATTCAGACCCGCTCCAGGGGCACAAGGCTGAACATAATCATAGTTGCAGAAGGAGCCATTGACAGACATGGGAAATCTATAACCTCTAGTTTGGTCAAGGATGTGAGTACCTGAGTGTAAAACCAAAAGGGGAAGCCAGAAGCATAGAGGCCCAATGATTCTGTTGGAAACCCTGTATTGAACAGGCCAATATTGTAGATATATCTCTCTTCAGATAAGATGATCACGATGTTGTTTGTAAGCCGACACAATGACGAGGGAGAGGGTTGGCAGGATATTACTGCTCTAATGACGCTGAGGCATTTATTGATCACAGAGTCTGGTAACCATCATTTGGCCCCTGTGCTTCTGAAAGCCCATGTCACAGCCATAGCCTCAGTTTTTCTGTCATGTTGTTTTCCCCCACCACCCCTTCTTGTAGAACCGAGCAGGGATGAAAAGGCTGAATGTCATAATTGTTGCCGAAGGGGCAATTGATCGTAGCAACAAACCCATTACCACTGACTATGTTAAGAATGTAAGTACAGAGCAGACAGAGTGTGGCAAGTTCCTGCTTCACCTGCCTCCTGTATGACCTGTGCTGCTGCACTGCTGCCCTGGTGTGACTTTGACTCTGTTGCTGTGTTTCTGGAATGCTCTGTCAGACACACTCGCTAGTTTGGTAAGATCGCTTTCACGGTACTACTACTACTACTACTACTACTACTACTACTACTACTGCTGCAGCTGTGAGAGCAGATACCCTCTCTAAACCTTACCCCCATGCACTTATACTTGAGACCCGCTTCACATTGTTTTTTTTCATTAGATATATTTTTAAACATTTCCTGTAAATATGCTCATATGGATTGTAAGATTATGTTACGACCCTCTACTAACTTCATTTTATTTGTGAAGTTTTTCTTTTTTTAATTCTTTTACAGTACTTGACTCTTCCTGTTTACTTTGGCACCTGGGATCTTACGTGATAATCAGTACAGTACGAGAACTCCCTGCTAACATGACTGAAAAATTAGAATGGCTTGCTTGTGGTTTGCTGTTTCCCCCCTTCTCCTCAGCTGTTTTATTGTATTTGGTTTTCGTGTGTGATATGTCTGTTCATGTATGTTTATTTGCATATGCATTTATTTTATATGACACCTCTTTTGCATATATAATTTCACATCTGTCTGTAGAAAACCTTCACTGCTAAGATGAATATGAGGGATTTAGTATTTAACGTTAAGGATCCAGTAGATAATTTTCCAGCAGTATTTACCATTAGAGAATAACAAAGTAAACTGCTGTGTTTTATTCTCCTAGCTTGTTGTCAAATGTTTGGGATTTGACACACGAGTGACAATCCTGGGGCACGTGCAGAGAGGAGGGACTCCATCTGCTTTTGATCGCATCCTGGTACGTGACAAGTTAAATAGGACTACAGGTTAATAGTAGAAACAGAGCCGTGACAAATATTTTATTAAACAGGTGAAAAAACGGGTCAGTTTTCAAGCTGAACTACTAAACAACATTTGTTGTCTGTAGCTTTTCTTTGCCATATATGTCAGTAAACTGAGCATCTTTGGTTTATGGATTGTTTGTCAATTGCTATTCAGATAGCATCTAGCATTGGTGTCCACTATCTTCTTTAACATTTATACACAAATTGATTAATTAAAAGAAATCCATTCTTATTTTCGGTGAATTTGTATGTCCACCTTTACTACAATGTTAGTGCTTGACCCTAATTCTCATTGTAATAATACTGGTATAAAAATTCATTAGTGTGAATCAGAAAAACAGATGGAAAATATGAAACGTTTACTACAATTTTGGTTGCAGAATGAAAATTAAAAATCTTGATGTGGGGAAGATTGTGGTGGTAAAGAAAACAAGGTATAAGAGAAACAGCCGAGCTTTTGATAGTGAGGATGAAGCTTTTTTTGTTTTTTATCCAAACGTATTTGCTCACACAGGCGAGTCGTATGGGAGTGGAGGCTGTTCTGGCCCTTCTGGAGACTACAGCCAACACACCCGCCTGTGTGGTCTCTCTGTACGGGAACCAATCGGTGCGCTTGCCTCTGATGGAGTGTGTGCAGATGGTGAGTATTGGACTGAGCTGGAAACAGGCCAAGACACACACATTTACTAAAGGACGTAATGGTAGCCCAGAGTCAAACTATAAAACACATGTAAACACAGGTACTGAGGAATGAATCTGTAGGAGTCAGAGTCAGTGGGGACAGATTGGAGGAGCTTAAGTAATAACAGAGGAACCTAATAGAACAACACAACCCTCTGGACCTGGAGTGTCCTAAATGTTCCTTAGAGAGTTCTAGTGTTTGAGAGGCAGCTGTGTTTGGTTAATGATTATCCACAGACTTTGGCGATGATGACGACGACGATGATGATGATGATGTAATCCATCCTCAAGGAAATGCACAGAGGTTTTGTTTTGATTTTGACAGAACAGATCCCACCCCTGTTTTCAGGTTTGGGGAAGTGGCTCAAGGAAGGAAGGTCAAAACAATGTTACATGTCACTTTCTCCTTCTCAGTTCTACATACAGCCATTGTTACACTCACCATAGACACATACACTTTGCCTCTAAGCCGATAGAAAGTGACCTGGCTCTGTTTCTGTGCGTACAGGAACTACAGTGTATGAAATAATGTGAAAATACTCTCTTGTTTTCTTCAGACTCAAGAGGTTCAAAAGGCCATGGATGAGAAACGGTTTGAGGAAGCAGTTAAGCTTCGAGGCAGGTATGATTGATGGCCAGCAGCAAAGGCATCACTGAAAATCGAGATATTAGTTTGATGTTGGTTTTTGTAGACGTGTAGTAGGGAAGGTTTCACAAGCACACAACAAGAAGTGGGGAATAATCATTATAATTCAGATAAAACACCTGACACTGAACGACAGTGAAAGTAAAAATAATACCACACATTAGTTTGAAGTCATTCACAGACCTGTGTTTTATTGCAGGAGTTTCGAAAACAACCTGAAGACGTACAAACTGCTGGCCCATCGTAAACCAGAGACCGAACTGCCGACTGTAAGACATCTCGGATATTCTTCTTGATATTTTCTTCTGGAGTTTTGACACAAACACTGTTGTCAGCTCTGTCAGTTCTCTCCTAACACACACACCTGAAGTATAAACACAGGCAAATTCATTTTTTCTTTTTAACAAATTTACAAACGTTCCCTTTGTCATTATGTGGCACCGATCCATGAGATGAATTTAAACAATTGTAGTTTGAGGCAGCAACATAACAAACTAGTCTCACCAAGCCAGTGAGATGTTTCATTTTGTGTCACGGTGCCCTGGAGCCTCTGTGACACAAATGACTCAGCTGCTGCAGCCATGATGCACTGTGCTGCTGCTGTTCTCACAGATGAGCGTTGGTCTGTTGTACCGTGGCATCAAGACTACACCTTGTTCAACGCTGAAGGATGACTGGGTCAACCCTGCCAGGATCTCCTGCAGGCTGTTGCTGTGGCTCCAGAGGAGGCAGCTCAGATTAAATATCAGTGAGGTGTAGAGGCAGCATGGCAGACCTCACGTTTGAACTTGCTCCGGGGTTTGGCTGCCCCTGCACGTCTGATAATAGCAACTGTAGACCCAGCATGTAGCCGAGAGCTGACCAACAGCAATTTATTGATTCACTCTGCAGAGCTTGAACAACTGTCCAACAATAACAACTGACCCATGATTTTTATGCACTGTGATGACTGCGATGAAAGAAAAAAAAATATATAGAACTCATTGTTGATGCCCATGTTCTGTTGTGCCTTTAGAGCAACTTCAACGTGGCTGTGTTGAATGTTGGAGCTCCTGCAGCGGGCATGAACGCTGCTGTCCGTTCAGCTGTCAGAGTGGGCATCTCTGAGGGGCACAAGATGTTTGCTGTCAGTGATGGGTTTGAGGGGTTCTACAAAGGACAGGTGGGTCCTGAAGCACTAATATACTAGCACATGTATTAGACTACTACATCACAATAAAGACGCATGAGTTTATTCATATTTTCATTGGTGCATTGTTTTAAACAACTCAGAGATAATTTGTTTAGGTTGGCTGAGTGACAGACGACCGCTTTAACCTCTTTGACCTCTTTGACCCTCAAAACACTTGTTGGCACTTGACACTTGTTTAAAACAATAACTTGAAGAGAACTGGTTTAGGCTGGTTTAAGTATCAGACAGTACACAGTTGCTGTTAGGTCACTGAATGAAGAATAATGAAGGAAATGCAGGAGATGATCTGTCCAGATTAATCTAAACCAATTTCCCACACTGACTTTCCTTCCTCTACCCTGCTCAGTCAAAGCCGTTGCAGCACGACAGATGACAACAGAGTTTGCTCACGGTTTTGGACGGATTAGTTTGGATGAATTTCACTTTAATTGACACTAAAATATTAAAGATTCTTCGGTTTTGAATTAAAGGTTAAATCAGACAGTGGTAGGTATGTGAGGGATATTTATATTGTGCAAAACTGAAATCTGAGACGTTTTCGTGCTTTGTGACTGGTAAAACTGGTTCCACCCTCCTCACCCTCACACTTATCTGACCTTCTCCCAGTGAGAACCTTTAAATCCACATCGGACTCATTCGTAGTAGAGCACAAAATGAAATCATCTTCATCTGAATGTCTCAGAAGGTGCCAGTTGACCCCAAGAAGACTGGACTAGTGGGACTAATCGATCCACCTGTTTTCAGTGGTTCAGTTCCTCTGTTCTGTGTGAGGGAGTGTGTCCTCCAAAAATATCTCTGGACTGAGACCCCAGGACGTTCTGTCAGAAAGGGTTGAGCGTATTAATGTTTATGGTAAATGGACCATAGAAACACAGAAGTAGATCTACATTTATGTTCATTAATACGGATGTTAGGACACTGTCGGATTCAAACAGGGGCCAAAACTCAGAAAAATGTATTTCAGTGTTATGGCAGTGCCCCAATAACACAACACAACATGTTACTGCTGCTTCCCATCAGATTAAAGAGATTAAATGGGCTGATGTTGGGGGATGGACAGGACAAGGAGGATCTCTACTTGGAACCAAAAGGTAAAGTCGTGATCTTTTATTTGTTGATGTTTCGTGGTAATCATCGATTTCAGTTTTAAGGAGCAAAACTAATAGTCATTTATGTTTGATGATCAACTGAATGATGTTTGGTGGCAAATGATGATTTTGTTGCGTCGTTTCTTTAGGACACTTCCTGCAAAGCATGTTGAGAAAATTGCTGAACAGATGCGAAAGCACAACATAAATGCCCTTCTAGTTATTGGTGGATTTGAGGTATGTTTAAACTCGGTTTCTCTGTTCTACAAGATGTGACTTTGCTAATGAAATGACCATAAGCTTATTATCTCTAGTGTAGTGTGACTTATGGTATATTTGATATGTAGCAATATCAGGAGAATGAGATATTTTTTGTATATTACAATTAAAACACCAAAGTAATTGTTGGAGCATTACCAGTTTTGATGCCAGATATGTGTCTATATATTTGTGTATATTACAGTTAACAGTATGTTGAATCTTTCCATCAGTGTTGTGCCATTTTATATCAGCACACCACCATATGGTTCCATCCATAACCACGTACATGATCATTCTTAATTGCAAAATAATGGCAGCTTATTGTTTTTGTGCTTTAGAGAAAAAGTAGGATCCTTAACTTAAGGCAGTTGAAATATTTAAATGAAGACTGGACCAGCAGTATTGCTGAATTATAAATAATGATTTGATTCCATTTGAAAACAGAGAACACCTGCATTTCTCCAGCCATTTCACGCATTCCTGTTTAGATGCCCACCAGCTTTAATTTTCCTATGATGGATGCAAGTAAATGGGTTTCATGTGTATGAACAGGTGTGTGTGTGTGTGTGTGTGTGTTTTGTGTGTATGTGGAGTGGTACCTGTCTGTTTCGCTGCTGTCCGTTGTGATAGACCTGGCTCCTCCCCTTGGCACCCTCCACTTTTGTCTTTCCCTTCTCTGTGGCAAGTAGCACCTCTCTACCAAACCCACCTGCTAACGGTCCACTCTTGTCAGCACTAAAGCCCTTGGCTCTGCCCTGCAGGCCCTTCTGTCACTGCTGGAATTGTTAACGGCCCGTGGGAAATATGACGAGTTCTGTGTGCCCATGGTCATGGTCCCAGCCACTGTCTCCAACAATGTGCCGGGCTCAGACCTCAGCATTGGCGCTGACACGGCTCTGAACGCCATCACTACTGTAAGCGATTGGCTTGGCAACAAGAATAGTTGATCTCAGCAACACACACACACACACACACACACACACACACACATATATACAGTAAAATACACACATGCAAACAAGCAGACACTGAAACGCTTTATCAGCACCTGAAGGGGATTATTACCCATCAGCCAGTGCAGACAGACAAATTTATTCTTGTCTATACTGTAAAGGCAAGTTACAAAGCAGTCCCCCTCCCTTCCCCATCAGGTAAGTGAGTAAGTGAAAACAGTGACGCATGCTGTGAGGTGCACAGTTGTTGTGACCGCCATGTTTGCTGTGCCTGCCCGTCTCCTTGGCTCTGCGTTTGTGTCGTCCCACGTCAGTAACATCCATACGACTGGTTAACAGCATGTGTCCTGGGTTTCTTACACATACAGTGCAGCTGCTGTGTGTATAGTCTAACTGACTGAATTGATAATGCCAGTCCTTGTACCAAGAATATACACAAAGGTTAATGAAGTACTATTGCTGCTGAACCAGAATCTCAGCTTGGCTGCCCACATTTTTTTTTTTTCTCCATCTTCATCCTCTGTATCCAGACTTGGTCAGTGCTTGTCCTGCTTGCATGTACCTTTCTGCAGCAGATGTGGTGTGATGTGGTTGCCCCATGCAGAATCACCGCATTGAATTACTGAGGCTAACGACTACACAGACGTCTTTGCCATCTCTTCCTTTAAAAGCTTTTTCATCGTCTTTGTCATTTCCTGTCTTTTTCCCTTCTCTCCACACTGTGTGTGTCTTCTTACTCCTGTACCTCTCATCCTTCTTGTGTCTGTCTTCGTTCTTATTTCTGTCAACATTTCTAGTCACACTTGTGCCCTCATGTTCTTTCTGCCAATGGGAAGCCATAGCTGCTATCACACGGAAAGAGCTGGAATGGCAGGAAACACTCAAGAGAGAGAGAGATTCCCCTCTCTCAGTGGCTGGCCTTCTGACGGGCTCTAATGCATTTTTTATATAATGCCGCTTCAGGCGTTTGAGAGTCTGCTGCAGCTGTTTGAGGCTCGTGCTACCTATGAGGAGTTTTGCATCCCGATGTGTATGCTGCCTGCCACAATAAGTAACAATGTACCGGCCACAGATCTAAGTATTGGGGCAGACACGGCCCTCAATGCCATCGTTGAGGTAAGGCAGTCAGACCACAGCTTTGAGCACTTTGTACTAGATGTTTATGGGCAGACTTTGAGATGTGCAGTGAAGTGTTGCATGAGTCTTTGCTGCATCTCTGTAGATTTAAAACGTATCCTCTAGTTTTCACATTACATACACTGATTCTAACTTCAATCTTTTTTTTTTTAATGAGTATCTGTAAAATCTTAAAAGTACACTTCACCAATTTTTGCACAAGTACATTTCACAGCCTGAGAAGCTCTAAGGAGACTACATGAGACTCACTGTTTTTTTTTTAGTTTTTTTTTTTTTTATAAGATTTGATCATTTGTTTTAATCAGTGTTGAAGTACAATTTTGACCAGGTGTGTTAAATTTCATGTCTCTAACTGGTGAGAGCAGCATTTTAGCCTGAAACACCTCAAATTGTTTAAATGCATAGACATATAGACTTTGGGCCATCAGAGATACATCAACACAGTCACATTTACTGAACACAACAAAGATAGAGCATTTTAATTCACCTCAAAGTTTCTTCTTGTTGCTTGGTTCTAACATTTCTTGGTTAGAACGTCCAAAAACAGCACACAGGTCTGGTGTTTACTACTATTTGAACTGGCCAGAACCAGGGGTCTGCAAAGCCACTGTGCAAGTTTGCTCTTGTGCAGATTGGTAAATAAGCATGTGTTGACCTTGAAACAAGTGTTGTGCTTTTGTTTTTCTGTGTGCTTTGTATTACTCTATTAACAGTAAATGACCCTTAATGTTGCTTGTTCATTTGACGCTGAGGTTTTAAGCCTCGACAGACAGCGAGCTGAGACATGGATGTTTATAATGCTTAGCATGTAGTAGTTCCGTAATGCATACTAACACTGTGAGCTTACGTGCATGCATTAGACTTGTGACCGCATCAAACAGTCAGCCAGCGGCACCAAAAGGCGCGTGTTCATCATCGAGACCATGGGAGGATACTGCGGCTACCTGGCCAGCGTCGGTGGCCTGGCTGCTGGAGCCGATGCTGCTTACATCTATGAGGAACCATTTGACATCCGAGACCTGCAGGTGACGCATCATTTCCTAATAACATGCACACATGAACATCTAAGGTTGACAAAATGTAAATCCATGTGTTGCTTGATTTCTTTTGAGCTGCCTTTTAATGTTTCAGGCCTTTTTTTTTTTTTTTTGTTTCATCCACTAGAGGGCAGACAAGCTTGGTTTTGTGATTCAACTTATTGGTGTTACATTACTAACAGGTACAGTTGTTTTTATTTTTTATTATTTTATAGGCCAATGTTGAACATCTGACAGAGAAAATGAAGACAAGCATTCAAAGAGGACTGGTCCTCAGGTAAGAAAATTATAGTCTTACATCAGTCTAGTGCAGTTTGATCTGAGTTATATGAGACTACACGTGATGGGTGAACGTAGACTCATGTCTGTTCTGTTCCGTGCACGTTTGTAGGAATGAAAACTCTAATGACAACTACACCACAGACTTTATCTACCAGCTGTACACTGAAGAAGGGAAGGGAGTGTTTGACTGCAGAAAGAACGTGCTGGGACACATGCAGCAGGTACACATCGCCACACTGGTTTCCGTTTCTTACTAACTGCACGGGAGTAAAACCTTCTATCACAGCGTCAGTCACTTTAGACTACAGGGGATTTAATAGAAAAGGTTTCCCACATTTGTATCTGGAATCAAAATTTCATACATACTACATGTGCACTGTGTTTTGCCTTGTGTGTCTAGAGATTATTACAGTTTTTAAAATATATGAAGTGTATTAAATATGGAAAACGAGAGACACACATCTCTTGATTCCTTTACAAGGGAGGAGCACCATCTCCATTTGACCGTAACTTTGGGACCAAGATCTCCGCCAAGGCGATGCAGTGGATTTCCAAAAAGCTGGTTGAGACCTTCAGACATGGTAAGGGTTAATGTTCCGCTTCAGTGAAATGGCCTGTGGTAGTTGATGCTCAGAGACATAAACATGAAGCAGATACTACCCAGAACCATCATGGAGTCACTCTGACATTTTGACACATATCAGTGTAACAAATGTACTTACATACTATCTTTTTAATGGATAATACAAACAACTGTGATGTGCAACATTGCTGATACTTTACAACCAAACTGCATTTGTTCAACAACTATAACTAAAGTTAAAACTCTGTTTTTGTTCTGTCTATTTCCCAAACACTTGGATGACATAAGATGAAGGTAAAGCCTTTTTTTTCACGCTGGCTCCGCGAGCGTCCGCATCTTTGTATTTAGCTCCATGTCCCTGTCCATTGTTTCCACCATTCTGTCATTAGAGCAGCACACAGCCTGTTCTGGAACATGTGGGGTACAGCAGACATGATGCCACATTTTGTCCCCTTCATGAGTCATGTGGGATATTTGCATTGGAAATGTACAAGCATGGGCTGAATACGTGCGTCTCTTTCTTGCTTTGCCCCACATTCTATGGCACTTTGTCTGTAACGCTGTAGCTGCTTCTTTACGATCATCTCTTGAACTTAGTAGTCCACATGTAGATTCATAAAAATGTTCTACTCTCTTCAAGATAGTAACTGGATAAGAGAGAGTAGTCATCACTCTGTATAACCTCTGTCACACACACACACACAGACACACACAGACACAATGTAAAGTGTGTGTAAAGTAGGATAGTTAAATGATGTTCTTGTGTTTTCACCTCTAACTATCGCTGGGCTCTGTAGGCCGAGTGTTCGCCAACACCGAGGACTCCTGCTGTCTGCTGGGGATGCGTCGAAGGGCTCTGGTGTTCCAGCCTGTTGTCCAACTCAAGGAGGAGACAGACTTTGTGTATGTACCAATGTCAGAAAAAACTGTGTTGTGTGTATGTGTATATATACATACATATATATATATATTTTTTGTATCATTTCATATGTTAAAATTTTATGTCTGTATATCAGGGCTGCAGCTATCGATTATTCTCGTCGAGTATTCTACCGAATATTTCAGCGATTACTCGAGTAATCCAATAAAATGACAATAATACTATTGTGTAAACGACACGTTACCTTGTGTCCGCTCCGCTGGGTGAGCCGGTCCGGTTCAGAACCGGATCCTTTCTGTTCAGATGTTGAAGCACTGACGAAGTGCTGTTGTGGTTTCTCCGGTTCTCCGGTTCTACTTTACAAAACACACATTGTACCGTGTTGTCACCTTTTTAAAATTTGAAACTATCCCAAACTTTGGACATTTTCCACCTCTTACAGTTTCACTCTCTGCCATAGCGCCAACTTTTTATACGGAAATGCTTTGTGCAACAGTGATTACGGTCCGTGTGGAACAATGATCCCCAGGCGGAGCAGGTCCAATAACGCGAGTGAAACGAATACTCGAGACAAAGAATTTGAGATTCAACAATTTTTTTGTATTCAAATTAATCGATTTAGTCGAGTATTTGGTGATAATTGATAACTGCATAATTACTGTGGTCCTTTTCGATGTCATTCATTCTAAATGCCAGCGATAATTCAAAGTCTTCTCCGTCTTGTATCACATGACCTTTTCACTGCTCCTATTTGTTGACAAGCAGCTTAAAGATTAAAGTTTGGACTTTGTCCAAAGTATAGAAACAGCCTGAACCTCAGTGATGAAATTTCTTCGTTTTCCTGCAGCCACAGGATTCCTAAAGAGCAGTGGTGGCTGAAGCTGCGTCCCCTCATGAAGATCCTGGCTAAGTACAAGACCAGCTATGATGTCTCAGACTCTGGACAACTGGAACATGTTGTATGCAACCGACCTAGAGATTTGGATGCTTCAGTAGCCATGTGAAGGTCTGCACTGCAAAGTCTAGTCTGTGTGCAAGACTGAAGATCTTGTAGGTTTCAGTTTGTAAAAGAGCTCCAGTAACAATATCAACAGCTGTCTCTAATGGTCTGTGTACTATGTTCATTTCCTGTTTATCATTGTCCTCATTGCCACTCCTTCCTGTTTTGTCTTGACGAACTAATGAAATGTAATTTATCCTCTGCGGCGCTCCTAATTTAAAACGCACGCGTCCTCTTGCACATAGGCACAGTTGGCCCGCTATGCATTGAGTGTCCTCCTTCCCCTGGATGTTTAGCATCACTGTTGTTCTAAAATTGCACTTTCTCTGGCTCTAGATGCTTAAACAGGCCCAAAGGATCAGGACAGAATAGAGTCTTATATCTGCCTACAACTAGTGTGAGGTTCAGTATTTATTCTGTATGTGAGATTGATGGACTGTAGTTCTGCTGCTGCAAGTCAAGGGACCTGCGTGCTGTGCTTTACACCAAAACTAACAGGATCTTTTTAACGTTGTCACTTATTTTGCTTGTGAACAGATGTATTAACCGTAGGCACTGCTGTATCGAGTAGCTGTTATATTGCACCATATTAGATGTGTAAGAGACTAAACCTTCCCATGGAATAAAAATCTGAGAACTACACTGTGTTGATTACAGTCACTGGATATTAACACCCCATATTGAACTTTTTCAAGGGTTTGCCCATAAAACTATTAAAATCTGTCCATGTTAGTGGATTTAAAAAAAAAGTTCTTGAGGGTGACACGACCACAAAGTCGCTCATCAGACCTTCGGCCGGTTGTCTCCAACCCTGGTCCTCGAGAGCTACTGTCCTGCTTGTTTTCCAGATATCCCTGTCCTACCCGCTGCTGATTACCTGGACTGGAAGGGCAGGGATACTTGGAAAACATGTAGGACAGTAGCTCTTGAGGATCAGGGTTGAAGACCACTGTCTTAGACACTCAGGTGAGCTGTCAACTGATCATCTGGTGATGAGTTGGATCCGGTGGTGGAGGAGGAAGATGGACAGACTCGGCAAACCTAAACAAACTGTGAGAGTCTGTTGGGAACACTTGGCTGAACCCTCAGTCAGAGGGGTCTTCAACTCCCACCTCCATGAGAGCTTCAATGAGATCCTGGGGGAGGCTGGGGACAATGAGTCTGAATGGACCATGTGGAAGTCGACGTGTCCGCTTGGAGCTGTAGTCATAAGGTCTCTGGTGCCTGTCGTGGCGGAAGTCCCCGAATCCGATGGTGGACACTGGAAGTAAGGGATGCCATCAAGCTGAAGGAGGAGTCCCATCGACCCTGGCTGGCTTGTGGGACTCCTGAGGCAGCTGAGCAGTACCGGCAGGCCAAGCATGCTGCGGCCAGGGCGGTGGCAGAGGCAAAAACTCAGGTCTGGGGAGGAGTTTGGTGAGGCCATGGAGGAGGACTATCAGTTGGCCTCTGGGAAGGCACTCGTCCAGCACCTCAGGAGGAGGAAACGGTGCTCTGCCGACACTGTTTACAGTGTAAGTAGGGAGCTGCTGCCCTCTACTGGGGACATTGTCGGATGGTGGAAGAAATACCTTGAGGATCTCTTCAATTCTACCGACGTACCTTCCATCAAGGAAGCAGAGGCTGAGGACTCGGCGGCTGATCTGTCCATCATACAGACTGATGTCACCGAGGTGGTTCAGAAGCTCCTTGGTGACAAAGCACAGGGATGGATGAGATCCGCCCTGAGTATCTCAAGTCTCTGGATGTTGTCGAGCGGTCTTGAGGTTGATACGCCTTTGCAACTTTGCGTGGCAATCAGGGACTATACCTCTGGTGGTCTCTCTTTTCAGCAAGAAGGAAGCAGCAAGAAGGGGGACCAGAGAGTGTGTTCTAACCACATGCCAATAGTTGAACCAGATGCTGCTTCTGAGAATCACAGTTCTAGTTCAGGAAAAAAAAGAAAAGAAAGGTGGTTAAAACTCAACCAAAGAGTCCCCCGATACACTGCTGGTGTTTTCATATATGTGAAAACCAGCAGGTGGCAACAGAGCACTGTGGCACCCTGAGTGTTTGGGTTCACAGGGTCCACTATGAACCATTACTTGCACTTTACATTTTCAATAGTTTAACATTTTAAGTCCTTGTGTGAATGTAGCCATAATTTTACTGAGTCTTATCGTTTGGGGGAAAAGTTTAATTTCCCGTAGGTGTATTAATTGGGTATACATGTAACTGGATTGATTTTTCCTGCCTAAAGAGGCAGTTTCTGTCTTAACTGCATATAATTACATGCATATATGGCCATTTAGCTTCTAGAAAAGCTACCTGAATCACCTTTCCTCCCCCACATAGAATAATTACCAACCTTAACTTAAACCGGTGTGGTTAATTTAGCGTCACATCAGTGCACAAAAAGAGGCCTAGTTTCCCTTTGCTATAATTTCCTCTAACCCCGGTGGACATATGGGTCAATGTGGAGGCATTTTCATGTAGGTGGCTCTTTCTCTCTGAGCATGAAATTAGTAAATCCAATAATCTGGGTTGATTTAAGAATCCAAAGGGAGACCGCAGGGTCATATGCACATGGGTAATCAATAGTAATTACCATTTCTACCCCCACTTTCTGCTCTTCTAGAATCACATGCAAATCTGATCTCATTTGACCGATTAAAGGTTGCAAACGAAGGGTACTCTGCTTCTCATCAAAGGCCAACCACACACGGTAGCTTTGTCTTCATTTAATTCTACATTGTCTTTGGACTGGTCTCCAATTAGATGTTGGCAGTGAATCTCCAAAATAGCTTGTGCACATTGACCTGTTTAAATTAAACGTGCATTCTCTATTTCTCATGCAGTCCAATACTCTCTAATTTCACTTTTAACGAACCACAGTGCTTGGAATCTTTAGTGCTGTAATAACTAGAGAAGAGGAACTAAATAAAATAGATCACTATAACAGCACTGTGACAACAGCAGCATTTAGTGCAATAAATCCTAGTTTCCACAAAATGTAAAAGGATGAATCACAGATGACATTCAGAATGAATGTTTCTAAATAAATAAATATTTGTAAAACTAAATGAAAACATATTCTAGAAGAGACAGCAAGATGAAGAAGTAGAAAACAGCAGAGTTCACAGATTCAGATATGAGTATGACAATCCCTATTAGCCACAATGAGAGCATATCCTTATCTGATGCTAGCTGCCAAACAGGAGCAAATCACATGACCTGTTTCCAGACATTAGATAAGGGAAAGGATCCACATTACACATGATAGAGAAGCTGTGGTTTAAAACAGGTCCAGTGAGTTGCACTCCAATTTAGGCAAGGGCTGAAATACTCATATGAGAATCTCCTTTTGACGATTAAGATGCAGATGGAGGCATGAAACAGTCTGTGTTGTCTCACTCCATTTGTCCACTGAGCCTTAGCTTACTTACTAGAACAGGTCTGCTGTGTTTTGTTAGGGAAACAATTAGTACAATCTAAATGAAAAGGCAATTTCCCTTTTCTCTCCCCTCACTCTTTCACACTTGATTGAGATCGCACAGATAGAAAAAGGGGCATTTGCTCACTAATGACATTCTCTTTGTATCATTTCATATGTTAATCTGAAGGCAGAAGTGACTTGTGTCTTCATTTACTCATTTCTGGGATGAGTAAAGATCGGCAGCATCAGATGGCAGTCGGCCTAGAGACGGCAGCTTCTCTTTGATATATTGGAGTTAATATCTTTCTGACATTTCTCATGACAGATTTTCATCACTGGATGAATCTGTACTTTTTGAGCTATGTGATAAATAAGTCAGGACATTAATTTTTCTCCCTTCGCCTTCCAAATCTGTGGAGAAAAGATGTGTACGGGTGCATGTGGGTGTGTAAATCTGCTGCTGTGAATCTTTGCATTAGATTGATTAAGCATGTGCATGTGTTTGCACATCTAACACAAACACCCCTGTGTGAGCAGGTGTATGTGTCATGCAATAGATGACAGTATTAATAGAGTTGACATTAATTGCTTACATGCCGAGTCACTAGGATAAGAATAATACCAACTCTGCATTAACGTGCAAGGCTATGTGCTGCACCAGACAAGCATTTCTGAGAGCAGGCTGTCTTTGGAGGCCGTAAGCACATCATGAACGGAGTATATAACAAGAAGAATCTTATTCTTACTGTGTGTATATCATAGTTGTGCTGACACACAAAAACCCTGTTACTGTGGCTGTCACTTTGTGGCACAGCCCTCATCCAGCAGCCTTCTCTAAAAATAGCTAAAAGCTACCAGATGTTGTGCACAGTTGTGGCATAAGAAGCAGGTTTAGACATAAAAACCTGTTCATCACTGCACACCACTTTTTCACCTTGATGAATTGCTGCGATGCCCTTGAGCAGAGCAGCACATAAACACACACATACACTATAAAAAAGTGTACCCAATGGAAAAACTGAAGGCTATTTAGTCCCAGCCATTAACACTAATCAAAAACCACTTTACCTGATAAGAACTACAGGGGTCATCTACCAACTACCGGCACCCAAATCCCTCTTTGGCAATATTGACCTGGCTTAAACAAGATGCCACTAGTAGGAATGATGAAGGTGATAAAGTGATAGAAGAGAGTTCTAATTTGTGGACGAGCAAAAGAAGAATTACTCAGTTACTGACCTAAACACTGAGTCTATGACAGATTGGAAAGATTATGTCCCAAACAGTGAAGAACACAATCACAAGACAAAATACAGCATATGGAAAAGGTCGTATATGGACAGGGACAGGGACAAAAAGAAATAATGCAAAACACAGTGAGACATAATATGTAGTGCCAGAATTAAAAAAACATGCAGCTTATACACATTCACCTTGACTCACCCACAGGGGCCTGTACAGTATAGATTGGGCATTGACCATTGACCAAATCTCATGAAAGATGCAGATATGCAGATGGGCTGGGAGGCTGGGAGGCTGAGTGAATGCAGGCCATAGGGGACTGGTGTGGAGCAGCCAAAAGCTTTCCCCAATGCTGAACAGGCAGCTCTTCCAAGTAACAGAAACTTCTGGTGTCACTAAAATACATAAACAGTGCGTTATGTTAGTTTTGTAAGCAAAAACATTTTCATGAACAACCTGTTTTCCCAAAGAGAAACATGAAACAACACAATCTCCATATGATCTGATGAAAAATGAGTTTCAACATGTCCCAGTTAATATTTTCACACACACCTACCCAAGTAGCTTCACCAGTCTAAAGAAGCTCTTTGGATGAGTAGTGAAACGTTACGACCTAAAAACTACAAGTCCAGTTGGCATGACTGAACCTCTATTTAACTTCTCTGGGCGACTGAGAATCTGCACAGACATTATCCCTTGTTTTAACAAGATCAATATCAGAGCCCCTGAATATTGCCATGTTACACCACCTCACCAACAAATGAAATAATGAATTCTGGGCATATTCAAACATTCAAAGAGAGTGTGAGGGGAGAAAAGAGGGAGAGAACATTCCCAAAATTAATTTTCATCTCAAGGGTTCATGCATATTTAATAGAAAGCGCTAGAATATCATAGGGTAATACTAGCCCGGCATGCAGACAGAGGCTGCACTAAGGGGAAAAGAATAAACGGCTGTGATCGTTGTCATGAGCTGGGAAACAAAATAGCTAGAAATGCTTTGATGAAGCAGAGTGGAAGAGGAGAAGGATACTTGTCGGGTCTCAGTCCTTGTGGATGCAGCTGTGCTTGCTGCTACTGTCTTGGTTTTGCAGGGGGGGCTGAAGCAGGGGAGTATAGGAGCAGGGGATGACTGATGACAGACTGACAGTAGTTGACAAGCCTCAAGGACGCCATCCCAGGAGGCCCTCTGTTGGCCCTTTTCCCCCCTTTCAATAAGTAAACGCATCACAGAATCACCACATGCAAGCAAAGAGTGTAAGCACACACACTTTTCCAACAAGTAAACGAATCTATGCGACCACACAAAAATACAAGTTTTCTGCCTGTGATGAACAGACTGAATATAAAACTGCAGTTGTTTATTTTTTTTAAAGGGACATTTAACAATAAATCCTCTTCCATTACTAAACATAACATAAGCAACAGGGTTTGCAGATAAGCTAACAGGTTTGTGCACCATGCACAAGCACATACTAGCAGCATCTATTCACCTACTAAATTCTCAACACTTATCCTCTATTCATCCTGCATGTGGAAAAAAAATGAGGCATGAAACAGCGCCGTCATGCTGAACAGAATTTTAATTACCGACTCTTTCCTCCCTTCATTGCGTGTTTGCTCCCAATTGGTCTGAAATAACAATGGGGGGGGGGGGCAGTGAAAGAAGAGGGGGGCTTTCTGTGGGGTAGGGCTATTAACACACAGCAATATCTGAGTCTGCTGGAATAAGCCAATATCAGAGAGCAGCACTGGGGAACAGTTTGACCACCTGAAGGCAATGACAAAAAGGAAAGATACAGCATGTCAACCTTAAAGAGTCTTGTTTAACTAAGAAGCTAAAACCTGCATGATTTGATGACAAACCACTAAATGTGTTAAATTTACAGATAAAACCATTTACAAATACTGAACAACACCCATCCCCTGCTTTGATCTCCAATAGTCATGCTGCCCCCACAAGCTCCCTGACAGATCAGTAACTAATCTCAGCCTCAGACGGATATTTAAAGTACACCGACTTCTCAATTTGGGATTTGATGCAGATCTGTGCTAAGATCTGAGACATGCTGACAGATGTGTGATGTGTTTATGCATCATCTTCCTGGGCCACAGGTGGAACATATGGATATGGTTTCATGCACCTACACGTCTGCAAATGCAGCAATAAAAATCGACTTAATGTGTAGCCCCAGTGTGGAAGCAGAAACTCATTCATTTTCCTCTTTAACGCTGTTAAATTCAATTAGGATTCCAACATTAATTGGTATTCCTGTTGCAGTTATCCCATGTTTAACAAAGGAAGTAATATGGCAGGGGTGTTAAATACAGTGAGTAGCCATGCAATTCATTAGTTGTACTTTGGCGAATGTGTACCTCACAAAACATACTCTACTGGGTGATAGTACTACACTAGTGAAGCATTTTTGGTGTGTACAGTCTGAAGAAAGAAACTGAACGTTCATTAAACCTTTTGTTCAGGGAAGAGAGGTTCTAGAGAGGGAGGCAGACTACCTCTCCTCATCTGGCTGCCTTGTGGACTAATGGAACATGTTTTCTGTGGTAAAAACTGTGCAGACTCCAACTACTCTCCTGAGATGAACGTTTTTCCACAAAGTGACTGTGTGTTTGTGTATATGTGTGCATGTGCGTCAGTGTGTGGACCTGCCCGTCTGCCATCACGAAGCTCACGTTTTCATCTCCTTCAGGATGTGGCCATGTGTGAAAGAGGAAATTACTAGTTTGCTGCTGGTAAAAGCTTTATGTGCTAACTGTGTGTCATTATTGGATCCACTGTCACACACACACATTGTCTAATGGTCTGTTGTCACACACATCTGTACTGTGCAGAACAACTGACAACAACCACTGAAAAGGTTTGAGGTACATACTGAAACACTCTCACAGCTGTATTGGATGTCAGCCCCTAGCAACAATGGTTGCTAACGGTACATCTAAACGTTCAGATATACTCCAATCCAATGACCTTTATTTATAGAGCACATCATTTAAGAACAACCAAAGTGCTGTACACTGTGCAATTAAAATGTAAACAATAAAATCAATCACACAATAAATAAAAGGTGATTTAAAAAGTGCTGTTTCAGACTTTTATTTTGTTAATGAGTCAGACTCATCTTAGAATTGGAAAAGAAATTATTAGTGTCAGTATATATTGGTCTTATACAGTACTTGACCTGGGTAATTATTTGGGAAAGAGCTGTTAATGCTAAAAAATAAGAAATCTAGGTTTTATCGTCTACCAAGATTGCAGCCCTGATGTTAATGTTCTCCAGGAGTTTGGACTGTCGGCAGGTAAATTGATTAGTTTAACATCTATGTGGGCATTAAATCAGTTAAAAATTTGTAATACACCTTAAATTCCAAGGTTTAAAGCCTCATAGACATTGCTAATGTCCTGGTGTATGTTTTTCCTCTACTCCACAGGTCTCAAGGGTTGATGTCTTTGGCACCTGAAAATATTTGACCTTGAAGTAACTTTTTGTCCTGGTTTCCCCTGGAAGTAAATGAAGTTGGGACGAGGCAGGATAGGCAGAAGGCCTGATACATGAGATGAAGAGAGAGAGTGAAAGGGGGGCGTGATGAGGGAGGGTTAGTTTCATTTAGAAGAATGAAGGGATGAGGATCAGCTGACACAATGAAGAAAAGGTGTCTGTCCTGGAGCTTTTTCTGTCTGTCTTCTTCTGGTTTTCAAATTCCCTTCCCACCGTGTTCTTGACAAACCAGCACACAAAGGTGGTTATCAGTCTCCATTTGTTTAATTACAATCCAATTAGCTCCTCACTAGACTCGCTGCAATACTGCACAGTGTCAGGTCAGTTAATTTAGCAAGTCCTGACACCAACATGTTTGCAACTTTCGTTAAACTCAGCACAGAAGGTTTTCACAAGAATCCCAATGCATTTCTTTATAAGGACACATTATGTGTGGTTTCATTCATGGGTTAGTTAGGAGATTTGTCAATTAATAAAATTAGCCTTCTGTATTTGATGCTTCTTGCTAATCGTGTCATGTCACGGATACAGGATTATTATTGCACAGCCCTTTCACTCCAAAGTCTCCAACGGAAGGAAGGAAGGAAAACAAATTTAGAATAACTTTTCAGGTGGAGCTGACAGAACCAAAGAGAGCCTGGCTAATTGGTTTGCTGTGAGACTGGCCCACTGAGCTGTGGGCAAGGACGAGCATGAGGCGTCGCTGACTTGTTAACATGAAATATGCCTTTGAGAGCGAACTAGACCAACCACCTCCAGCCACTATCCATCGCAGCATAAACCAGCAACAGAGCTCACCTCTTTGACAAGTGCAAAACAAACACACACACTTAATGCAGCATATACTGCACACACACACATATGAATGCACAACTCATTAGGCCTATAGTCAGAGACTATACACCCCTAGAGCTTTTCAGCTGTGAGCTTTGCATTCATAACAATTACAAGCTCCTGTACTCCTGAATCTAAACCCCCAATACAAAAATACCAGTCCTTGTGGGTAACAAGTGTATTTACTGTATAAATGCAGATGGTAAGCATGTTAATGTGTGTACAGTTGAGTCCATGTTGATGATGGTGATGGAGAATGTGTGTGTGTGTGTGGATGGTGGAGGTATTCTGGGATGGGGGGTTGAGTCTGCACCATATCACCCCCCCTCAAGCACGGTGCCTGGGGTTCTTAATGAGTCCTTTATACATGCAGTGTGCACACCCTCCTGCCTCCCTCGCTCCCCCTTCGGACTGGAAGTATGCTGACAGAGCAGCTGCTGCGATGGGCACAAGCTCAGTGAAGGCTGCTGTTTTCCTCTTTGATCAGGCAGACAAACTGTATGTGACTTCGGGAAATATATATATATATATGAGTTTTTGAGAGAGTACTCTGTCAACTTTCATTCGTTCATTCTACACCATAATAACAAAAACCTCAGAGGTTTCAGAGTTTTCAGCTGCTTCCTGTGTGTATTCAGCATCTGATTGATTATTAGAGCAGCTCATCATGATCTCAGGTGCTGGACTTACACTGGTGCTGGACTTTTAAGACACTCTTTGTGGGGTGACATTAACAGAGGGATTTCTATACGATTATCAAGCTCAGAAAAGACATCATTAATTTAGTGATCTGGTTAAAAAATAAATAAATAATGTAATAAGTAATATAATAAAATAAATCTTGTTTAATAAAGAAGGGCAGAGTCCAGCAGCAGGGGGAAGACAGAAATGTAGAACTTTATTTCCATCACTACCTTAGTTTTGAGCTTATAAATTCCATCTGCACTGGTTTCATGCCTCCTTTTCAGAGGCAGATCATTTTATTTACAACCAATAAACCTCTCTTGATTTGTCTCCTTGGACTGAAATTGTAATACGCGCCCAAACGCAGACACTAAATGCCAAACAGTGCACAGCAGATAACTCTGAATTGCAACAGGTTTCTTGCTCAGGTAGCATCAAGAACTTTGTTCTGACATCTCTCTAGAAATGGAAGAAAGGCTGGAAGTGAAAACCTATAGTCTATAACAGTATCTGTAATAATAAAAGAGTTATGGGATGCCTGCATTAGCATATGGAGTGTGTTGCCTTCCAGCTTTGTGACACATTAAACACCAGAACAACATACAAAACAAGCTAAGGAGACAATTCGCTCACACCAAGGACATATTGCCTGGGAACCATGAATGTGTGTCAGTCTAACTTTAGGATGTTGCAGTATTTTACTAGATACTGGATTTGTAATCATATGAAAGAAACATAAGCACACATGGGAACAGCAAACAGCTGCAGACAGTATTACTGATGTTTCAGACTATTTAAAGCTCAGGGAAACTCAGCAGATAAAGAATGGAAGATACTCCAGTCACCAACATAGCATGTTCACCTAAACTGGCTGAGCTTAAATATGAACAGTTAATGCACATCATTTGCAGCAGTCTTGACGTGAAAAAACCAACAAAAATTAAATCATGTAAATGTATTAAAAGCTCTACTGGAAGGCCTTGCTGGCACTTTCTGTTGCTGTTGATTTTACATTTGTTCAAAAAGTGCAGGCGCCTGAGATGTGTTGACCACAAAATGGAAAAGCAGGGTCATTAGTCACCCTTATGTGTAAAGCCAGAAAGTGAGGGAAGATGCAGCGAAGCAGCAGATAGAAACACATGTTCTCAAAGGACTGATTACAGTTGTGACCTTTTATCTGCTGGATCACTAATTGAATCATGTAGTAAATAGATGATTTGAATGATGACCCTTTCTTTTTTTTCCCCTCTTTAGTTTACCACAGTGAAGAAGAGGTAATAGTAGTAATTATGGTTCGAATGGGCGGCATTGTAGGAAAACACAGACACAGGAATGACTTGAATAATATAAGAAGTAGCAAGATAAAACCAGAAGCCCTTAGCTTGCACTAAAATACAACTAACCTTGCAATTGTTACTGACGGAGCAAAAACGTTCATTACAGGGACCATATACAGGCCGTTAGTAATTTAGAATGAGCTTCCAAGCTCAAAGGTAATAGCACTAAAGGTGAGCAGAGCATGAATTTTTAAGAAGTTTTTCTACTATAAAAAGAGAGAATATACCTCAAACAGCCACGAGACACACGAGGAGGGCGGGGGGTATAAAGTGAGTGGCTGAAGCTGCTGCTATTTGACGCCACATGGAGCATAGTGAAATGATTGACATAATCAGAATCACAATAATTGCCACGGAAATAACACTGCCAATCAGGCAATCATGCTGGTGTCTAGTCTATGGTAATTCGAAAACACGGTGACAGGATGAGCCGTCCCCACCAGCAGCTGCTAAACTGCAACAGGCAAAGCAAAGTTCAGTCACACAAGACAGAGTCTTTTCTTTTCATAATCAGAAGAAAGAAAAGTATTATTTGTCTCCTAAGACACAGAATACTGGGCAGATTGGACTCATTAGTCACAAGTTGAAATGTTAAGTCAGCTCTGATCAGATTTAAAACACCATTTATACTCTAAACTGTTCAGTCTTTTAAATTAGATCATCTTTTATGTTATACAAATAAATTATCAATTAAATAATTAACACAATATAGTTGGTGAGGCAGCGGTAAGCACTGTAGCCTCACAGCAAAACACAGGTTTCTAATCACATATTCCTCTATTGTAAATCAAACCTTTCTGGTTTTGTGTCTGCAATCTGCACTAAAAGCCAGAATGGAAATGTCTTTCCATCAACAGACCACAGTGGCCTCAGGTTAGCTCAACCTTAAGCTCACCCCTCATGGTTTTCTCACCACGCTAATCTCATGAGTGCATTTTACTGCACACAACTTGCTGTTTGTCTCAGGGTTGTGTGTCCAACCCTGGGTCAGGTAACGGTAATGGGCTTTAGAGGAAACAACGTTAAAGCGGGGACCTGGAGTCTAAGTGATTCCAATGAAAATAAAGATTGAACAGGAAAATATATTTCTTATTTAAGTCATACGGGAATTTTCTTATTAAAAATTCATTATGTTCCATAGCAACATAACAATAAGTGATGTAAAGATATGAATGGAGCTAATGTCAACACAATGAGATTTAGATATGCAGCTCACTTTATTAGGTACACTGAGTTTTTTTGTTGACTGTATGATCATTTTGGAGGCTGCACTTTATGCTGCATTATTACTTGCTGCTGTGACAATGTGGGACAAATAAAAGGTTCTTCTCATCTTATCTCTTATTATAGAAAGTGCTGTTTCTGTTATCCAGCCAAAACAACATAATGGCTTTCTGTATAATTCAGTACAGTGCATTAGTTAAAGCTAGGTTACCTAATAAACTGTCCACCAGAGTGAAAATGTTGGTCTACTTGCTAATCAACTGGGTCTACTTGCATTTGAGTCCTGGCCCACTCCTTTCCAAATGGTTAAACCTGATTTTTGCTAGCAAACCTTCCAGTAATCATGCGTTTCATTTTGGTATTCACAGTGTATGAATCATGAATGACTTTTTAAAGTTGAATTTTAGTGCTATAATGCTGAAGTTTGGGGTTATTGTTTTTTCCTAAGTCAATTTAGAAGCAAGATAAATACACCAGACACTTCCCTGTGTTTTCCCTTCAGTGATCAGTGATGTAATTTATGTGAATTATTACAAATAATTATATTCAATTATGTACTTAATGCTAATGTGAATATTAATTAAAGCTTTTTAACAGTTTTTGATTTACTTGCATGGGCATACTTAACATACATACATATGTCACAGGCTGTGTAAAGGTCACGTCCTTGATTAAAACTGTCACCTCATTACACAGCACATTTTTATTTCCACAATGGCTCAAATACTAGATCCTGTATTTTGATCCTCCGTGAAGTTTGGCTCATTCAGTCGCCAGCAGTGATTGGTGGCAATGTACACTGTGACCTTTGCTAAGGACTGCCAGCGCCATTAGCTAAAGGTCAAATCACACACTCAGACATTAGCCACCGCTCTGGCACTGATGTGTAACCACACAGGAAAACAAACCCACCAGTCAAGTGGATTGATCTGCTTTTGTAGACCGTGGGGTTCACTTCAGTAAGGACATTGACACTGATGGACTTTCATTTACGCCTACACTACATGACATAGCTATAACCACTGTGACCCTACACCCGTGTGAATATGAAGAAACAGTCACAATAATTACTTGACAGCTCCTTCGCTACAGAACTACACTGTGGCACAGTGGTTGTCAGCATTGCAAACAATTAAATATGAATTACTTATTCAGCCGACTTAAAATAAACTATATCACGCTACCAACACTGCATGATTGCCACATTGCCACATAAATACATCATAAATACATGCATTTAGACTATAACACAAAACCTTAGTTTCCCATACACGCTATTAGAAACAAATATGTGAATTTAATACCAGATTTCACATTTGATGGACAATAATTTGTCCTAATGAACTAACTATTGATCCAGCTAGGCAGCTAATTACTTCTTTAGCCTAATGCAGCTGTTAATTTCTGTTTTATTTAATTTTATATGCCTGAAATTTCCTGTGCAGAGTGTGATGAGAGTTCAGAATGGCTGTTATCAACTCATAATACAATACTAGCTCATACTGAAGTATTAAACTTTCATATACACATATGTGAGAAGAGTCTTTTGAGTCCTCTAGAGTGTGCACAGTGCTCATTTATGTCAGTATCTGACCTGAAGCCCCAGTTAACACTCATGACATTGGCATGCTCAGACTAGTATAGATAACATAGCAAAGGGACAACCTTTATAATGACTTAATAATAGATAGAATAATTGGGGTGGCCCCTCATGAGGCCAAAGGAGCTGAAGGTTTTGTCTCACAGCGCTCGAGGAAAGCCATTATTCTGCACTATGTGCCCAGCAAAGGGCAAACACCAGATCAAATATGAAGAAAGACACACACAATTATCCCAGACCTAATAGGGTTTACTTCACAAAAAGTCTAAATGCAGATGATAGGAGATTTCCAAGTTGTTGCAGAGGCATGCTTAATTATAAAAGGGTTGGAGGGGTGATTTTAGCAGCACAATTAGACTACATATCCCCCGCTACACAATGGTTTGATGGGAGATGATCTTACAGAGCGTTATCCACATCCACATTATACACATCCCTGTCCTCTCTCTCAGTCTACGTTTGACATGGACACAAATGTGCTCTACAATTTCCCCTTAAATGCTACTGACACCTGCATATCAGTTTTTGACAGCATGGCTTTGCTGTCCATTAAGACATAATAATGTCAAAGATCTATCTTTTATTTGCTGCTTAGCTGTGCACACAAATTGCTGTGCGGTCAGGTTCTAATTGATGTCTGGTGTTTAGTGACTCTGAGAGCTTTTTCTAATTGCTCTTTTGAACACTAATGGTATGTCATGACTGATGAGCCCCCTCAGTTTGTGGCCCAACTTATGCTTTTTCCTATAAAAGTCAGACATTACAGATGGCAGACAGCGATTGTGCATGAGCACATTCCTGATCATTACTGTCTGTGGTCACAATAAAATGTGTTTTTATCTATTTAGTATTGTGAGAATGGAACATGGGGTGTTGGAAAAGGGAAAGAAAAAGCTAAAGAGAAAACTGACATCAGGGAAATCTTCTAGCTCCAAAAAAAGAGGTGCCCTGCCTATTTATGTGCATAATGAGAAATCACTATTTGTGTTAACTGCAGTGTATTGATTTAATATTATTATTATTTGTTGTTGTTGTCGGAGATGGGGTTGTTTTTGTTCTTTTAGCAACCATTAAAAAAAATTTCTTTCCTTCAGTATCTCCCCAGCACTGGGACTGCAGATGAAAAGCATATATGTGATGTGCACAGCAGGTGCCTGCAAAGTCCAATAAAAAGCTTTGAAAATCTGAATTTGCTCCTCTCTCCTCCGTCTGTGCTGATGAGGGGCCAAAAGTGAGAATGTTGACACATAAAGAGACAAAAAAAAAAGAAAAGCAGTCAAGTTTGAGATGAGATCAAGTGGAATTTTTACTCTACTGGTTTAGCATTGGTGTGCCAGGCTGGCCATGTGGAAGTGGTGCTGCCCAATTAACTATTCCAGACCATTACTCAGACCGTGCTCAGGGCAGGTGTGCTGTAAGGAACTGTCTGGGTTCCTGCTGTGATGAAAGGTGTGTGGTCGTCACATATATTTGATTGGACGTGGTTTAATTGCTGTGCTGTGGTTGGATGGAGCATTGGTTAATTGGTGGAGAACAAGCTGGGTTTATGTGCACATATCAGAGTAAAAGCATGTGGACATATAACATATGGCACGGAGCAACAGACTAGATTTTTTGTGCTGTGTGCACTAATTGCAGATTTCAGCATCAGAAGAATCCTGGTGTGGCACACTAAAAAGGTTATACAGCACAGAGGAATATCAGGATATGCGAGTTCATAGAAAGATAAAGATAATATACTTTAAAATAAATTGCAGTTGCAATTAAAGTTATTCTTTGGGTGATCCTTCGTGAATATCCACTACCATGGAGGGATAAGGTTTACGACCTACTGTATAGTGCAATGAGCCGCCAAGGGGCAATTTACTGGACTGAAGATAGTCTGTTTACCATTAGACCACCATTTCACAGCCTGGTTTGGTTATTTCTAAGAAGAATGCAATGCAGTGCCGTTATGATACGAAGAGTTTAGCAATGACAGACAACAGTGAACAAAATCAGAAAAAAAAAGTGGCCCCAGCAACAATTCAACAATTGACTAATCTGGTGCAAACCCAGGATCTGGTCTGACTTAATAAGAATAAAATCCCTGTATGTCTCCTACTAAGGTTTCAGCTGACAGAAGCCTAACCAGGACTCCCTGTCATTTAGAAAAGTACCAGTAAATCCACTCTACATGAATCCTAATTTTGCTATTGTGTCTTCCTGCTGAATGCTCAAGCTTGTCTTCTCTGGGTTACCACAGAAAAGCTTCACAGATGGCACTGCAGGAATGTTCTGCCTGCAGACTGAAGTGAAACAAAGCCATGGAGAGGGATCTTCATCTTCATCACGATACTCATTTGTGACTAAATTATTATGGCACTGAATTATATACTAAAACAAATGTCTTCTGAAACTCAAGATCCAGAAGCAAATGTGTTCACAACATAGCTGATACAAAGCATTGTTTCCAGTAACAGTCAGCCAAGGATTATTATGACTGACAGTTGTCCAGTGATCCTGAGCCTCTGGATGGCTCTGTCTACATCAGCCCAGTTCACAGTAAACTGAAATAATGAGCTGAAGCCCAGGTCAGCCCTCTGTGAGCCTTCAGAGCTGCAACACATAATAAGCTCTCTGGGTCAAAATAAATAGAGGTTATTTTATGTCAGCCACATCCAATAACCTTCTTTTTATACGGTGCTTCCCAGAATACATGAACCAACCGGTTGACTGAACAATGGTACAGGCCTGGGTTTTTAATGAAACTTGCTGAGTTGTCCCATTTCACCGTGACATGAGCTAGAATATTGACCTGTGTAACAAGTTTGTGCGTCTGTAGGCTTGTTTGCCAACATTACTCTCCTAGCCTTGATTTTGACTGTCTCAGTTGAAAAAACCTTTAAACCTTGAGTGATGCAAATTTCAAATTTGTCTCTCGACAGCTCGTAGCAGAAATGACCCTGTAGACTTGTCTGAACTCTTACACCCACACTGAGGCTCTGTGGGGCTTGTGTATTTAGGAGTAATGCATACGATAGCATTAGTAAGTTAGCAAAGAGAGGACCGTCTTCCCCTTTCTTGTTACGTCATGTGCACCAAAGTCTAACCAAAGCAATTCTTAACCAGAAAAAGGAAACATTTAAAAATGGACACAAGCTCAAATATGTGTAACATGAGCTAAAGAGGAGATTAAAGCGGGCTAAGGAGGACTACAAAAACAAAACCGAGAAAAATCTACAGCACAACAACATCAGAGCGGTGTGGAGGATCTTCAGTGTGACACTACAGTTGGGGAAGGTCCTCTGGACAGCTGGACAGACTGGTATAAGAAGCTGGTTTAGTGACTGGAATGAGGCTGGACTCACTGGAGGCTGTGGTGGAGAGATGCTCACAGACAAAGGTGGAGACCATCACTGACCATCCCCTTCACAACATCCTGATGGAGCAGAGAAGCAGCTGCAGTGGACGACTCACCTCACTGAGCTGCAGGACTGAACCATACAGGAGATCCTTCATCCCCACTGCCATCAGGCTCTACTACACCTTACACAATGGAAGATGACTAATTGATATAAACTGGATTGTTACTACTAGGGAGAGGTTTTCTGACCGTTTACAGACTTGCAAGAGTCAGGGTTTTACTAAGTACTACACCAACATAAGGATTTTGTGGACACTGTCCTCATAATTGGGTTCATCACTTCTGTTAATTGCAGCAGTTAATCCCAAGCAAATCCTAATAATAGAAGGCTTTTTGGGCAACAAGCATTTAACATGCCTGTTCTGTAAGTTGATTGGTGACAGATACATGCACAGACAAGCACATACTGTTTGGTAAAGGGTTTAAGCCTTAAGGTGGAATTTAGGTTGTTTCCTCTAAGGGCCTGAGTGAAAAGGAGCAGCCCATAGAGTTGATCACTGAGCTGTCTGAAAATACCAAACCCTGAGAAATGCAGAGAATGAAGATAAAGTGTGTATTTTTAGCCATTGTGTGGCCTAATGTTGTCAGGTTAGCTAGACAGGTGAACAACACCTCTGGTGAGTGGTGAGCTGGGCTTCTCATAAATAAATGTTAAGGGGGATAGATTGGCTCCCTTAAAAGTCCATAGAGCCCTGATCCACTGTTCCCCTTTATCAATCTCCCCACCTCTGCCAGGAGCCGATAATTAATGATAGATCGGTGGTTAATGAAAGATTTACGCAGCAGAAAGGATGCTTGGCAATCAGACAGCATGTTTGAGGCTTTTGAGCATTGACAGCCAACCACACATCAGTTGTACCCGGGGGACAAGTGTGGGTAATGGCCTGACAGTCAAAGCAATGACAGTTGTAGGTGAGGTTAAGGAAAGGGGGAAAAAAAAAAAAAAGCAGCTAGGTGTCCCTTGGTTACTGTTTGGCCTGGACTACCCTCATGACATTATAGTCCTGTACACGCAAAACACTGAATTCTGACTTAAATAGTTATTTCACAATAACACACAATTCCCCCTTTGCCTCTTTGCTTTTCCCCTCTACAACATTCAGTTGCTTTCCTTCAGATGAACGCTTTACTGAGTACTGTAGTTTACTCTCAGTTTCAATCAATTGCGGGCTTACTACGTTTCTATGGCAACTTGCCTGTTGGGTCCCCACGGTGTAAAGGTTTAAGCCACAACACCAAGAAGTTTTGGGTTTAGAGGGGAAAGAACAACTTGCAGGAGCTCTGAAGTGCTCATTGCGCTCTGCTCCATTTAACCCACTGTGCTTTAACCCTCCATTCATATGTCATTGGACTGTATCTCTTCGTACCAGGCCAAATATTTAAAAACTATTCACAACTCCAAGACAACTCAGCAGCTGATCTTAATGATGTTAGCGGATCTGATGTTCCCTCTACCGCTTCCACCAGACCAAAGTGTTCACTTAACCATTGAACTATCTGAAGATTCACTGGATGGATTAGATAGTTCCCAATGAATTTATTAATTTCTTGGAACTGCCCACATTTGGTCAAAATGTTGTTGTATTATTACACTGGTGTAAACATTTAGCTGAAATAGTTTAAATAAGTTGCAGGTTTTTTGACAAGCACTGCAATGAAAGCTGCCCATAAAAACTAGCTCTAAGGATCAAGTCCACTATCTTTAACCTGCAGTTACAATAGACCTCCATGCTAATCAATCACCAGTGCAACTTAACCCTTTGAGTTTTGTCACATTTAAGGGTTGAAGCCCCCTACTCATTGCTGTCTGTAACCTTAGAAGGACTGCTGGTGGTCGTTTCTTACATCATACATTTTAATTTCAGATCTTAATTATCAATTCAACTCTGTGGGACCTTTCAAGACAAAGGAGAAGTTGAAGACACTGTAAGTTAATAATGCTAATTAGATTTTACAATTGAAAATTTGATATGCATACTAAGTAGTCTTGTTAAGGTATTTCTACCAAAGAGATAATTAGTTTTATTTTATACCAAATGAGACAATCTTATCTTATCTTTAAATTGCTTTTTTAAGGTATTACACTAAATGTTTTTTAAGATGTCTGTGTTTATATTCCATTTAAGTCCACAGATTCCATTCATGTGGGCTCTGCACACCCACCCCTCTGAAAACGATTCCTCCTGTAGTATACACTCAGGGCAGAGAGAGGATCTTTACAAAAACTGCATGTTTCCAATTATCCATTTCATCGACAAATTGCCAGTGAACGTACTTTGACCACACCGAGCCATAATCAGTGCCTTGTCAGTGGACTCGATGTAAGGTCATTCGGTGTAAGGTCAAGTCGACTAGTTGACTGGAAAATGGCTTTAAAGGGCGATTAGATGAGACACTGACAGTGCTGGTTAATTATTTGATTCACAGTGAAATGTGAGTTGATAACAACTGAAGCTATTTTGTTTCAGAAGGGGGACAGGTGCACTGACTGTATATGGAAATGATTGTTACGTTATGATCATTTAGAGAGTATGAACATGTCTCTGCCTAACTGTTTACCCCTTAGTCAGCATGACATTTGGTCAGCATGACATCAATTGTGTTTGCACCCAGTGGACTTGGGTGCAAACACAATTGAGCTAGAAGACCCACCGGGTTCTCTTCTCTATCATGTTAAGTCTCCATGATGTTTCTTTTTTTTTTTACAGTGGACTTGGGTGCAAAAACAAAATACCACAGGAATTAGAGCTCTGCAAGCTGGCTTTTGATTTAAGAAAGAAAACCAATGGGGGCCAGATAGTAGATCATGAATGGTTCCACTGTCTCAACCTTAAGCTATGGAGCCAGACTCCGAACACATGCACATACATACACACACTGGCACCCTGTGCACACTTGACGACTCCAATCTTTTCATTGCCTTGGTGTCACTATGGAAACACAACCCCCCCAACACACACACCACACACACACACACACCACTTGCCATTATTCTCACAACTGTCCTCAGTAATCCTTGGGGCTATAAGGAACCGATACTGAAACACGACTGAAAGGAATGATTTGTCAGATTGCCTGATGGAAAAAACCTTACAAAGGGTTTGGACAAGTGTGTCATGCCTCTGGTTATCCTTCCATACCTGGGTGAGTGTGTGTTTGTGTGAGAGGGCGGCAAACTCAATACAGTGTGTGGGAACCAAGTCAAGCCAGGAAAGCTTGTTGGTGTTTTTGTGGCTGATTGCCTACACGCACTTCAAGAAGAGTGTCTGTGATTAGCTGCAGTTTATCAGCAACTATCATGTAACTATCACTTGCTTCCTACCACTGGGCTCAGACATTAAGAAGGCACACAATCAGGTTGGTAAGCTATCGGCTTTCATAAACAGATTGTTTTGGTTTTTTTTCGCCTGCTTGTTTATTCACTACTCTGCTAAGAAAACTCAAGATTCTGGGTTTCTTTCATCAGATAAGGGATTTGTTTTCCCTTCCTCCACAAAGCCTTACATGCACTAAGAGCTGTGGCCATTCTGAATAGGTGCAGATGCAAAAGACATGACTTGAGATTGACAGAGAAGGAAAAGGAATAGGGAGAAACTAACAGCATGCGTGGGAGGGATAAAAGACAGCAGAGAGGATAAAAGTAAAGAAGGGAGAGAAGGTTGAAGTGGGATGGAGGACGAAGACAGACAGAGAGAGGAGGTAATATGTCCCTCTTCCAATCTGGAGTTGTTGTGCAAGGGTAGTAGAAGAGCACACATTCCATTAGGCAGTAAATATTGACTCAGCAGTGAACAACTGGTTTCTATTGCATAGCAAACAAAGCTATTGTGTGCCTGGTAGGCCTGAAAGGCCTTTGTTTGCACACCACATTTGCAGCTGATAAGAAGCCAGTCTCATTCACTACAATTTCTTTTTGTCTGAGTTTTCTTTTTTTACCACATTTCTCTGTCTGCCTCCCATTTTTGGGGTCCAGCCCTCAGGCCAACAACCTTGACCGTAACCCTCCTCCATACTGTACGTTTTACCAAGTAGCTCACTGCCTGAAAGAATTATTCACAGTCATTCCCAAAGCAAACAACTGCCCAGACATGTTATGCAGACATACTGTAATAGTCATCACCTGGCAAATCACCTGCATTTACACAAAACACATTCAAACACTTGTTATCAGATGCATAGCGAGACAAATGAATGCACCTATATTTATCAGGATGACTGTTACAAGGGCTCGGCCGTTGGTCTGCAGATTACACTATGTATTTACATGTTAAAGTCTGAACTCAGACTTATGATCTTCCAGGTACCGTAAATGTGGCTCCACACCCACTTCCTATCTTGATGAAGTGATGCGTGGTATACTCTCCACTATTGAACAACATGAGCTGACTCCAGCAAGTACAGTACTGGGTTATGCAAACTTAGCCAAGAGCCCCTGTGAACTGTCACAGGGTTGTAAAGCATGGATGCACAATAGAACTGTACTACAGTGTTTCATTAGTGCAATCCAGACAGGGAGATGCTTTTCCATGGAAATTGATAATTTCTTCATATGAGATTGTTCAGCACCAAGAAGTATGGTCTTTAAGGTGGATAAAACTAATAATTAATATGTCAGCAGTTGAGTTTATTGTTAATGTGGTACATTATCACTGGATTTGTACAAGGCAAAACTCAATAAAAAGCTGTTGTGACAGCATCTGGCAAACTACTTAGGTCCTATGAGGTTTCTTCACTAAATCACACACAGAAGAGTTTCTATAAAAGTTCTATGAAAAGCAATAATTAATAAAAATAAAATATGCAATAAAGGGAAATTTTTGTGAAATGCACTGGATTACAAACTTAGTCCAGGATGTGCCTTATAAGATAGTAGATGATGTATTCTGTGAAAAAAAATAAAAATTAAAGATTAAAAATTAGCATGGGTTACAAACCATAGCCTATTTACTCTACAGGATGTTTAGAAAATATGGGCTACTATAATTTGTTTCCATGTTTTGTTTGATTTTATTTAGAACATGTCATATACATTTGTTTATACACAGATCCTAAATGGTCAAATACCAATGACATTTTCATTTTTATTTTTAAATGTTACAGCAGCAACCCTACTGGTTTTCAAAAATAAAGGATTCTTTTGATTAATTCCAGTTTCTCTTGACTTACAATGTCTGGATACTGGTCAAAAGTTTGGTGTTTTCCCAGTTATGCATGTAAAAAATATCCAGTTTCCTGTACTGTCTAAATATACTCAGAAATGAAAACACAAAACAAATAAAACAATTGTAGACCATGATAGCACTAGAGTGGACTGGACTGGAGACTGTGCTGCCGTTCATCATTTGAAGCCGACTGTCCTGCTTTGTTCTGACACAGCCTGATGATATTATTATTCTGACACTGTTTGTAAATTGCTTTTCCAATAGTGCATCAGAGGATGTATTAACCGGCAGTTTACCACTTTGCTTTGTACCATTTAATAGTAATCGCAGGGCTTAAACTGCTGAAATGTCAATAAAAAGCTCTTTTTGTACATCTGTTGTGATTTCTACATAATATGCTATGAAATACAATAAGAAAAAGGTGTGATCACTGATTTCTGAGTACTTTTTAATGTAAGTATTGCAAAGAAAGTCAACAGTGTTTTCTCTATAGCTTGTGTGTCTTACTAACCAGGTGTCATATTCAAAAAGATTGAAATTATGGTTTATATCAGGTTCCAAATTGTAATCTATGAGCTCCAATTTCCAATAGGACAGCCAAGAAAATCCTCCCTGGTAAAAAAAAAAAAAAAAAAAAAAAGTGATTATGCTTTCTATTAATGTGCACAGAAGTAGCTTTTTACTGTAGGTGACTATAGAAAGTGATGGCTATCATGCAAGTGTTATTAAATTTCATGAGGCAAAACTATAATTATTATCTCAATATGTAAAGAAACCCTAAGCACCATTTGGTTAGAGTGTCACTCTCATTCAGCATTAATATGAGTGAACCCACTTGACTGTGGAGCACGGTGCTGTAATTCTTGTTGCAACATTTAAATCCTGTCTCTTGTGATTTCGTAAGCTCTTGAACTAAAAAGACACACAGACACACTGCTGTGTGTGTGTGATCCCCCAGCACACTCATGCATGCACGAATACGCACTACTTGTACTTCTGTCTTTGTGAAGTCACTCAGTGACAGAATGCATTCCCTAGACCAGGTGTGTCAAACTCTAGTCCTCAAGGTCAACTATCCCTGCCCTTGAAATGGGCACACCTGATTCAGGCAATCAACAGTGGGTAGGGCATAGGGAGTGGGTCTCCTTTCACAAAGGCAGCTATATTGTGCCACCCCTTACAACCCCCACCCCTCAATGCCGCTAAATCAGTCACATTTTACACATGGCACCTTTCCTTGGATCCTAAAACCCAGTGTTGCCCTGAAACAGGAGTCTGCCACAGCGAGGACTTGAAAACGACCTCAACCTGATTATGCTCAAAATAGTCCATCCCTCCGCCCATGGACAGCAGACACACACTGCCAGCATGAATGTTTCACTAGCAAACTGCTACACTGGTGCAACTTTAAATAATCACACAAGGTCCTGTGTGGTATGTAGGTTTCGGTGATACAGAATAATTACATTGCTTTTCTCACTGTGTGATATTTAAACAGATGTTCATAGAGCAAGTGCCAAGGGTGTTCATGTCGACATACCTGTGCTATGAGTCCTATCAGCTCAGCCAAAGATTTTCTACCCTCCTCTCTTGCTCCTCTTCCTTCCTGAGCCCTGAAAGTGGATAGGAGGCCAAGAAGCACTCATAAGATGGATTCACCATGGCCTTTCGTTTGTCCAGATGGAAGTTGGCAACAGAGAGAAACGGATTTCTTCCAAATGAAATATCTGATCGAGCAGGTGTATGTAATTCCCCCAGAGGACTCTTCAATGATAAACAGCCAAAGATGAGGAGGATGTTCGATCCTCCTAAATTGTCTCAGCTCTTGATCTCTCACTGTGGGTAATGTCCAGTTTTCGTGTGTAGCTGTGTGAAAAAAGCAAAAAGAAAGCAGACCATAATCAGATTTTTTGTCGGCTTCTCAGGTACCACCTTCCCACGCTCCACTCCTTCTTCACTCTTCCCCTGAGAATGATCTTTCACAAGTTACTGTAAAACACAGCATGCACACTTACACCGTGTGTATGTGCACACGTGCCAGTTCACCATCATACCTGGTGAAATGAGCAGACATTTTCAGTATATTATAAGAATATTCACTAGACTTACATGAAATTGGACATGTCTGATGAGCATTGGCTGAGCATGTGCTGCTCAGTGCTACAAGATAATTGTAAATAATAATATCAACTTCTTCTCGTGGTTGTAAAGTTTGAAAACAACGCTAGCAATGATCTAAATAAACATAATACTCAAGACAGAGAAGACAAGAAAGCCAAAACCTAATCAGTCTAACTCCAAATTAATCATCACATAAACCATCCAGAGAAAGTACATACATCACATTAAAGCTTGTTCTGTGAGAGAAATAGAGACAAATAAAGTAGTCAATCTAACTCTAAAGATACCCACATATTAGCAGTCATAAAAATAAAATAGTACAAAGGAAAAACATTTACAAATGATGAAAACACAAACCCAACTGTTCAAACACATTACCAGAGCATACTATATCATTTTAACAACCAGTAATTCTTTAACAGGGGACAATGAAGAGACAAGCAAATCAGTTTAAAGGACTGAGAAAAAGTAAACCCAGAAGTTGGTGATACAACTAAAACACTGCCTGCTCACTAAGCTAATAAGCTTAAAAAAAGAAATATATAATCTACAAAAATAACGTGACTGAATGAGTTGAAGTTTGGATTGATGTGTGTGGGATGGGGACACAAATGAGTGATAAGTTGCAGGAATTTTGTAAGGAAAATGTTAGAGATATTAGGAATAGATAAGGAAAGGAGGTTAAATGTTGTGTTTACAGCATCGTGTTATTGTGGGAGCACTGTTGTGGGAGGGAGGGTGTCATTTACAGCTGTATATAGTTGCTGGTGATGAAGCCAGCACTGTAAATGATTCTGGTGTGAGGAGGGCGTGTTTGATGTCGGGTTTTAGGAGAGTCTAGCAGTTGCTGTTTATTCTCATGAGTTACCTACTTTTCCACACCCTGCTGGTGCCTGATTGACTTCTATCCTCCCAACTCCCTGAGGAAAACAACTTTCTTAGTGTGAGTGGTATCTTGCTTGGGTATATAATACCACAGCCCTCTGAGACTCAGGAATATGAAGAAAGCAAAAATATGACAACAAACTTCATTTATCCAAGTCTTTCAAGGATTTTCTTTTTCAAGTTGATGGAGATGGGCCTGAAGATCCTCCACATTATCCTCATCTGAACTGACACATTTCCATCCATCCTTCCTTCCATTCATCCATCCATCCATCCTTTCCCTATGCCAGCGGTCTAACTGACACATTCACACCTATGGGTAATTTAGAGTCACCAAATAGCCTAACCCCAATCTGTAAGACTTGTACTTTCCAGACTGGTAAAAATAAACTTCTAATGAACTAAGTTTGATGAGCCTCTAACAAATGGAGATGCTGAGATGACAGTGTGTGTTATGTGGCTGATGTAGTGTGGTCCATGGTCCACATACAATGGTAGTAGATCATTTTTTCAGAGGTGAGTTTGTACACCTTGCACATTCCTTGACATGTTTGCTGCTCCATCATCGACCTGGTCTCTTTGTATAAATATGTCCATAGATGGACAATAAAGGATTAAACCATATAAATCTTAGGAACCTGCTACCAGAAATATGATTACTGAAAGCACTGGCCACTTTCAACAAACCACATATTACTACTGTTTCTGAAACATGGCTGAATAGTAAAATATTAAATACTGAAGGTACTACAGTGTGTATACTGCAGCGTAGATATACAACAGTTTTGCTGCACGTACTTCATCTAATTTCATTTCATTTCTTTCAAGTTACTAAACCCCGACAGCTGAACCAACACATTTTGTATGTCTTTTTGTTAAGTAGTTTTACATTAAAATAAATATATATATAAATATATATAATTGTAAATTCATATAGGCCATCAGCTGCACCCCAGTGGGTTTTTTGGTTGTTGTGATCCAACTCTAAGTTCTATTGAATGTAAGAATTAAATTATTATACGTTTTTAGGTGACTTAGGTAAAAACGGGTTAGCCAATTAATCCTAAATAAATAAATAAAACAGTAACAATAACAGTACAAATGTGATAATTAAATAAGAATCTCCTGCCCAGCTATTCTGAGTGTACCAGGAGAAGCAGTAGATAATGGACGGTTGGAGGGATGAATCTACTGAACTAGAAACATGCATAGTTCTCAGTTTTGGCTTAACTGGGTATTTGTCTCACATCTGGAACAACTGAATACAAATAAACAGAGTGTGAAAAACAAGTTTTGACAGGTACCTTTGTTGTCGATAAACTAACTACTTCACAAAAACTATGTGCTTGGGTAGGTTTAGGAACAAAAACTATGTAGTTATGTTTAAGAATAAAATGGCTTAGGGAAAATGGGTACACACATCAAGAGGTAATTCTTACCTTTGTTGACGTGCACAGATCCACACATGGATTGAAACGCCAGGTGTTGCGTATCCGTTTTTTCCTTACAGTGTAAAAACCAAACTGTCCTCCGTTTTTCAGTCCTCTTTAAAAAGTTCCGTTTGTTCTCGGGTTGTTTTCGCCGTTTATTTATCAGAAACATACAAACAGACGGTATATTTACATTCTACAAACTCCTGTGAACAAACCAAACCTACAACCAAACATAGCCGTCAGGTTCTAAACAGTCAGTCAGTACGAAAACCAATGGCAGTCAGGACTCACAGGTAAAACCCACCCAGGAAGTGGAACAACTTCTAATGACAGCAAAATCAGCCAATCGTAGTTTGTAAATGATGATTGACATATATTGTAGCCAATGAAGTAACGTTTCCAACGATGTGACGCATTGCAGACGTTGCTAAGGGTCGGAGGTTTAAATCCACCGCGTTCTGACAGGACTGTTTCCCTGACAACGCTGGTGACGCACAGGGAGCGCAGAGGACGCAGCGTACAGGAGACGGAGGAGTCATATTTCACCTGCAAACGTCATGACGTCACTCAGAGAAACGTCACAGCGCTATATGGGACGTCTTGATTGACGTGACGTCTCCTGCCAGATTCAGATTTTTCACAATTAACTAGAAAGTGTTTCCTTTCCAGTGATACCAAGCTCACCAGCATAACCCTTAAAATGTTAAGAACAACAGCTGGTTTGATTTGGGTATGCATTTTTTGGGGCTTGTGCACAAAAAAAGTGTTGATATCTAACAAATGAACAGTTAACAGATTTCCTAACAAATGGAAGACAGAAAATGCTAATAAATTACCAGTGAGGCATAATTAGCATTCATTTAATACCATTGGTCACATTAGTGGCCATCAACAATGTGTTTATGTGTCATATGTTTATTTAACTGATGGACTGGAGAAAATTATTTTGATTAAAAAATTAAATGAAAGCTAAATTGTCCCATTTCATGTTGCCATGTGGGTTTTTTTGGCCTCTTAATACAATTTGCAATTCAAATGGAAATATGCCAAGTGGCAACGAAATACTCAAGTCGCTTTGAATCGTTTTAGTTAAAAATTTAAATGGAAGCTTAATCAGTTGCATGTCATGTTGCTATGGGCTTTTGGTCTTGTTATTCAGTGGTGCCAGTGAGACAGCACCCCCATTTTCATTACATGCTGTTCTGTCAAACTTTAAATTCAAATTGTATTCTGTGTCCTGTGCACTCTAATGGCATATACCTTGTCTCCTGTAAACTTGATGTATATACATGTATGTACTCAAAAATACAGCTATTTTATTTTATATGATAGTTTGCTACTTTATTATAATTTATCACCACCCATATTGGTCATTTATACCTGGGGTCTTTCAGCCAATAACTTCCAGTGGAGTTTATGTTCTGTGTACAAAAAACACACAGCACATTGTTCAGAGCTGTGGGATTTATATTTGGACACTGTCCTCAGAGGCTTTAGTGTGTTTTCATGATGCCACATGTTTGGCAGCTGACAGCGTTAGAGAGTCTGGTCTGATCTAAGTAAAAGACCCTGAATAACTCCCAATGTTTTGTGCGTGGAATTTTGATTATCTAAAATATTTCTTTTAAACCTCCATCCGCCCCCTCAACCCCCTGACCCCGTCCGTCTCCGTTCTCTTAAGTTCTCCTCTGCTTCAGCTTCAGTCTGTGTCACAGAATCACAGAATAATGAGTCGCTCATCCTCCTGAGGTGAGCCACATCCATTCAGAGCGTCTTTGATATAGATTTTGTTTAAATCAGCCATCCCACGTCTTATTGGGTTTTCTTGAAAGGACGGGATCTCATTAAGACCAATGAGATGGGAAGTTTTAAGATTACTCTTGACCTTTTGTAAGGACACTGTGAGTGTCCTCTCCCTGTAGAACAGACTACCCTTTCAAATTAAAATATGAACACAGAAATGTAAATTTCTGCAAAATCTTAGCATAGATGGGCAACAGACCACACTGATCTTATGTCTGAAATTAAATTAGGTGCTATCAGTCTCAAATTTCATTTTCATAATATAAAATTAGCCCTGAATTAAAACACAGGCATGATGTCTGGTCATGCAGGATACAATAACCTGTTTACCAAGAATGTTAGAATGTAAAGCCTGACAGATAACAACAACAAGGCTAGGATTAGCAAAGGGTTAAGTATGTGCTATCTAATCAGAAAAGACATAAAACTTTAGACATTGCTTGTAAGTTGCCAGAAGGCTGAGCTGTCCCACCTTTTAATGCTGTGTGACATTTATATGGATGTGTGGACATACAAACGCTCCCACATGCATTTCTCTCCCTATGTTTATCTTGAGATAAAGACGTGGGAGATGTGACTCATCAGACTTCAGAAATCATAAAAAATGGACAGACGACCAATAGTAGATTCTTCTGCATAAGATAACACTTGATAAGCTGTTCAAGGTGGACATGAAGACTAAAAATGAGACAACAAACTAATTATAAAATCAGGATGGATTTCACTTCCCAGTAGTAACACAGGAGGAAACCAAGTCTAGAACGGAGAGACGTGATTAAAAAGTTTGGCAGCAGTGTTTATGGCCTCGGCTGTGAATTTAATGCAGATTCAACATAATCCCACAATTGAACTTAAACTTAAACTCATAATAAATATTTTTGCATATCCTTCCACTCCCATGATAATTATTAGTCTCTAGACCTGTCATCTGATATAGTCAGGTGGCAATGCTGCTTATACACAAGTTCCTCTCTTTAAAAAGAACAACAGAATGTGTGCGGCAGTGATGAGTTTCCAAAACAAATAAATGAAATCACATGAGCATGGGAGGAACTCCATGTGAATGAACTGTTTTGGCTGCAGCCCTGAGGATTCCTCCAGCACAGCCAGTTAAAACACAGATAGCAGCACGGCTCATTGTTATGTTTGGATTCGCCCTAGAGCTGGGATTTGTGTGCAGCGCACAAAAGCAGGGAAATGAAATAGCAGCACAAACTGGAATGGGATGGAATATTCTGTTCTGCCGGATGGGATGATGCGACAGCGGGGTTATACAGGGTTTAAGTCCTCGGGGAGAGGAAGTGAAATTTGACAAGTACAGTGACCGATGCTGAAACCTTTGAGGAAACACGTTCGTGAATCCCCCCCCACCAATATATGTCATAAAAATAGTTTACTGCTGTTTGTTATTGCAGCTGAACTATTAGGAAAATATAAGCTAAAGGAGCATGCGATTTCAAATTCAAGCTTTTTCTTTACTTTGTGATTTAAAGATGTGTCTTTTTTTCCAAGCATTACAGTAGAAAATCAATAATATGAAGCTACAACCACCAGCCTGTTAGCCTAGCTTAGCATTAACACTTGGAGCATGGGAAAAAAAAAAGTCTGCTTACCAGAACCTCAACCAAAGAGTAAAAATTACACTTACACTACATTGAAGTTGCGGTTTCATAGGTTGAAATGTCAGACAGTTTCGTGACTGCTGGCGTCTAGCACACAAGACTGTAAAACTCCACTAACTAACTCTCTAACTCTTGACGGGAAAGGGAATCGTATTAAAGTGTGTTTCCCAAAACGTCAAAAATTCCTTTGACTTGTCCTGCTCCGTTCTCCAACCTCTTGGGAAACTAAAACCTTTTACTGAACGATGCCTGGCACTCACACTAGAATAAAGACATTTTGTAAATATAGGACTTCCACCCACCTGCTGCAAAATATTACATCTCCTTTCAGTACCACCACAATGTGCACACCAGCTACATGCCAGTTTTGTAGAATACATACACCTCCATTCAAGATGCTAATGCATTTTCCATGCCAACAATGTAGGGTTCTATCACTTTGCAGCACTGAGGTGTAAATGCATCTTTGAAAACAGGCAGTTCTAAATGTAAGATCTATTTGACGGTGGAGTATCTTCTCTTCGACTCAGTAGCTGTTTCACAGCGAGGCCTCCAAAGATAAGCCTATATCTTTATGTGCTGTGTCTCAGCACAGAGCCCAGATTACATCCCCAGAGAAGATTCCCTCTCTCACTTTCTACCACATCTAGAGGACAGAAAACAAAGATGTGAACAAGCTTCCACTATGCTCTGCATCTTTGTAATCTTGTATGAGCTGTGTAGTTTTGTATGTAGTTAGAATAACCTCAGTGCTGCCACGGCTTTGTGAAGAGAGTCTCTTTACACCTCTAAGATAGCTTTGCCTGTGTGCCATGAGTTTGTGGATTTGTGTGCAAAGCAGGCAAGAAGTACTCTACTAATTCCTCTCAGGAAGTGGTCAGTGGGAATCTTACACACTCTTCAAAAAAGAACTGTAACATTTTCCAGGTATATTCTGTGATTTTCAGTTTTGGTTTTTAATATGTTATATTGAACGTGTATCATTTTTTATTAAAATGATGAGTACAATGGAAAGCTTGCAGCATTGGTAAAGATGTATGTGTGTGTCTTCTACTCTCCCGTGTAGTGGAAATATTTGCATTATATTTGCAACAGAGGATAAATGTTGTAAATGAATTTTGCTTCCAATGGATAAGACATTATATATCACTAGCTTTTAAAAACTTTGCAGATTGCATGCTGGCAATCTGCTGGTAAAAAAAAAAATCTTTTTCCTCCCCTGTTTTCTTGTTCTGCTCATCCTCAGATAACTGCCTCCAGCAGAAGATGCCCCGTCGGCACCCCGCACCCGGGGGATAGGAGGCTGCTCTTCCCTTTCTAACACACACACTCCAAGTGATGTGTGTGTGTGTGTGTGTGTGTGAGGGGAATAACTATATTTGCCTGCATGCTTTTGCACAGCTGCTATGCATATCTTTTTGTACGCGTGTGTTGCTCAGTGTGTTTGCACATTATTATTGTTGTGTGCCTGTGAGCTTGTGTTTTCTGTCGATCTCCCCGTGGTCCCAGCCTGCTCCTGCTGATATAACTGGAGCGACAGACAGCGTGGGCACACACACATGCTCGGAGCAGCCCTGATCCCAGGCTGATAGACGGAGACAGAAACTTGGTTAAGTTGAGAGAACAGCCTGGGGTTGTCTGCAGACCACAGGGAATATGCCCCGTAGTCACAAAAAAACTGGAATAGAAACCAAAAACTCGAACAAATCCTGGTGCTAATGTTGTCATTTGACTTTCCGTCTGTCTGACTCCTGTCTGTGATTCACATCTGTTTTGCCCACATTTATTTAGCACTCCCCATTTGTTGTTGTTTAGGGGGTTTTGTGGGTTTTTCTTCTTATTCATCAGTATCATCAATCTTGTATGGAGAAAACCAATGCATCAGCACTGTATTTTGCAATCAGCACAGAGAGGAATACAAATCAGATCGGCAGCCAAGCTGTAATGCATGTAATCCATCAGTATAAAAGTGTTACAGACAACTGATAAACATGTTGTTTGGTGATTAATTGACTGCATAATAGACTGATCTTTCCATATAATCACTGGAGCTTGTTTTTCACTTTATGATCAAGTATTTCATTGTACTGGTTGTGTAAATATTAAGGATAAGGACGCACAGTATAAACTCAAATTTATTGAAATTATTCTATTATTGATATATTCATCATCAATTGTGTAAAATCTATTCAAATATATAGAGAATTTGTGAAGAAGCAATGCAGGACAATGCATTTTTGTTCTCACTACAGTGCTGCAGGCATTACAGTGTGACACATCCAGTCCACATCCTGTGCTCAGATTTTCTATCTGACTGTCACCTGTTCTCATTTTCTTGTGATCCTGACTCCCATACACTACACACCTGTGACCAATTCCCTCATGACCTCACTCAGTATATTTTTATGTTAAGGAGATGCAGTGTTAAGTATTTGTATCTACATCTCTATTTGTTGATGCAGCAGTCATTTATAATTGTACTTTTTCTTGAATAAACCTAGAAAGTAAGATTTGCGATGCTATTTTTTGCTATTGTTCTTATTGTAGGATATTAAAGTGTTCCTCAATGAACTATTATAATCATGCACACTTAAATGTAATATTGCTTTATGGTTTTAAAACCCAGCACTGAATATTTAACCATAAACATTATTAAAAAGAAAATAATCTTATAAGTAAAAGCAATAATTTTATTTCCTGATCCTCATAAAATCAATAAACTAAACTTTAACTGTGACCTGTGACCTGCGAATCTCCTGCAGCATCTATGTCTTCTAATTTGAAATAGTGGCACAGTAACTTTGCTGACAGAGCTCTGAATACAACTATTTCAGCAAGATAGCAGCACCTATGTGACACACAGGCTGACGAGCACTGAACACACCAAAGAGGTGACCTGGGGTTGCCAACCGTCACATAAAATACAGAATTGTCCCCTAAGATGAAAGGTAAAGACCCAATAAGAGACACACTTCATGCACTTTGCTTCATATTTTTGAGAATCAGTTCTGTGCAAATCTATGGGAAAGAAACATTAGAGCTCAGCCCATGTTCCCACTACCCACTTCTGATTGATTTTGAGTCACGACCAATGACAAGGGCTGTCAGCGCTGCTTTGATTTGCCCGACCTTGGTACGTGATTTAAAAATGGCAACCTGCATGGCCTGCTGGCAAAAAAGAAAAGAAGATTACAAAATACATCACGAAAGTGATTTTAGAAATACATACATTTCATACCTTTCAATAATTAATTGTTTCTTTTAGAAATCTAACATGTTTTAGCACCAATGATTGAAATTCTGTTGATTCAAAAGAATGGTAGGTAGGGTTTTTTGTTTCACGCTGTTTTGAATGTGTCAGTGTGAAGATGAATTATACTTATTAGTATTAGTATTAGTATTAGTATTAGCTTATTAGTCTTCACAGGTAAAATGTCTCATGATGAAGGTTTTGACCGCTGAGCTGCGTTCAGCGAAGGTGCACAGTTGGCAGTGGGTTGAGCTGGTTTGTGGGGAGTTTTGAAGCCAGAAATCTCAGCACCTGGCGAAGTCATCATTGATTCATTGGTATTGATCGGCAATCCTATGACCTCCTGCAGATATACGGGGGTCCTTTTGTGCAGCATGCAGAATGAATTATCATACTGATGGCTCTTTAACTCCGGGTGGTGTTAATTTGTGTATCCATAAGTAGTAACAGGTGCCAACACGAGATACAGAGACTGACGTTGTTTCCTCAGCGGTGAAAATATTAGACTGGCACTGTCCTGTCAACAAGAGATCGGTTTGGCTCCTCAGTAGAGACAAAGCTAAGTGTCTTGTTTATTAATGTGCTGTGATTGGATCCATTAGCTGCCTTATGTAAACTAATCATTGTATAATATATGTTGTCACTTCAGCCTAACTGCTGATAATGTATTCCTCCCCTGTCTTTGCAAATGCTGTTATTTTCTAATAGACTCATAGAATAATGTTGTGTCAGGAGTAAGGATTTATCCTATTTGGTCCACTGAACAGTAAGTATGTTTCACATCCACATGAGTTTCTGAATTTGCTGTGTGCTGCAGTTATAAAGTGCACATTCCTGCAAATTTGGACAAATAATGAAGCTTCTTTCCCCTTTTCTCTTTAATTCTTTCAGGTGGTTTACTGATTTACTGATTTACTGTCAATGCAGACAGGAGAGTGTTGTTCAATGCAAACAGTTTGGGTCAAATCTCATCTTACTACAGAAATTACAAAGAATATTGACTGATAAAAGCAGATCTCGCTTTTACAGAAGGACACAAGGACACAACCACAAGAGTATAAAAATATTGGGGTGATATCCAATGTGCCATTTTCAGAGATCAGTTAAGTCAAAGCATAATATATTTCTTTTATTCTATATCTGAGATGTAGAATTGATCCTCTCCAGGTGCACAGTGCAAAAGAGTCAGAGACAGAGGTGGTAGATTCAATATCCAGGTTTCTCCGCCTGCTGAGAGACTCTGGCCTCTAGTAAAAATGCACAACTGACTGAACTTATTTTTTTAGTTTAGTGCAGGTCACCACTTTTCTTTTTTCAAACCTGTCCTCTCCAGCTGCTTGGCATACAGTATTCAGGATCTGGATGCCTTTTAGAGCCAACAGAGGTTTTAAACCAGCTCCTCTGGGTGAATAGATCTTGTTTATTTTGATGATGAGCTACAAGACAAGTAAGGAGGTGGGGGGGTGGGGGGTGGGGGGGACAAAAGGGACTGGGAGTAGTTTTAGACAGTAGATAGAAAAAAGAGAGAACGACAGATAACAGCAAACTATTGCAGTGATGCATGTACAGTATAAAACAATAACAATGCTTATACAATGTCAGCAATACAATGTGAAACAAAGTCACTGATAACGACAATGCATTACTATTGTCAGTGATAACAACACATTATTAATAATAATAATAACTACAATGTGAAAAAATGCAATTTACAGCGTCAGCAGTGATACACAGAGATAACAACTGCCATGTGTGTGTGAATGTGTGAATGTGTGTATCAGTACATTTGTGTGTGTGTGTGTGTGTGTGTGTGTGGGTTCGTTACCTTATGTTATACACACCAAGAGCAGGAGGCTGCCACCCCGGTCCCAGGTGCAGTCAGGTACGGGTCTCGACAGACAAGCTGGGGGCACCCACTGGGGCACCCACTATAGTGACCATGCATACACCCCTAGGGTGAGGGGCAGGACTCCACAGAGGGACAGTTGGGGACCGAGACCCTGCAGAAGATCAGACAGGCAGACTCAAGTCCAGCCAGAGACCCACCAGCCCAATGCAAGCAGAGCCCTGGTTTAAGGCCCTGCAGGTTAATGCAGCCTATTGTGTGTCTTTAATTTTCTGAAAGTGTGAGATGTGTTAGTTCTTTTCATTCGTTAGCTGAAGATAGAAGATATATTTAGACAGCTCAGAAAAAAACACCTTTCCACCCACACCCAAAGCAGAACAGGGAACATTTACAAAGCTCCTTTGCTCATTCAATTGTCCTAATTATAAACACACCTGCAACTCCTTCTTTCCTGCACCGAGGTTCCCACAAAACCAATTGGACAGCCTGAAAAGGAGAGTCCCAATGATGTAATTACTCCTGCAGGTTCCCAGGATACACTGAAAGGAAAAAGAAGGGAGGAGGGGGAGATGTGTGTCCGTGGCTAAATCAGTAAAGCTAGTTTCAGTCCTGTTTACAGCAGAGTTGGGTGTAAAGTGATTCCCGGATTACTCTGATGCAAGATTTAATGGCACATTCTCCATCGGCTCAGCCCAGAAAATCGCTCAACATGAAGTAATACGGGAGGAACGAGGGGAGTGTGGGATCTGGTCTGGGAAACAAAACCGGTGGTGGAATGTTTTTGAATCAAAGAAATGAAATAATCAGTTTGGATGTATGGGAGAGGAACCAATACGTCAGCTGTACTGCCTGTACCTGTGGTGACTAAAGAGCATGAAGGAAAATATAGGAGGTGTAGTCTGTATTTAAAAGAAACATCTAAGATGTTGCCTGACTCTGCCTGCTGCTCATTCAGGATATTACATCAGCATAAAATCCTGCTTCTTACCATCAAAATATGTCAGATATTAGATGTGTGAGGTCATTCAGACGCTTCACCTTCCCCCTGTTACTTGATGAGGATGAATTCAGTAATGTAATATCGGTAAATATGCCCCACCCATTGCTTTATGGCACATCCTGGTTTTTTTCTGTCATCACCCAACTGGCACATGCACTTAACAACGACAGAGCTCAGTGTTTATATGGTCTCTCTTCAGAAGCTGCAAAAGTCTTTGCTTGCTTTTGAACTTCTAGTGTCTTTGGATTTGATTGGAAGCAAATAACACGACTAAAAATATACAATAAAACCACAGATCAGACAAGAAAACATGGAGCGCTGAAGGCTGGAAACACTAAGGATCTTTTCTTTACTTTCCTGAGACTTGAGTCTCCGAATCACGACTGAGCCTGGTCCTCTTATCTGCTTATTTGGTTTTAGTGGAGAGCACTTGTAAAGTTAATAGTCAGCCTGTAAGGGAGATATTTGGGATGCAAGGGTTTCCCAGAACAAGCACTTTAACCAGATTGACACACATTAATTTGATTAATTTGAAATTGACACATTTGTAAACACTAAACATAATTAATTTATCAAAGACCTTGATGCACACACACACACACTCACACACACACACACACACACACGCAAACATCAAAAGTTACACTCACTTTGGGAAAAGGCCTCGTGGTGGCGGCTTATTCTCGGTGCCATATTCTCTGAAGCTGAGGAACAGCTCCATCGGTGACTCATTACACATGTGCTTTCATGTTGCAAGTGCGTTAGTCTCCGTTCCCCATGGTGCTTTGCTAAAGGCGGTTTGTAGTCACTCTCTGATATTCGTTACGTCTTGATTATACACTGGTAATAGAAGTTATTTAGCAGAGGAAAGAAACCTGGTGCTAAATTTTAAGTGTTTACTTTATTGGTATTTCTTGCCAAAATTGAACAGATTTATTTTTAAATGTCTTTATCTTGTAAAAGACTTTCTCAAAGCGTGTTGTTTGACATTTTGGCCAGTTCTCTGTGGCTGTAGGTGGCTTTCAAATTAGAGCTGTCACGTCTCATCTTAGGTGCTATTGTCATCCTGTGAGCAGGCGGTTGGCTTAGTGGGGGATTCCTCGGGGTATAATCAAATCAAAAACCAAAGCAGGAAGCTGTACGGGCAATTAGGTTGCCATTTCTCCTCAAAGTGTGTGAAGAAAGAGTCCAAACTCCTTTGAGAGCTTCTGTGTGGTTGCCTCTTAATGCCTAATTGAGAGGGTTCAGGAACAAGCCGAGGAAGAATGTGCCTGTTGTCCACAGGGAGCACAGGAAGGCAAATATTCATGTCCCTGCTGACCATACCTCTGTTTGTCTCTGCCGTGCTCTATATGCTGGAACGATACTGTAAAACCCTGTCATGCTGCACTTTTAATTTGTTTAACCAGCCAAGAAAAAATGTTTGTGGTTCAGATATTTGACACTGTTACGTCTTTGTTCATTTACTTTGCATTTGACGTTCATATATTACAACCAGCAATAAAATATTTATCCCATAAATTGTAACCTGGATCCCTTATTTGGCTCAGCTGAACGGCACGACTGTTATTAAAAATGAATGAGCTCTTTGATTTGTGAAATAACTACGAGTGGATTATTTTTATTTATTTTTTTATTGTATTTCTCTGTACGCACACAGGCAGTGATGCATGATGAGTGATGGAGGCCAAAAAAACACAGCAAGCACAAGTTTGTTCTCTCCATCTGAAATCCATCTTTATCTGCTCTCCGATGGTGATGACTGGCCACTTAAAGCTACTCATGCTGACTGCTGAGACACAGCCAGGAGCATTTGAGCCTGAGCTGTGATCCAGGTTCCTCCCACTGCTTTGACACATAAATAAAAGAGAATAATAATGTTCTGTAGCTGCCTGAGCAGCATTCTAATACACCCTTTAACCAATACGCCATATCGAAAGGTACAATATCCTGAGAGGCATCTAACAGTCTGAGGAAAGCAGTCTGTAGCTAAATAAAACAATGATATTTGCAGAAAGCATGCCGAGTGAATTCAGCGTTTTATATTTTGTAAAACTTCTAAAATATCCAGATAAAGGCTGCGTCATACACATGTTTGTTTTAAAGCAACCCTCATTAAGCACTGAATAAAAACAGGGATGGTGGGAAATTCAGAGGCAGAGATTAATTGGCATGCAAGCAGAGTCTGTTCACAGTCTGCCGATCACAGGGCTAGCCAAGCTTGACAAGCATAGCCTATCTTCTACTTTTCATTAGTCCATGGGTGGGGGCCAGTCACAAGCTTTATGCTAAAGAGGCTTGATACGGCTGTCTCGCTCTCTAAAACCTTCACACCACAAAAACAAAGCAACACAATATGTACTGACCAACCAGACATTGCCAGGAAAAACTTCTTGCACAAGGTCTCATGCAGATAAAATAAATTAATAGCTGGGAAGTGAGTAACTGTCTGCGCCTGATTAACTAGGCCTTCATTCAGGGAATGTTCCTGCTCGGTTTTCAAAGCGTACGTTTCATTTATCGGGATCTAATAACTGTGGCATGTTGGCAAACATATGCTTTGTATTTGCAACAGCAGTGAAACTAATTAAATAAAATTTAAACCAAATACGACTTTAAAAAGAGCAACAAATAAATAGATTCAGCAACTTGTGGTGATGTTGAGAGTCTGTGTGTCTTTTAATCTGTAAGAGCCACATGTAAAGGTAAAGCAGCTGATCTAGTAGTTTCCAGTAATTCTGCAGGTTAAGGAATAATTCAGTTCTGTTGAAAGAATGATTTTTCTTGCCTGCAGTAAATATGAGGCTAGTGCAAGTTTAGCTTAGCATAAAGTCTTAATGAAAACATACATACACTCATATTCCACCTATTGCACATCCCTTCATTGCATTGCTGCATTGTTAACTGTCTGTCTCGGGATAAAAACAGTGTTTTAACCGATTAGTTCTTGTCCTGTGCGTCACGCCTGAGGCAGCAGCTCAAAGCAGCAGTGTCCTGGATGATACGAGTCTTTAAGGATTGTATTTGCCTTCCTGAGACAGTGGGAGTCATAGAGCTGTTGCGGCGTAGGGAGAGAATAACCAATAATTTTCTGGGCCGAGGTGATGACCCCCTGGAGCACCTTCTTCTCTATCGCTATTGTGCCGCGGGCATATCACACACACATGCAGTACGTGAGCACACTGTCAACAGTGCAGTGGTAGAAGGTAATGAGCAGAGTCTGGGAGAGACGGTTCTTCTTGAGGATCAAAGAAGTGGAGTCTCTGCTGTGCCCTCTTTATTAGCTCAAACTGTACGCCCAGACCCTCTTCACACTTTCCCCACTAATACAGAGTGGTTGAAAGTCCTTCTTTGGTCTTGGAGGTGTTAAGGGCCAGGTTGTTGTCCCTGCACCCCCCTGGACAGCTCCTCTTTACCCACAAAACATGGTGAAGTAGATATGGGTGATTATGTCCTAACTGCCACCATGGTGACCTAATTTATGGAAATCACCTCTACAGTGAGCTGGAGCCTCCGTCTCATTACAGGGGAATTTTCCAGGGGCTCTCAAAAAGCCAAGAGTAATAACTGGAGAGGGACACGAGGCAAAAAATGTTGTCAGCTTCACGGTTTGTCTGGTCTGGTGTCTGTTAAAAATGCTAGAGGATGCTTGGCTCTGAACCGACAGTGGACTTGGACAGCAATACTGTAAAACCCCATTACCAGCACTAGGGAGGATTATTGCCCCTCAAAGTGCTGTTGCCTAAAACGGTCGATGATTAGACCCTGAACCCAAGAGTCGGGCAGCTCCGAGGCTACAGAAGGTTACTGCTCTTTTTGTTTCGCTCAGTGTTGACATCAGTTGCATACGGATGGGTAAGCATTTCCAGGAGGGGGACTGGGAATACATTATTCTGTGCCTGACCCCTCCCTTTTACTCTAAAGACAAAACATCCAGTTTCTGCTGGAGTGTTTTCTTCAGCCAAGCATGGGAGGCAGCATTCACAGTCACAGAGTGTTAATAATGTGCCAAACAATTATGTCACAGTGTTTGGGCTCACATGTGAGAAAGTTATCCCCCCCCCCCCCCCTCCCCTGCTGTGTTACAGTATGAGAAAAGACTAATGTCTGAAAACTGGATCTTACGGGGCAGGGCCAAGCTTCTGTTCTGGAGCTAAGTGACATCTGTACGTGTTTCATAGAGGAGGGGGCTGGATGTGAATTAGAGCAATTTACCATGGGAAATGTATTGTAAAGAAAAGGGCACCGATATTTATTGTTGTTGTTGCTGTCGCTGTGGGACTTCTAGGTGTGCTTGGTATCTATAAAGACCCGATGTTTCTTAATTTCCCATGATGCAGAATTTAATCAATGCCAGTCATATGGTTTTTCAGGTCATGTGTTTGTATGTGCTGACCCACAAAAGAGCTCAGGATGAGAACACAGCAAAATCTGCTGGGTGAAAAACATTAGAAACTGCAGGTTTATGGTGAGGAGTGGACTTATATTTACCATCAGTGTTTTTTTGTTAAATACACAAGCAGCTAGGAAAAAAAAGTATGATTTAAAAGAAATATAGACTTAATAAAATTGCCTAAACATGTATTATTGATTCTTCTTTCAGACCAGCAACCTTTATCCTTGAACGATAAATTATTGGCATTATTTACACTGCACTCCGACGGGGTCAAAGTCTCCTGTGTGCTCTTTAAATTATACGTCTGTTGCATGTTTAATCATGTGAAGCTTTAAGGCTGGTGAACAAACCACAGCTCTGACCTTCTCATAATTAAAATGCAAAGTAACCTGTTGTCTGTCTGCAGCAGTGATTGGGTGGGATGGGGTGATGTGGTCAGTCAGCCTTGCTGCCTCATATACACAATATTCACATAGTTTGATTTGAAGTGCTTTACTGACTGAAGTGAAATAGGCCTCCATAAATTAGATTTTCATATCGTGCAATGTACAAAAGGAAACAATCTGTGAGTATAAATCATTTTTCAGATTTGTTCAGGCCCTTACTTGAACACAAAGTTCACCTGAGCAATCTTTTGTTAGTTTTGCATAATATCTACTGTATTACTTTATTTATTTACCAGTGTTGCTGACCAACCTGCTGCCTCCGATACTTATGTCAATAATTAATTAGTGTCACTGGAAATGAATTAGCATCTAGTCCAAGTAATGCTGGTGTGCACTGCAAAATGAATGTTTATGAAATGAAAGCATCAGACTCATTAAGCCCTGATGACTGACTTGACATGGATGAAGAGAGGGTCATTTCTTACACCGTAAATAATTATTACAACTTAATTGCAAGAGGGCTACCAACATTTATTAGTTTATTTAACTTTATTAGTTATTTACAAAGATTGAAAACTCTGAGTTGCCTATAAATGGCAAATAAATTTCTAACAGCACTGTGATAAACCAGCGCGTTATCCTGCGTTTTTCACGATAAATACTCAGCACCAACTCTTTGCAACTGATCATGCAAATCATAAACTTGAAAGCAGACAAACGGGGAGAAAACTACAATTTTGTTTTTATAAATTTTCTGGAGATGCTAAAACGGAGAAAGCAAAAACGTAATGGAGCTAATGTGGTGCGACCTCGTGTTCATACACATTTTGCACTTTGAGCAAATGACTAACAGCAGAAGTGTTAAAATAAAACACATCTTATCGTGTGATTATTGACGTTTTCTTTCTTCTTCACTCTGCAAATCACACAGTTAAAAGGCAGGTTGTCATGGTGATGAGTACGAGTACACACTGTTTTTCAAACCACATCAGGCCTCGACTCCAACTAACAAGTGTCTCTGTCATACTAGCAGCAGCAAGAAAATAATGCATTTATAGAAAACATCTTGCAGGAAAAACACTTTCAGCGTCCGACAGTGGGCTCAGCAGTGACGGTGCAGTTACACGTCGGTCAGTGCACTGAGGCTGACATGATGCCATGCAACGGGAATGGCAGCCAAAGCCGTGACAATACCATAACAACTGGGATCATTAGTGGACATAAATGGAGAAGTATTGCAGCTATAATTTTGAAAGCATTGTGACCTACCAAGAATGTCTTAATGGGAGTGGGAAAGGGCAGGGACAGAAACATCATTACACTAGGGACCATTATATGGGAATGCACACTTGCTTCACCTCTTCGTGACTATTTGACCCTGTCTCCAGAGGCTAGTGGTGTATTTTTGAACATCCTCTTGAGCACATTGCTGCTGTCTGCTGGAATGACACAGGCCACAGACCTGCAGAGTGAATCTAATTGGATGTGGTTTGGCTGTGTGGTCTTATGATGCACAGTGTTTTATAATAACATGAGATAAGAAAGTGTCCAGCAGTCACTTCATGACAACTGCCACATAAACACACAAACTACATGTTTTTACTACACGTGTGCAAGATTGTATTTTATATTTTAGTGAGGGGCCGTGTGTGCTTTCATGCAATGTCTTGTCTGAAAACATGAAGAGTTTGGTGTTGTATAAAACATAACATCAGTTATATTTTAATCAAAAATGTCTTCATGTCAATGTCAACTATATCATATCATTCACTTTACCAGCTGTAAACATGTTGAATTATAATGACATTGAATGAATCTCCACAGTTGGTTTTTAAAATAAACTGAGGTGTGACCGAAATTTCTTTGTCTCTACTCTGTACCCCCTTATTCCTAACCAGGGTCCCAGGGACCTGCTGGAGCCTATCCCAGCTCTCTCTGGGTGAAAGGCAGGGGTCCACCCTGGACAGGTCCCCAGTCCATCACAGGGCCACATAGAGACCAACAACCTCACACACTCACACTCACTCCTATGGGCAATTTAGAGTCACCAATCAACCTGACATACATGTTTTTGGACTGTGGGAGGAAACCAGAGTACCTGGAGAAAACCCACACAAGCACAGGGAGAACATGCAGACTCCACACAGAAAGGCCCCTGATGGGTTTCAAACCAGGAACCTTCTTGATGTGAGGTAACAGTGCTAACCACTATTTACCGTGCCATGCCTAAAATTTTTTTTAAACATTTTTAAACAATACAAAACTAGTAAACTAGCTCTTTATATTTGCATTTCATGTCTATTACTCTGGGCTTTATCCCATTGTTCTCTATACTGTGATTCTGTGGTGTCCTTACTAAGTGTCTTCCACCAAAGAAAACAAAAATCGAGGCGCTTATCACATAATTACAAGAAAAGATCTTATAACTGACCTGCTATCTCATAATTACAAAACCCGTAGTTTGTAATGACTATGAGCTCATTTTTCTTTTTCCTCTAATTGCAATGCCCTTTTTAAACGAGCTGTCTGATCAAATGAATTTGTATTTACCCACTACACCTAAGACCGGGGTCGGTACAGAGGTTCACGGCTGTTTTGTGACCTAACACCACCACAAAATAAATTCTAACCACAGATGATTTGACCAATCACCTGGGATTAATTACATTAAACTCATTAAACCAGTCAATCCAAGTGTCCACTGTGCTTTTAAAAAAATATTGTATTACTGGAGCTTTAACTGCAGATGACTTATGCTGCTGCCCCTTCCTGCTTTGCATAGCACTTAAACCTGTTCACTGGCTCAACAACAGCTCTGCAACAAGGTCACACAAAACTGCATTAGCCAGCACAGGTTTTCCAGTAAGCACCCGTCGGCTGCTGAAGCGTGTCACCCAGACACCACTCAAAGCTGTTGCCTTTTGGAAGTGAGACATTGCATCTCCCTGTTCATATTGCTGCTGTTTACTGTTAAATACAAAATAAGACAAACTGGCCCACTTTGTTGTGGCTAATATTATGAGAGCATTTCTCATTTCTTCGGCACATCGTGGTAATTAGGTGCAGAATTTAATTTAACATTTAGCAGTTTGAGTAAAAATGCATTATTTAAATGGAGGAATCCTAGGAGGGGGAATAATATTAGCACAGCAGATTAACATGGGCTGTGATGACACTTTACTGAAATGGGAATGTCAGTTTAGGAGAGACAGCATCAGTGATGACAATGGCAGCGATGATGGTGATGATTATGGCACAGTGGTGGAAACTGCAATTGTGGTGCTCTCAAGCCAGAAGCATAAAGAAGGGTCATTGACCTCAGATTTCAATTCTATTTCCCCTACAAGCCAAGTCCTAATAGACTCCATTAACGGCGAGAGTAGAGAGAGAGAAAGCCCTGACGCTGGAGCTTTCAGAGGAAAGTGTGCATATGTGATGGTTTGCAGTCTGGCTGGCTGAATGACCCGAGCTCAGACTCTCTGATAACCTCCTTTTGACTTATTTCCTTCCTTTATTTCTCCTCATTTAAGTCATCGTGTGCCTCTGCTCCCTCCCATTTTCTCGTGTCCGAGGTTCAAGCAAAGCAATCTCTCCCGCAAGATGTACGTCTGTTATTTCAGAGCAATTTTGGATAAGGATTTATTTTACTACCCACAAATGGAAGGATAACATAGTAATCCCTTTGCAATTATGTAGTAAAAGATAATCACATTCACTTACTGACTTATGCACCGATAGACCTGACATGGACACAGTTAATCTTTGAAATAATTGTGAGAAAATATAAAGCTCATTCTTTACTAGTTGACGCTCTCGTCTACTTCTGTCCTGTAGTTTACCTACTCGTCCTCAGCAACCTGCAACCTGCAAAGCTTCAACCTGCCAAGAATCGTCGCTGAATTATGAGGTTAGAAATAAGACGTTAGTCAAAGTCAGATAAGAATTTTCTTATTATTCCAATAAAAAATTACATTCATACAGAAATATAACAATTTTTGCAAAACAATTTCAAATAAAAATTTCATAAAGCATACATAACAATTTTACAAAAGTGTTTCTTATTGTACAAAGATTCTGCTGAGGAGAAAGAGCTGTGCGTGATAGAGAAGTTGCAGGATTAAAAAGATGATGAAAAGCATAACAGATGCAAGCAAACAAGGAGCTACATCAAGGCTCAATTACCACCTGCGGTTTTGCTGCAAATCTGAATGTATGCTCTGTATTTCCAGACAAAAGGCATTTCCATCACTCCCAACTCTATTACCGCGAGCACGTTTGAACTCGTTCTGCCTTTCATCTGCTCATCTGAAATCCATAAGTTGTAGATTTGCACAGTGCAACTTGCTGCAAAATTGAATTTCTATAACCAGGTTGCTTTGTCTGGAGTGTGTGGCACAGGTCATTTTAATCAGGCAACAGTATGGGCTCCACATTTTGCTCTTCATCTCTGAGTGTCCATCTCACCACAACCACGACTTTAAGAGATACTGTCATTAGCTGCTCTGACAGATCTCTGCGCATACGTCAAGCGCTTGATCTTTACAGCCAACAAACAGCCCCTGCCCCCTGTGATTTTTCTAATACTGTTGCAGCTTGGCTAAAACAATGCTTCCAGACAGGTCAATAACCAACCTACACAGTCAGCAGTCTGTGACAGACTCCATGCCAACAAAGCCTTTAGCAATTCATTACTGAGAGGCAGTACAAGGCAAGGACCGTCTGCCTGCAACCTGTTAATTACAATAAATCTTTAGCTTTTTCTTCTGTCGCACTTGAAGGAATGTGGGTACAGGATGGTGCATGGAGGTATATTTGTTTTTCTAGTCATTGGTTATTTTACATCTTCGGGTCGTGTGTGTGTGTGTGACGGACTAATTAATGATATTAAGTGCTCTAGCGTACAGCATTTATCTGGTTTATACATTCTGACCCAACTCAACGTGCTATACATTAACAAAACTGCTTCATACAGAGAGAAGGTAAATTTCAAAACAACTAAGCACCGGGACGGATCCAGACAAGTCCATTAAACACGAATAAGTTTGAGCCACTTCGTAATTGAGCCTTGATCAAGCTTGTCCGTTCACTCATATAACAAATGTGACTTACTGTGGGCAGAAAAACCACCACTACCACAGCTGAGTCACTTGCATAAGGCACCATTAAGGTCAACAGTGCATTATTAGATCAGAAATAAAAGTCCAAAAACTCAACATTATTCCTCAAGGCATAAAATGAATTGAAAAAATGGGAAGCAGCAGTAAAATCTCCAGTCAGAAAAAAACAAAAAAAAAAAAAACAAAAAACCAAAATGATGGAAATGGATGAAGTTGCAAAAATAAGTCTTCAAGGCTTTATGTACAATATTTTAACATGTACCACATTTTCCAGACTATGGGTCGCACCTTTTTTGACTCCACTGGCTTGTAGTGCGACTTACATGAGTATATTTACAGTCATTTAGTCACTAGTGTTAGTGACACTCATAGATAATACTGTACCGCCGAAAAAGTTAAAATGCTTGACTCCTCATGTAACAGCAGTGAAAATGCTGCTCCAAACAAAGAGCTATACTGCAGACTGCAAAGTGCAGCTAACAAAGTCTGCAGCTGAAACCCAGTTTGGACTGAGTGTTGACATTCAGACAACCTGAGAGAGGAGGAGGAGACGCTGCTTCACCTTCTCCCTGATGTTGGTGCAGTTGTTGAACGTTCTTTGACACAGATGAATGAATTTCATCAAGCACTTCTGCTCGACTATAATTAGCATAATTAGAAATACAACCTATATACGTGTTTTTCTGTTTAACAAGGCTGTTTTTGGTAAAAGTGACTTATGGTGCGACTTATAGTCTGGAAAATACGGTAACCGTTCACATTTTAGCTGCACTTTTATTATCTGCTGTCCTGATTACAGTGTAAAAAAAAAGGAAATAAACCCTAGAATCATGCAACACCTGTCTATGTTACTGAAGTTATAGTATAGTTGCGGTATACTTCCAAGCACAAAGCTTGTACAATTGGACTAGAAATGAGCTTCGTAGCTTGTAAAAAAAAAAAAAAAAAAACAGGTTACATAACACATTGCACATTTAGTAGCTGCACCAAAAACACCAAAAAAAAAAAGCTCCTGACATACAGTGACCAGAGGCCTTGGGGGACAGGGTTTGGTCCCTGGATCACAGACCAGAAAATGAGGCATCAACCCTCCGTCTCTGATCAAACCCAAGGCCTCAAAAGCCTTGCGGCCCCCTCCAAATCCCCCAAAACTAAAAGAAACTTCCTCCCTGTCTCGTCCTGCTACTGAGGAAACACAAGTGGAATGTTTACCCCAGAAACCTATTCAGTCTCAGCAACATTGGTACCAGCCCCAGACCATCCATCAATCCACTTCTGCTCCCAGAAATTCTTTCTCCTTCTCTCTTTCCCAGGGGCCAGTGAGCCAATTTCAGACATTCACAGTGCACACATGCTTACCTCAGAAGTACCAGTGTATCTGTTGTCAGGGAGTGTCCCCAAAACACCATGCACCATTGATACAAATCAACCACTCTGTATGTTTGTCCTCTATTATTTGTCTTTATTTATGTAAGTCCTTCTCAGTCAAACAAAAAATTCTTCCCCATCCATGATTTTGTCCTCGCAACAAACAATCTTCAGAGCGCCTTTCTCAGACAGAGGTTCTGGAGGCACTGGAATTCGCTATGGTGCAAAACAGCATGCTTTGGCTGGAACACACTCTCCCAGTTGTGCTCTAGGACAGCTCAACCAAGAGACTGGTCAGGAGATAAGAGTTGCGTTTTTTCTTTTGTTTTTTTTTTCCCCCTTGAAAATTTGAAAACAACAGTTGTTGCTTGGTTGGTGCTTGCCCCGCTCTAGATGTGCCTTTTCATGTGGAGAGCTAGATGGTCAGACCTGGAAAAACATCTAGGGCAAAGGGGAGAAAGGAAGTCAATGTAACAGTGCAAATATAAATGAACTAGTGATGAATGAAACACGTTTTAGATACAGCATTTTTTGTAAGAAGCTTTGCATTAGAGTGGTTTTAATTGCTGATGTTTCAAAAAAGGATAAAATTGGCCAGTTCCAGTAAACATTTTAGTGTTAATAGTAGTAAGTAATAGTAGTAAAAACAAAAAAAAGCCACAGTGCTTTCAGTCTGTAAAGGCATACGTCACTGACCGTGGCTAGAAAAGTAGATTACATCAACAAAAATACACGTCATGATGCTAATCCAAAGTCTGGGGACATTACGTGCAGATGAATTGCATTGCTTACCTGTCACAGTGATTGCATTTAAATGGCTTAGCCCCAGTGTGCTTCCTGAAGTGTCTCGTCAACTCGTCGCTTCGTGCAAAACGCCACTCGCAGCCCTCCCATGAACACCTGTATGGTTTCTCACCTGCAGAACAAGCAATGGGATTATTCATTGGGCTCAAATCTGAACACACGTGTAAAAGGAACACACTATTGGCTGCTATGTAAATGTTTTCACGCGTTCAAATCAATCACAACTACACTGACAGGCTACTTAAAACCCAGATTCAACCTGAACTTGTTAGAGCACTAGCTCTGTTTTTATGTAGTTAAAACAATTTAAAGAATACTGCACTGCAGTGCAACTCAAAAAGCATCCTATAGGTAAAATGAAAAACCCACTAGTGAAATTTTACACCACAGCTAAAAATAAGAAATGTCTTCCAACTCTGTGACCCCTGGCTCCCCCTCCATTCATCCCTTTCCCATGGTGAAACTCAAGCTGTCCTTTTGTCCCACATGTGTAACTGGTACAGTCACTGGTTCAGTCACATTCCAGTTAGATGAGGTCACAGATTAGGTATCCAGCCATGCAGGGCTAATACTCAGCCCCAGCTGAGGACATCATGCAATGTGGCCCATTAATTACATTATGGAATGGATGAACAGTGCCATTATGGTGCAAGAGCTTCACTTAATAAAAACAGACCCTCAACCCTTCTCATCAGTTTTACTGTTTTTATAAATCACATGACCACAACCGTGGCTCTGATAGGTGTTTGGACTCACCGGTATGAGTACGCTGGTGTGCTTTAAGGTGGGAGCTCTTTGTGTAAACCTTACGACATCCATTGAAGTGACACCTGTGTACTCGCCTTCTGCCATCTGGGGATGCGTCCCCAGAGATGAGTCCCGTCTTTTCTATATTCTTGGTTAACCCAACATTCCTGATTTTGACCGGCAAAGGCAACTCAGTGTGTGTGGCAACCCAGCCATTTGTCACACCGCTGGGCTCTGGAGATGATGGAGGGGTGCTAATGGCTGAGGGGCTAAAAGGTCCAGAACTAACCAGGGCAGAGCCCAGAGGACTGGAGGTAAAGTTTCGCATGGGCGAAAGCTCCTCAGAACTATCTGACGTCTCGCTGCTGGCGTCTGAATTCACACTATTGGTGTCCAAAATTTGGCTGTCCTGATCGTCCTCCTCATGGGCTGAGGGCGCCTTTGGGTCAGACTCAACCTTGGACTTATCCCCACAGGCCAGGATCAGCTTGCTCCAGAGGTCCTCTTGGCCTTCAAACTTGAGGTCGGATGTGGAAACATAAGGCTCACTCTGAAGGTAGCGCTCCAACTCCAAGCATGTCTGGTTGAATGAAAGCATAGAGTAAGAATAAATTACAACAGCACCCCCAAGGGAGAGGTTCATTCACACCAGCAGAATGCTTCTGTGTGGGAAAATACTTTTAAATGATGCATGTGCACGTTCCCCAAAATGCATTATGTGGTGGCCAAACACTGTTAGACATAATTCACACACCTTGCCATGGCTAATTTAAAACTAGTTATAGAGTGAGATTGTACACAGCTGAAGTTATTATGTTTTAACAGCATTGGCCTGTTCTATTTATGTAGGCTCAGAGGTGATGTAATGTGGAAAAGACAAAGCGTTACTGTTCTGGTTAATGTGGAAGAACGGCTGCTTGATTTGTGCATTTTAAATTACTGCAGTTTTCGGAAACAACAAGCAGCAGCATGATTCACCCTCTATGGTTCCAAAGCAAACAACACAAAATTATGTTGCAACACTCAGCAGTTCAATGGCAGCAATGTTTGTAATTTAGCTGGGTAGATAGATGCCCCAACAGAAAATATGGGACTTTGAAAATCTGGACATTCAGGTTACTTAAGCCTAACAACTAGTTGTTTGTCCAGGCTGGAGTTAATGGACCACATGTTAACTCCACTTCGTCTCCTCTTCCCCTCAGACACCACTGCCCAAGTCAGTGTCTTAACAGCATCTCCCATGGATTTTCATTCTGGCAATGGCAAGCCATGTGTAGAAACCAAAAGAGCAAGATGATCCCAAAGTTCAGAAAGCACTAGCACCCTTATCTTTGCAGATCTGCATTTTCCACTGCAGAGATAAAGCATGATCCAGCCAATGCTGGCCACTTCAACCCTGGAAAACTGGCCATTGAATTTGCGAAAATGGAAAAGCTGGCAATTGTCAGCCGCTCCAACAGTCCACAGGATTTGCCTCTCCTCATGGTGCCTCAGCTGGATTGAAGTTGAAGGCCGTGTGTGACTATCAAGGAGTTAAGCGATGCCACAGTCCGATGTCATTAACCAATTTCACTTTTACAAGACTCTTCTGACCTGTACCCTTGGGGTGTACCCCTGCCTTCCACCCGAAAGAGAGCTGGGATAGGCTTCATGACCCTGGTTCAGGAAAAAGCGGGTATAGAAAATGGATGGATGGATGTCCTGCACTGTCAGCAAGACCATCTTCTCAAAGGTGAACCTCGTGAGTGGATAAGATCATACACCCCAAAGATGTAGCTAAGACCATGCCCCTCCACTTTATGGCTTGTTTGAGTTCCTGCATACCCCTTTTGGTGCTCAGATCTTCAAGCATCTAATAGCTTCTGTGCTCAACGAGCTCGACCTTGATCGCCTACTCATCATCAGAAAGTAAAGCAAAGAACACCTCTTGCACTTCGGGACACTCTTCCACCACGTCCGCCAGCACAGTTTAAACATAAAATCAGCTAAATGTTAGTTTTGACTTCCAGTGATTGGTTTTCTTGGTCACCACATGAAGAAGGAGGGCACAGACTTTCAATGACCCAACACCACAAGTTTCTGGGCATGTTTAACTTTTACCACAGATTCATACCACACAGATTATGTAGCTGTTGTATGATGCCATGAAAGGAGACGCCCCAAAGCAGCTATTTGATTTGCTGGTGACATGATGACAGCCTTTGCCTATTCTGACAAACCTGGCCCGGTCTTCAGAAGGATGTTCAAGCACAGATGGCTGCCTGCATAATGTCAGCATGTGAAAAGGTCCAGACAAAGTCAAAGCTCAATTCTTCATCCCTGAATGGTGATTTGATCATGGCAGTGTAGATTTAGTAGATTTCCCTTTCCCTTTCCTGTGGTTTAACTCACCTACTCACCAGGGAGGACGTGGTAGAACATCAAGTGGCCGGAAGTCACCCCCATTTCACCGACAACATGCTTAATTAACACCTGAAGAGTCAGATTTCACACTTTCGCTGAAATCTCCTTGGCTCAGTTCACACCAGCACTCTGGACGGCAGTGTTCTTGTGTACAGACAGCCACTTTGTGCACCTGGAGACTTCATCACCGTTGCCCACATCTTCTGGTCTGTGACTAACTGAGATCCAGCACAGCTGGAAGAGGCCTGCACTTTTCTCCCCACCTCCCACCATGAAGCACCCCAGTTCTGGTTTTAAATCCCTCTACAGTCAGCAGTTCCATGTTTTAATCCACTACAATGTCCACTTAGTGGCCAAACCACGTTACTACAACTTCCACATTGTATTTCAAAAAGTATTTCTCTTGTAGAGAATTATTGGGAAAGAAACAACTGTAATAATTTTTTTACAAGTGTCAGAAACCCGGTGAAATGACAGACACTGTTCCATTGGGTGTAATATCATTAAGAAATCTCCACACAAGCCATAGAGTATTTTATTTCATCCCAGGAACTGAGTAAGTCTGCTGCCTGGACCAGCGGGAGTCTCAGCTCGACTAGTGGGAGTGTCGACTTGACGTAGGTGCACATGCACTACGAGCACAAAAACACGGAAGCGTGCTGAGCATCTGGGTAATTTTTATGGATGGACTCTCAAAACAGAAAATTTTTATCAGAGTCAGCAGTACTGACCGACTTTCAGGGGACAGAAGAGGCCATATTGTGAGCCGGGTCTCTTAAATAGAGTGATGGAGATTAGACACAGTTTACAGTATATTCCACTGAGCCATAGAAATCGTTGCTATGTTTGAAATAGTCTCTCATATTTATGTAGGCAAACATATATAGAGGGATGTGGAGAAAATAATGAAGATTAGTTACGACTATCCTCCGTGCTAAGAAAAAAGGTTGTAGCCTGTTTGTGTGTTTGATTGGTCACACACTACAGTCTATTAACCTATTTAAGTAGTTACAGCAGGATATTTCAGCTGTCACTTTATTGTACTTAGAACTGCAAAGATTAGTCAAATCAGTCGATGAGCAGAAGGAAAATGTTAAATTTTGTTATTTTTCAAGCAAAACATTTTGTTTAGTAAATCACTTTGGGCTGTGATTTGTGTGTTTTGCTATTTAATAGATTTTAAATAATCTGCAGATTCATTGATAATGAAAATATTGTTAGTTTAGACATTTTCACGACTCTGAACTCACTGATTCTTTTTTATTTAGGTAAATCCCTCATATAATCAAGCCTGATCTGAAAATGTGACGTACCAGTCATCTCAGCTTCATGTGCATTTAGTTTAGACTAATCATGCCCCGTTATTTCAGCAGACCAATGACTCAGAACAATTTCTGAACCCTTTTAAGGAAGCTGCTCAACTTCCTCCTCCAACATGAGCAGCTCGCTGCTTATCCTCATGTGTATCTCTGACATTGCAATCACATCCTTCCTCAAGCCCTGGCCTGTAACACACACTGACTAACACACACTTCAGAGGCCAATAAAGTGGGAAATCAAGGGCTGTTCATTAGACGCTGCTTGGAGACAGCAGCTTTGAGAAGCCAGGGATGAAATAAAGCACATTATTTAGCCAGTCCAGCACATTATTTAGCAGAGGGGCTCAGTGAGGACCTGGACGTGGCTTATGGTTTTTCTCACGCTGGGGAGCCCCATTCAAATGACCAATCACAGCACGGTGAAACTAGAATAAATACTGTGCAGTAAGAAAAAAAAAAGGTGCCTGTTAAATCCTTTAAGAGGGGATTAGAAACTACAAGGCTGAAGTTTATAATGCATGTTCTGAAATATGACAGGAAATAAGAAAAAACCCATCAAACAGAAGACGTCACGCTCAACATGTAACAGAGACGCACACGCTGCAGGGCCACGACTCCAGCTGTGCCCAGCTGTGCCCAGCTGTCAGACGGACACACGCCTTCCGCTTCAGCCTGCCAGAAACTTCCCCACGAAACTGACGACGGAGCAGCCTGGCTGCACGGACACGCACCGTCCTGTGTCCTGTGTTTACAGGCACCGTGATGGGATTTTTCATCTGCTTTCACCAGCTCAAGCACTTTTACAGTAAAGATATTCACCTGCTGCCAGTCCTCCTCCAGGGACGGTAGCGCGGGGAAACAGCCGGTATCGTGGACTATCTGAAGTTCCTGAAAGATGCTGCACATGGGTAGCACATCCATTCTCCCCCCGAGCCTTGTTAAAATAAAAGCTATTGATCTTAAATATTCTCTCAGGTAGAAAAGAAAAAGACGGATGCCCCCGCGATGCGAAGGAAGAAGCGCTCGTTTCCCCGGTGCCTGTCAAGCCCTGCTCCTTCTCTGGCTCCTGGATTTGCACGGAACTGGATGGGAAACAACTGCGCTCTGCAAACTTCCTTATTCAAACCTCCAGGCCCGCCCCCTTCCTCACGGCACGGTGACGTATGCGCGTCAAGAGCCAATCAGAAGCGAGAATCCCAAAGCACTGCAAATGAAATCACAGCCGTCCAATCGGAGGCAACGTCTGACTTAATTTGGTTTATCCTCTCCTTTAATTGGTGCGTTTAACTCCCAGCAAGTCGCCGCTGATTGGCTGGTTATTTATAGGCGAGTATATAACCGGGGGATGCTCTTTTCCTGTAGTCTTCTGTGCTGGCAGCGTGTGTCACCGCAGATACAGCCTTAAACTATTTCACTCCTCCTCTATCGAGAACATTTCCGTCCATGGATGTACTTTTGTTACAAATAGCAACACGGCTGTTTCAAGGGGGTTTTCTCAGTTTTTAATACATGTCTGAGTTTCACTTCTCCACCCAGACTGAATTAAAATATGCAGTTCTGCTTTGTTACTGAAAGATCAAAACCGGACCCGTTTAACCCTAGTTCAGTTTTATGTGAGATGCAAAAGCATCATATTAACGTAATGGTGATATACTTGATATACTCTCTCTTTGAACTATTTCACAACCAAAGTTTCAAAGATTTTTTTTTCTTGCATTAGTAAATTAATATGTGATGCCATACTTATGTATCTATACCCCCTTCTTCCCTTATTCCAGCTTTATAGTTGGTGAACTTTTGCACTTACAGCTGTGGCCAAATGGGAAATTTAAATCCATCTCAAGGATAAAACGCAAGTAAAACCTAAAGTTTAGATTCTAAGTTTTACCTATTAAGACCTTCATAAATGCATATCAGAAAACTGTAACGCAGAATAGTTAATTGTACTGTTGTCCGGTGATACTTCCTTTTCATTGCAGTAGCATTCCATCACACACTTGGCTCTCGGCCTACGTCATCCTGACTCATTCTTATCATTTCCTCCTCTTAGAAATGTCCACATGCAACAAGGCATCGCTTCCTGCAGCTATTGCACGAGTTCACTCAACCTGGCAAACTACGGCCTGTGGAGATAAACACCATTTCTACACCGTCTTCGAAGTGGTAGTGTTTCTCTGTTAGCTGCCTGACTAGACAACTGTGTGTCCTTTGTGCTGCTCTCAGCTGTGAGGCCACGTTTGTCACCCATAGCGTTTCATTTAGTCATCTGGTGATAGGATGCTGTGTGAAGCCTCAGGCTGGCCTGAGTGGCCCTGCAAAGGAATTCCAGTTTGCTTTTACTTTACCAATGGGGCTATTCATGAAGTCCAGGACTAAGTGGAGCTTTTCTTGAAGGATGAAAACTCACTGACTCCATGTTTTGTCATCACATTAAGTAAAACAGAACGCAGGGCTTATTATTTTGCAATAACATGTTCACACATTATTTATGCCTTTCTGAAGTTCCCACAGCTCATACTGTATGTCTGAGTACACTGTCCAGTCCCACTGGAGTATTACAAGGCAGCTCTGCAGTAATCACTTCCTTCAGAAGGCCGTTTAGATGAAGCATTTAGAAAATGCATGGGATCCAGCAGGGCAGCTTTAATCTTGGAAGGCCAGGTCGTTACGCAATCTCAGGCCAGATAGTAGCCACAAGAATGAGCAATTTCAGGATGACCCACTGCAGCACAAGTCCAATCAGTGAGTTGTTTTTGTAAAAAACCTTTTTACAATATTATCTTCGAGTCAAGAGCGACATTAACACTAATGACTACTCGACTGTAATAAGTCACTTTGCCATATAAGTCGCAGGACAAGCTAGAGGAGTTAAAAGAAAGAAAGTTTGTCTTATAGTCTGTAAAATGTGGTAGGTCCATCCATCCATCTTCCATACCCCCTTATTCCTAACCAGGGTCCCAGGGATCTGCTGGAGCCTATCCCAGCTCTCTTTGGGTGAAAGGCAGGGGTCCACCCTGGACAGGTCCCCAGTCCATCACAGGGCCACACTTAAGGTAAAGTCTATTTCAGCAGAAGGTAATAACTTCATATGTGCAACAGTAACATGATGTTACAAAAACAAATAGATAAAAACCTGCTTGAATGGACACGAGAGACATTTAACATCACAACAGTGGAGACAGAAATACTGTGGGTCAATCACCAAACACTGGACAAACTCACTGGATCATTTGTCATCACAGTATCTCTCATTAAACATTCCTTCAAATATCAATTCCACACATCTTACCTGTTTTTGTTACAGAGACTTTCCTTTAAAAACTTACAACCTCAAGCCCAAACAGAGATATTTTTTATAAACTGCAGAAAACTCCACCATGACTCATATAAAAAACGTTATAAAGCAGTTAAAGAGTCAGGATGATTAAACTGAACTTCATGTGTCCTGTATGTCTGTATTATGGAGAATTTGTGAACATTATGAAATTTAGACTCCAATCAGTGAATTATTGGTGTATTATGGCATAATGTGCAAATCTTTGTGCACATTTACAGTAAAAACAGAAAAACAACAAGATTAGAGTAGATTTTTCTTCAGTAATGCATTAGAGATGAACTGACACGTTAATTTAACTCATTATGAGCAATGTTTCAACAAACAGACTCAAAAATGAACGTCCCCTCATTGTTTCCCTTCTAACAATCACTAATGAGGCACTGAGCTATTGATAGAAATGCATTGCTCTCTGTGGAGGCCACTGAAAATTTGTCTGGCTTAAATTAAATGAAAATAAAAACAATTGATTGGAAATCAATGCACATACATCATTCACTCTTTTGCTAAAGGGAGAAATGAAAGGGAAGAGAGAAGGAGGAAAAGAGCTCCTGAAAAAAAAAATCAATATTCATTTGAATCATAAATCAGAATTGAGTCAGCAGTAGCAGGAAAGGGAGATAATCATTGACCTGGTTTTGGATTACATACTTCACAGAGCTGAGGCCAATGTGTTTAGCTTTGTTACAATCACACACTATATTTCTTGTCCCCCTCTCACACACGACCATTACCTGTGAGGTCGTCTCATTGAAATGCATTGGTGGTTTAGTGTGATGTTGGCCTTATGTGCTGCTGCCAGACTATGTACACGACTATGGCAGGATCAACATGTGCACAACGGGTCGTGCGGTGTCTGCTCCGTCAGGCCGTCACCGAGAAGCAGCTCTCGACCTTGAAGATGAAGCGTGGGCCCCCGTGAGTGGGTGTTTTAGCTGAGCGAACATAAATGGGACGTGGGAATCAGCCGGGGCGATCTCGTGATGTTCAGTGATGAAGGTTTGTGAATTTGCACCAGGGAAATTTGCATACGCATTCAGAACGAGCCAATGAATCAGTTTGCTGATATATCGGGGTGAAAATCATTATTGTCCAACAATGGATGAATGCTGCTGCACTAACAACCTGCAATGAAACAGATTTCCCATAGATAAGTCTGGCACTTAAAAGAATGATATTATTAATAACTAATAGAAGGCAGTACATAATCTTTTAATTATCAATGTTCAGTTTACATGTGCATAGGCTAGTCTTAAAGCTCTATTATAGTTTGAGAGAGGGGATATACATGTAGTGTATATGGTTCTACATGGAGCAATGACTTTATAATGCATTAAACCCTATTATATTTTAAAGAGTGGTATTACTTTAGTTTTTACTTTTATGTTAGCGTTAGATTATTGTAAATAATTTTGAGTCTAATAACAATCATAGATTTTTAATGGTTTATGAGATCGATCATTTTAACGACACTGATGTGAAGACATCCTGGTGAGTCCTACATTTTACTGCTTTTATTGCAAGTTTCAGTCATTACCTCTCTGGTCTACGCTATGAAGAGGACTCACAACCTTATTTCTGACAGGTTTTGTAAGAAACAAGTCATTGAAGTGTTTGTCAAGTACAAAAGGACACTGCAGTGTGAATTTGGTACAGTATAGTTGTTTATGTCCGTCCTGCTCCGTGAGGCATGTGGTGGTGTGGTGGTGTACAAAGGTGCTTCCCTGAAACTGCTGCTTAGAACAACAAGTTTCATTGCAAACAGACATGAGACATGAATGAGTCACTCTCAGCTGGGCAAAGGTATTTGCTGAAGGGAGGGGTGAGAGAGGCAGAGATATAAACATGGATGATTATCATCTGACTCCTGCAGCGACCAGCTGATGTACACACAGTAGCACATGTTAGTTTAAGGCAACCTTCATTATTATTATTATTATTATTATTATTGGTAGCTGTGATGAGAACTGATCTTGAGCTTGGAAAAAGAAAACTCACAATGGAACGTCACAAAGGTAATGACACAGTAGTTTCGCAGAGTTTCAGGATGGGATTTCCTTTTGATAGGGAAAGAAAACATGTAAAGTTTGGAGAGGAACTTGTGAAAGGAAATGCCGATGACACAGCTCAAATAAATGACATAACCGTTCAAAGTTCAGTGGTGTCCAGTGGAAAGTGAGGTCATAGCGTGTAGGGTTTGTTACTTTGGCAACAGAAAGCTGTTAGCCTGCTTATTAACTGTGTCCTATATACAGACAGGTGCTGAGTCAACAAAGCTGGTGTTTGGAGTCAACCTTTAAAAGTCACAACCTTAGCAAAAGGTGGACGTGGATACCTTAAGTTCAGATTCTGCTTTAGCTGTGGTTGATCAGCTTTTCTGACAAAAACTAAATTATGACAAACATAGCACCTTATAATTAATGTTTTTCAAAGCTCGTTCCTCACGTGCGAGGGCATCCCATGTAATCTCATTGGCTCATAAGCTGCCCCACATCGGTGCACGTGGATTCATAATGGGGGTAATAGACTCACTCATAGTGCTGCTGCTTCATGTTTCCTTTTAAATGCTGCTGACTGACATTTTATATGCAGCTATATGAAAGACAATAAATAAATCCATTCGTATGTTTCCTCTGTTTATTTTCAATCCCGTCTTCGACACGAGCAGCAGAGGAGTCAGACAGTTTCATCCCAAACTGATCTGTGGGCCAGATTTGCTGCATGAGCGAAACAGATTTGCTGTAGAGCAAACAGTAAAGTCACACTGTCCACAGTTGTTAGGACAAAGATCGCCTGTGCAGATCACTGACTCATAGAGTTACATGCAGTATCACATTAAAGGAGGTCATTACAATATAAAACAGAGATTTGGTATCAGATTGGAACAGAGCACACAAGAGCCTTTGATTCTTGACTCCCACTGGATTTCTGAGTCCAGGACATCAGTCAAACTAAAGATCACACAGTTAATCAATCAAATAATGTGAAACAAGAACTACAGGATACGTGTCCAGTGTGTATGAGTGTCTTTGAATGCAGATCAAATAGTGACTGTGTGTCTACAACATCCTACTTTGGATGATAACTACATTATCAAGATTAGAATAATAAACAGGCTATGGAGATGAAAAAAAAAAAGGATTTGAAACAGGAAACCCAGTGTTTCTCTAAATCCACTGTTTTGTTGGTCCATCCCAGACCTACTCCAACTTTTTTTTACCTGACTTTCATCTTGGTTGCACCATAATTCATTTTGGCCATTACAAAGCTTTGTTGCTTAAGTTAACATATGTCCTTTTCCGGTATTTGCTAAACGGACTGATGCTGTCTCACATGATCTCTTCATGTTGCTTAGCAACAAATATAACTGCATCATAACAAGCAGCTGGTACAAAGAAACAATACCAGCTTTTTTCTATGGGGGACCAGTCTTGAAATAGTAGAGAACAGCATAAAAAAAACCCTAACTAGTCACTAAAACATGCGTCACAAGATGTGCTCCATGATTTGCTCCATGATTTGGATGGATTACTTCGGTGGCTTAATCATTTTATACTGGTACAGAATGGAAGTTGCTGGTGTCAACGACAGTAGAATAAAACTACTGTTGCAAGGAAAAGTACTGACACTGTTTGCAGTTTCCTTGTTTTCTGCATAAATTAGTGAAGACCAGTGAGGATCAGATCACATTTCATCCCCAGTTTCTGCAGAATACTAGGAAATTACAAACAGTGCCAATAGTAGCTGAGAGACACCACAGCCTGTCGCACTTTGCCTGATTTAAAATCGTATTCAATGCACCTTTAAATAAATATACACAGTTATAGTGGAGAAAGTAAAAGAGGAGCTCAACATGCACATCCTCAAATCTCTAATCTGTTTTCATAGCTTCCCCACTGGTGCCTTTGCCAGTGCCCTAACAAGCACTGATGTAGGACTCGGATGTTGCTCAGCAAAACATGATGACACTATTAGCGAAGAATGTATGAACTTGTCTGCATCATGAGCAAAGTTTTGAGATTTTAAAATCATGCAACAGCACAGACATAACAAGGCAAAAAGATGAAAAACCAAGTTGGGCGACTACAGTAAAGCAGACAAGTAAACAGGCAACCAGGGTCGGGGCAATGCCCCAGGGAAGAGACCACATGAGCCAGTGCCTGGTTTCTGCAACACAGATCCAGATTGAGTAAGCAGGGGGGCAGAAAGGGAGCGGGGGGGGGGGGGGGGGGGGGGGGGGGGGGGGGCTTTCAAATAATTGAAAAGGTCAGTGTAGGCACTGAACACCTCACTTGCTTCAAAACACGACGACAGACAAAGAAGACGTGAGTGCCTTCTTCAACAAACTGCTCCTCAATAAACAGCAGTGGTAAAAACTGCAGCAACAATCCAGAAAAATGCCATGACAGTGCACGGGCTACCTGAGCAGCAGAGTTATTTCCTAGTTTCTGTAACGCAGCTTCAAATTCTCCGCTAATTCAAACGTGCAGGCAAAGCGTGCTGTCAGCTGACCTAATGCAATAATTAATTAACACACATGGCAGACTTCAGCGCAGTCATTTGGGACTTTTTGTATGTAGGTGCGATATGTGGTTCACGGGGAGGAACACTCAGGCATCGTGTCACCTCACGCTGTTCAGACCAGGCTGATCCAGTAATTTACCAATGCACCCAGTCTTCCCAGTTAGGGATCAGACTCCCCCACTGTGCCCACCCACAAAGCCAACAAGCACAAACTGACACACTCCCGACCTTCATTCATTGTGCTGCCATAACCTACATAGAGTAAGTAACAGAGAGATCCTAACAGGTGCTGTGAATTTCTTCTTCTCTTCTGGTTATTTTCAGACCTTTACTGGGGGCTGGGTAGAGAGAAATCAGGACGGGCGTAGATTAGGGGCCTACCTGTTGCCTACCTATCTTATTGTGATCTTTCATGCTCCTTCATCCGTTTTGCCATGTCCTTCAGACATATGGTAAACACGACTCAGCTGACATGGCTGGTAGGGCGTTTCACTTGTATTATGTTTTACGCTACTGACAAAAAGGTGAGGAGAGGTGTGTGTGTGTGTGTGTGTGTGTGTGTGTGTGTGTGTGTGTGTGTGTGTGTGTGTGCAGAGAAGCAATGGGATCAAATCCAGAGAGAAATCTGTTTTCTCAAGAGAGTGTGAAAGAGGCAGCAAGCTGGACATAGTTTGACATGCGGTTTAAATAAACTGTACTTTCTGTGCACTGCAATTAGTGTCATTTTCAAGTTTTTCCCACTTTCTTTCTACTGTCATCCTGCTAGTATGAGTTTCATTTCAGGCTATCGCAAGGTCAGAGAGGAGAGATCCTTTACACTGGTGTTGGAACCTCTCAGCTGTATGTGGTAATTACTGGTACCCTTGATATTTGATGTGAAACGGCGATGGTAACCTTTAGTGTTTGCCTGTTAGCTCACCCCTCCCTCTTACTCCTCCTGCCCTGAATTCCTCCATGCCACTACCACCTCCCTCCACTCCCCTCCCCTCCCAGGAGTATGGACAGAAAACATCAGGCTCACTTTGGAGGGAACTGTGAAGTGTCTTTGAGTGCCAGGTGGTGCACTAGGACATGGTTAATCACCTAGTGGCCAAATGGTGCTTTGTCATTGCAGTGACACAGGATGTCACTGTTTGATGCGACCTGATGCCACGTCATCCAGACTGGACGGCTGAAAAGGTGAAGGGCACAAAGATGGAGTTTCAAAGCGTCTGATAAAGTCAAAGATACTTGATACTCCATTTGTCAGGGTGATTTTAATTAAATTTAATAATTTTAACAGTTGTATTTGTCCTTTATACATTTTGTAATAAACTTACTAGGGAAAATCTTTTCTCATCTTCATTTTGATTGCCAGGTGTATGTGTGAAAATTTAGTGTGTTGTTAGATAAAGCAGCTTCCTAAGACTAAACGTAAAGCCTGGATCAGGATCATATTCATGCAGGTCAAACATCCAGTCTCCAAAATCAGTCTGATGAGCTTCTTAAATGGGCAGAGCAACAGTTAAAAGCCTGATGGCCATTTCTAGAAACTACCTTTGTGATGGAGAAGCTCTTCAGTCTGCTGCCCATGTATCTAGACGCCTGAGCCACCTCAGTTGGAGCAGCGGCTCTACTCCGAGCTCCTCAAACTATCTCTAAAGGAGCGCCCAGACACCCTGCAGAGGAAACTCTTTTCGGCTGCTCGTATCCGGGATCTCGTTGTTTTGGTCACGAGCTTTGGGTCATGGTGAGAGTAGGAACGTAGATCGACCAGTAAACTGAGAGCTTTGCTTTTAAGGCTCAGCTCCTTCTTCACTACGGCAGACTATTGTTAAAACTACAGTAAGTCTCATTAGACTTCTCTGCAACTGCAGCTGTACAAATCTTTCATTGCTGCTCTTGCTATCAGGTCAGCATGCATTGCAACTTGAACCACTATGCTATAGAAACCCTGTGCAAACACATTTAAGTGCAACAGTGATGTGTTGCAACTTGTCAGGAGTTTTGACAGTTGGCTGGTGTTCTACATTTGTCTCAAGCATCTACTTTCAATGTGTTGTGCCTCCCTCCAAACACCCCTCCAAGCCGAATAGCACTGGCTTATATAACAGAGCCTCACTCTCATCAATCTGTACGCCCTGTGTTTACATTTGCCCTGTGCTGTTTTTCTTGGAGGTCTGGTTCCAGGGGAAGTGGTGATGGAAAAGGTGAGAAGCTTGTGCGCAACCACCTGCAAATCTGAGAGGCCTGGAATTATGACTCACTGTAAACACACGCACGCACGCACGCACGCACGCACGCACACACACACACACACACACACACACACACTCATCTCCATGCACGTTTCATAAAAGCTTAGGAATTTCAGCCCTATCATCTGCAAACATAACATTTCAGTCAGGAACTTGTCAACAGAGGAGAAGGTGCAGGGGAAAAGCTTCTAGTAAACTCTGTACATGCCTGATAAGGAAGTGGCTCTGGATTAGAGCTCTGTCTCTGTTTACTCATGTTAAACAAAGACCAGTAACCAGTCAGTGGTTGAAATCTTATTCATCAGACAGATTCCAGTTTGTTCATGTTCATGATGGACCTTCCATGCACATAAAAATTATTTATGGAGTTCCACAAGGTTCTCTGGAACCAGCTCCCAGTCTGGGTTCAGGTTAGACTTGAAACTTTCCTTTCTGACAAACTATGCTCATTGAGTAATGATCCTAAAATTATTGCTGCTAACTGAGATCTTCTTAGAAGGGCTGTGGGAGTGACTGTCACCTGCTATTTCATTCAACTGGATTTTAATCTAGTGTGTCTGGAGGAATCTCATTCTCCAAATGACTTCATCAGGGGACTGACAGCGCTGGAGGAAAGGAGTAGATATCGGAGGTGCTGATACTTCATAACAAATCACCTGGATATGAACTATTCCTTCTCTAATGGGAAATAATATTCATCATCTTCTCCAAAACCTTTTCCCATGTGGCTGCTTCTATTTCTTCTAATCCATTTCCTAATCTAAGCCCCCACCTGTTTTAAGGCTCCAGACCGTTCACTTACTCGTATTGGATCTCCATTGCTCAACCACTGAGTTTATGGACCATGTTAGGGATTATTAATGACCGAGCCCACAGTTATATGTATATGAATATGGATATCAGCTACTGTACATTGTGCAAATGCTTTCTTTTATACTAGCATTGATCTAAATGTGTAATGTCTTCTTTGACTGATGACACCACCCTGCTGCTCCACACACTTCTCCTAATAACGTGCCTTTGTTACTCTCTCACTACCTTTGTATTTAAACCTAAAAAGCAGCCATCAATAATCATCTTCTTTCATTTAAAGCAGTGACATGAAGACAAATGGGTCAACTACACGCAAAAAGGGATCAGACTGAAAGTTTAACACTTAGTTCTGGTGGTTCTTTTTCAACATACATCATTTGTGTTTTATTCAGGCATCTTGAAGGACACTTTCATGCTCGTTGCCGTTTCAGTGTGTGGGCCCAGAATAGATATGGAGGATGAATTATGACACGAAAGGGATTTTTTATTAACTGGTCACAGGAAGTTGGGAACAAGCCAACTGTTGCCATTCAGGGGCCTATCATCTGTAGTGTCAAAGGGCTGCATTCATGGTTACTGAGGATATATACTTACACAGTCTGAATCTAAATTAGCAGAGAATTAGTCTGCAGTCTCCTGGTGAACAGCCAGGACACGAGGCCTGACAGGACACCATAATATCTGCCTAGTGCTCATTGTTATATCAGCCAGATGGGATAAATTAGATAGACAATAAAAACTGTCTGATAATTTGTCAAACTGGAATCTGCACCCACATATGCTATAAAGAGTACTATTCATCCAGTGAAAATAGTTGTATAACGTCTTCTTTGACTCATCTGGAGGTTTGTCACGCCAGAAAAACTACTTTGATCATGTAAGAATGATTTACTGGAAAAGAAGATTGCATTATGGGAATTGTCAGACCCATTGTTTTTGATAACTCACTAACATTATTGGTCTAGTCAGAATATTTATGTATGTGCTGTATTGATGACAGTGCTGGTCTTCATTTTTTTTCCTTATCTAGTGTTAAGCTGGTAATAGACATTTAGTTTAATTAAAGATTATTAAAACACCTGAGAAGCATGAAACATATATTGCCATCCCATGTTTTACTCTATATCAGCTCTCATGAACTGCCTTTTGTCCAAATTAATTGGTCAGAACTAACTATTATATAATACAAAATAAAAAAAGCTGGTCATGTACTTGTTTTGTGCCTCATCTCTGTTCTGCCAGAGTCAGTTGTTGTTAATAGATTCAATCCCACAGGCTGACAGTGGTTCCTTTGCTTCAGTGACTGAGGAAAAGCCTGTTTCACCCTTGACCTTTATCATTATCCACCACCAACAATGTAGGGTAAACAATTAAAGGATCAAGGCCGGCCAGGAGAAATCCTGTTCCCAGACATGAAAAAGGATGCACACAATGATATATATCTCCCTCAGTGCACGGAATTCAATTTCACTCAGCTAACATCTGCCTGAGATAAGTGAAGCATAAACAATGTCACTCAGACCACGAGAGAGAGAGCGAGAGAGAGAGAGAGAGAGCGCTTGGGGCTTTTTCCTAGAAAGCAGCATTGACACATCCCTTAATTACAATCATGACATTTGTGCCAAGCATTTTGTTATTTTATTTTTTTATCTTATAGAACTGAACTCATGCTTAACCTGGATACTGCATAGTTTAGTGTGGTAAAGAATGCAGTATTGTGAACAGTAAATAGTCTTTGTGTGTGATATCTGGATAGCAGGAATAAGATAATGGATAGATGGATGGATAATTTTTCACCTTCTCTGGCCTCACAAATAATTTTCAGACAGTCCCTTAGTTTGAGCCGCTCATCTGCTCTCTAACAACAGGTACGACTATCAAACCACCTCACAACTGTCATCAGTAAAGTAAGGATGTGCTTTACCTTTGTGCAGCTTCACTGGTGCCCTGCTAAGATTTATTGCTTATTGTAGTCCATGAGGAAACACATAACGCAATAATCTTATGCTCATGGAATAATATAATTTCTCCACCACTGCCTCAAGGGAAAAATCTAGCCCACCATTATCGCTAAGTATTTTCTCAAGGAACAAAAGAAAGCCTAAAGGCAGTATTTGTATTCTCTGTGAGCCCTGCCGCATTAGAAAACACGGCACTGAATCATTATTCATGCAGACTTTGGTTATTTAGTGTGCAGACCTCATCATATTAGCATACCAGGAGGTAACTGACAAATAAATGCAGCTCTCATCACCGTCTCTATTTCTACTTGACAATGCATGTTCTGCATGAATAAATATTGATCACAGCTTTCCCTTGATGATTCATTTTCAAGTTAACACCCCCCCCCCCTTTTCAGGGAGAAGGATGAATTAAAAAAAAAAAAAAAAGAGGTAGCAGCAGTTTTGGCAAGGTGATTTTTAAGTAATGCACATTATTAGCACTGAAAATGTTTCCCGCTGCTAGTCAATAAACAAGACGCTTGTGTCATCCCAGATGTTTGAAAACAGCTGTTTTATGGCGAAGAAAAACAGCATAAAGCCTCCACCAGCTTCTTTTTTCTTCTGTTCTTTCCCCCCCTCAAGCTTTAAACACCTGCTTTTTGTTCACCTTGTGCTTTTCAGCTCAGTTATTAAAAAGGCTTTGGTTGATGTGATGAAAGTGTCACCATTTAAAACCAAGTGTTGTACTGAAAGCAAATCTGTTGAAACCCCAAGGACATGCTTCCTTCTGTTTCTAAACATCAATGAATGAAATGCTCGTCTGACATTGCAATAAAAAGCAGAGGGAAAAGCACATTTTCAAATATTTTCTACAACTCAGAGGCACAGATCCTCGTGCCAGATGCCTCGCTCTCTTTTACTGGAGCTTTTCAATCCTCTGCTCTTGCAGATACACCCCCTACCGCTGTCTGACCTTTCGTCCTCAGCTCATATGGTTCCCGCTGCATTGAGCACGTTCAGCCCAGGCACAACTCCACTACCTCATCCTCCCCTTGGGATCAACTCACATCCTTCCTCCTGTGTTCATGCTCGTTACCACTCTCCTTGTACCTTCACTCAGATCCATTTCCCTCCACAGTAGAGGATCACCTTCTGTTAGCCTTCCTCTTTAGATGGCCAAGCTTCCTTCCTTTTCCATGCTTGTATCTCAGCAGGAGGAAGCAACACCTGTAGCTTTACCTCACTTCCTGTTGTTGGAATAGCTTTTCCACTTCTGTGTCTAATTCTTTTGCCCGTGTGTATTTACTGCATTGGAAAATATGTTGGACCTACCATTAATATTCTGGCTTTGTCCCTGGCTGTATTTTCAGTGACAGGTTATGTCTGGCCACTTAATCAGCTCTTACAAACAACCTTGACCACCGTTTTCTCCCCGACCAAGGCCAAAACTCACACAAATAAATCATTCCAATCTTATCAATTCATCTATAATGCCTTTTGGAGGTTGTCATCTTTACAGCAACATAAATAAGACAGCACGTCAACTTGACGTCTTATTTAGGACAAACGTTGCTGTGGATGATATTGGACAACAAGCATAAAAGATGCTAGGTTGCATTATTTATCTTTATTACAGTAGCAATTATCTTCTTCTCAATCTTCTTACCACGATTTAATTTATTAAATTAAATCCTTATACCATTTAACACACTTAGCAGCCCATACACAGTTTGTATCTATGTCATCACCAATGGCAGCTTGGGTAGAATAACAGAAGAGCGAGGACACTTTAATAACAGTACAGCTGAGGCAAAGGAATGAACACTAGCTACAATAATAACACACTATAGCTATGAGATTTTTACATTTTCCACATGTAATTTATTGCTATTGTAATGAGTTACAGCATGGATGGATGTGATGAGTTACTTTCAGTGTTGGGCAAAATGTGATATGTAATAATAAGTGGGCTTCTGTTGTTTAAACATTTAAATATAACTCAGCTCTCTGGCTTTTGCTAATGTTACCCTGCTAAGGCTAAAAACTAAGGGTGTGTTTTTCTTACATTTATACACTTTCCAAAGATAACACATATTCATTTCACACTCAAACAATACAAACTTGTCATCTTAAAGATAAAGGGCCTGCAGTAGCTCCTTCACACACCACAGGTGCAGCTAAGACACCACCCATAACACTATCATCCCACCAGTGCAGTGATTTCATGTGAAAGCACAACAAAGATCTGAGTGTGAACATTACTTGTGGTTTTATGAGCTAAGAGCATATTTTGTCACATAAATCATGATATAAAACGTATCAAAGAATAGCAACAGACACACAGTCCAAGAAACGCTGTCCCTCAGGGGTCAATATTAGGACTACTATTTAATATGCTGTATATGCAACCTCCTCTGATATATATCACTATGAGTCATGGTATTTGTTCCAATAGTTAAGCTGATGATGCTAAGCTTCATGTGGGCCTGACTCCTAATGACCCTAGTTGAACTGATACACATGTAATGCTGCATAGCAAGTATGATTATGGCTCCATGTGTTAATATACAGTCATAAGGAATCTCTGTTTTGCATTGACAAAACAAACCTACTTTATTTATTTATTTATAAAATCATCATTAAGATCCCATCCATCCATCATCTGTACCCCCTTAGTCCTAACCAGGGTCCCAGGGATCTGCTGGAGCCTATCCCAGCTCTCTTTGGGTGAAAGGCAGGGGTCCACCCTGGACAGGTCCCCAGTCCATCACAGGGCCACATAGAGACAAACAACCTCACACACTCACACTCACTCCTATGGGCAATTTAGAGTCACCAATCAACCTGACATACATGTTTTTGGACTGTGGGAGGAAACCAGAGTACCTGGAGAAAACCCACACAAGCACAGGGAGAACATGCAGACTCCACACAGACAGGCCCCTGATGGGTTTCAAACCAGGAACCTACTAGCTGTGAGGCAACAGTGGCAACCACACTTGATAAAAACCATTAACACTATTCCTCAGTGACGTGTCACATGTGACTACTTTACTGTGCAAATTAAAAACCCAACTACACCTTAATTTTGTTTGTATAGTGTCACAATCTTTTGGACTAGTTTGTCAGTCATCTGACAACAGTGGGCTCATTGAGCTGCAGAAATAGTTTAGAGGCCAACAAAGGAAGTGTCATAACTGCCAGGTGGCATCACAATCTGCTGTCACCTGACACTTCCATCCTTGTTGGGGGCTCTGGATGTGCAGGCATGAATTTCTGTATTTATTCTCTGATGGGTCCAGAGCATATTTAGCAGATGGTTCTCTCAGACTTTCCGCTGTTCATTAAATTAATTACCATTCTGATTATTCGGTCCTCTCTTTGGTTTTCCAGGTTTCCAGACCAAATTAATCTTAGGAATACTTTTTAAAATGGGAATAATGTTTTCTCTTGCGCAGTTTGTATCTAGAAAAACATGTTTAGCTGGTAAAGGTGACCAAAGCAGTGGCTTAAAGGTATTTACAGCTGGTCGTGACCAGTGAGGAGTCCTTTACAATAGCCCTTTCTTACTATGAACTACTGTTTCAATGCCAATTATCTTGTTTTTATAATTAATGATGCCCAGAGGACATGTGATGGATTGTAATTTGCATGAACACAGCCCAGACTAATGATCCAAATTTCAATATTAGCCAGCGCTGTATTGTTCGTGCATGTCACATCTCAGCACATCTATATTGCCTTGAATGCTATTCCATCACTCCTCAATCAAACATGTTGGATGTGAGTGCACATAATGTGGTCGTAAGAAGATGGATGCCGTGCCTCGGAAGAAGCAGTAGATAATGCTTGTTTTTGGAACCGAGGGTGTTTGTACACCAAATGGTGAAGCAAGGACTAGTGTGGTTTACACAAACCAGTGGCAGCCAAGCAACAAGTAATAGCAGGTTCTGCACTTTCATCTTATTCAGCTATCTATACAATTATTTATTATTGCACAGGCTATTATATTTAGTTAGGTGTCAGACAAAAAACAAAGAAAGGATTTCCTTGGTGCATATTGGACTAATTGGCTATATTATGATCATGCAATTAATTGTCAGAGCACAGGACATATTTCCCTGCCTATTGCTGTCAAGAACTTTCAAACGGTGACTAATTATTTCAAAACACTCTCACATACAGATTATTTCTCCCCTGTGGCCAGGCCCTCTCTCTACTCCCTTTCTGACAAGGCATTTGCTGGGTGGCATTTCTCAAAACAAACAAACCCAACAGTACGTGCCCATAACACACAGAGAAAGACAGAGAGGAAATAGTAATGTCCAACCGTGATGTGTCTGAATAAATCATGGGCCAGAGAACAAAGGCTTCCAGCAGTTTCATTAACAAACCTCATTTTAATCTCTTTTTAATACACTGAGGCCTTCAAAATGTATCAGACTGGGTGCATTAAACTCAGCTTAACATTTCAAGCAACTGGGAGCCTCGTCTGAAGGAGCTGTTGGTTCCTCATTTGTTACGTGGAAAGGGACACACTGAGCTGATGTTAGTTGTTGAAGGTGTGAACTTTCGCTTTGATTAACTGCCTCATTTTCTTGACAACAGTTTTGAGATGATCCCAGTAAAAATCTCTGGGTTTCCGACCAAATAAATGTGCATTTACACTCAGAACCGTTATGTGAAGGATGACATTTTGTTAGTTTATTCTAGTCGTTTGATAATAATCATCATTTGTAGTTTATTCAGACACATCATTTTATTTGTGACTGGTTATGAGATTAAATATGTGCTATTAATGTGTAATTAATTATGAATCAACTATCAACATCGTGCAATTAAACACACAAATACTGATGACTGCTGACTTGATGTTCTCTATTTACTAATATTTTATCTATTTTGAATTTCTGTTTGAGGAATCATAATTGTTCTTATCTATCACCCTATGTGAACAAAACCAAATGAATTTCCCTCTAAGACCTGGAGCAAAAGACATGAATCTCTGTCTGAACATAAAATCTAGTGATTTCAGATTGTAAATGAAAAAACGTGGTCATACTGTGGAGACAGTTTTTTTTTTTTAATAAAAATGAATAAATTATGGATTATTGGCTTTAAGTGGGTGACAAATCTTAATGCACTGTGACAAGTGACTGACATCTATAAAAACAGTGTATTTGTGTGTTCATGAATATCATGTCAGAAAAATCACATTTCAGCATCACTCTGTACTGGCTTGTCTCTAAAAGGAAATCCTAACTTAAGTCTTAGTTTCTTAAAGTTTTCAATGTGTTTTTGAAATAAAGACTTGGATCAAACCATAGACCAGGTTGTTACATGTTACAATATCACTTTTCTTCTCTTGAGCTGTCACAATATCAATAGTATTAATGGGGTTTAAAGTATCTAGCCCTCCCCTCAGCTGCCAGCTTCAGATAATGGCCTTTTGTTAAATCTGCTATTTCCTAAAAATATCATCGACATCCGAACATGAACCAGGGGCCCATTTGTGATGAAAAAGGTCCAATCCCAGAGATTTGTTTTTTTTTTAAATTTTTTTTTAATTTGGTTTGTTCAAATATCCAACCTGGTTTGAGTGAACTAGGGCTTCTATACCGTGCATCATTTGTCAGCTCTTTATCATGTTGTAATGTTCTTCATCAAGCAGGATGAACATCAGTGATGGCCTATTGAGACAGTTTGCGGTAAACGCTACATTGCTCAGGTCCAGTCTGCCTGACACTTAAAGTACGTCATCATCCTTCTCTCTGTCTGTCTCACGTGTCTTGAGCTTAACTGGCAGATCATTTGTCATATTGACCATATACAGTACAGAGCTTGGGGGATATGGGCACATAAGTCCGTCATATTATGAATATTATGGGAGGGAGGTGAAGAGGTGGAGTACTGATCGCTGCCAAACAGCTAAGTAGGAAACACTTCCTCTTGGAGCCAAATGAAGCTCATTTGGGAAGCGTGATGCTGCCAAACTGCAGACTATTCCACATCTTGTTATTGGACCAGGGGCAGTACTGAGTACAGCAGGTTTCTCCTGCAATCAGGAAATACTGGTAAATCTATTTGATGTAATTACAAACTCATGCCATTACTGAGAAACTGAACACCTGCCATCATTATAAGGTAAGAAACAAATTAGATGGAAGTGATGATTGGCCTCTCATATGAGTATGGACAGAAATGTAACGTGATCCTGTTAAATTGCTGCAGCTGATGGCATTATATGTCAGTGCAGCACTGTCATGCACTTTCTCTTTATAGAGAAATAAAATGGAAGCTGGTTCAAAAGTGAAATACAGCACCGTCGATAGTTCGCTTGGATCAGAGGAGCTCCTCCGTCTGCTTTGTTTACCAAGCTAATTTGTAATCTGTTAATCCAAAGAGGCTTTTTACATTACTACTGCAATAGCAGCTTGTACATGAGACTGTAAAATAGTGTAGGCCTCACATCCATTGTCCCACTATGATTACATAAATATTCATACACATGAATGTGAACAAATTCAATATCAAGTCTAAAGTGGCATGTATGGTTCATGGCTAAAAACACCCTTGACTCTATGTTGGGACATGAGTGACATGTGCTACTCTACCTCTACCTGCTGACAAGGAGAGACAATGGAGATGGATCATGAAGAATGAGGTCCACATAAGAAGTGCTCAACATCCTGGAAGGCAGAGTCCAGATAGTCTGGGTTAATCACTGCAGAAAGAAGAAACTGTCAGATTCTACCATATCTGCCCTATTACAAAAACAGCACAGCATTGTTCCTTTGCATTGTCCGATCACATTGTATTGAATTGAACTGCAGTGAATTGTACCGTATCACACTGGTAGCTGCTGCATATGTTTCTTTAACAGACCACGTCACTGACAGTGTGTCAAGATGTGTATTTCTTCCAAAAGGATTTCAGAACTACGACCAAAAACCTAAATTCAGGCAAGAGGCAAACCACAGGTAACGTGTAGTCAACTTGGGCCGGTGCTGTTACTTACACACCATCTGGTTTATAAATATAAAAGATGTAGATGAACAACGTTACCTCGTTTTCATGCTTCAAGTCACCCTGGTATTGGACTGTGTATTTCTGGACTCTGAGTCATCACTGGTGTTGTCTGTGCCCCTGCATTCCCAAGAAATGTGTCAGATGTTTAGATCCTCTTCCCTGAAGATTTACTGTACTGTAGATGTGCTCATGTGAAATACTACTCCCTGCTTAGTTAGTCCTCTTAAAGAGGGAAACCTTACATGGCCTTTGCCTGGCTCAGTTGAGTCATCTACTCTCTTGCTGTACGTCAGCACCAACCCATGCCTGTCCGGCCGCACAAGATGCCTTCGAAGTGAGAAAATAAAAGACCTCATAAAACACACGAAGTTCAGTTCACCATAAAAAGTCCCTTAAACCTCAGAGGGGTTTGTGCCCCTGTTACGTATTCAGCAGGATTGTTGTTTTCAGAACCAACATTTGAATCATGTAGTCATGATACTCGTCTCCCGGATGGCAAAGACAAGTAACCAAAAAAGAGTGAGGAAGCTGTTTCCCTGAACCTGGTCTCTCAAAAGGAAACGTATGTCTTATGTGACACTTCTACAAATGCCACAGCTGCTGCAGACTTTAGTAACAGCATTGACTTAAAGGAGAGAGAAAACACTGGCTTCCTGTTTGGCAACGCAAAACCTGGACTTGTCTATAGTTTCTGGCCTTAAGATTTGTGCTGCTGTACTGATGTTGTAGATACAGTCAGTGAAATAGACGTAAACATTGACATCACAACACTCTACTCAGTCAAACTACTGGGCACAGCAAATAAAGACAATCACATTAAAACAGAGGTACTACTTTCCCATTCAGCCGTACCCTGTGGACTAAGCAACACCCTTCTTTATGAAACATGAATGACCAGAACCACCATGAGTCTTTCAATTCGGTGGAATCAGACTCAGAGGTCCAGATTCATCCTCAGCTTACTGGCAACATCACCACTGTCATTTAACACGGTTGGAGCCCTGGACACTTTGAGAAGCTGTGGTACCGTCAGTAGTGGACAGTCACCTGAGGACGCTCTCCTGGGCGGTGAGGGTTGCCAATGTCAAGAGAGATCAGAAACCAGCATGAAAGCTCAAACTCAGTAAGTGTTGCAAGCTAAAGTCAGAACAGCAGCATACGTTTGCAATCCAGTAAATTTGCTGATTGTCTGTGGGGAATTTGATTCAGCAAACACTCTAAAGTGACATTAAGTTAACACAAGCACCACCTGCAGCACTCCCTGTGCTAACCTGATGACACTAGCATGAGCAGCGTATCAAACCCTACCTGCAGAAAGCTGCATGTAGAAATGATTAAATGCAGGGCAGCAACATGTATTGTCCCATAATACAGACACTTTTAATGATTGAACCATTTGCCATAAATGTGTTTCACTAACGTTTCTATGCATCTAGGATCAGCTGTTATTATAGCAGCTGCTTCATGTTTGGGACAAGTTATCTAAACCAGTGCACCACACTGGCACCCATACATAATACTAAAGAGCTGTGAGCCAACCTCAATTACATTTTGGCAGTCACATCAGAAATTCTCCCTCCCAGCCAATCGCACTTTGACTTTTTTTTTTTTTTTAGATGACACGCACACACAAATTTTTCCTTTCAATTAGATAATACAGGCAGAAAAACAGAGACAGAGGAAAGAAAAAAATGAATAATTAACTCCGAGGAACCTATCCTTTGCTAGAGGTCATGTAGTTGATAAATGATAGGCTCGCCTGCAATGCATATTAAGTGAGCATCAGTGCAATTATCCAGGCTGCTCCATGCATATGAAACGTCTGTAATGTCGTGGCCTTTCTTACTTCACCCCCCTCAGGTGCTTTCCTTCCTTGTCAGACACCGCACAGACGGGGAGTTAAGGTCAGTTGACCAGAGGAAAAAAAAGGTCAAAGGAGAGACCAGGTCCATGACAGACTGATCAGCCCACTACCACTGAACGGAAAATTTAATTAGTGAAATTCCCCACCCCCCTTCTTTCCTGCATGGCTCTCAAACTGCAGGGTTCTGGTTATCACATTTTTTTTTTTCTGAAAGACTAGGTACTTCAATCGAATAGGGATAGAGCCTCCCTGAGGGGACCAGCGGTGGAAGTTTCATAGGCTTATTTTCCACATTCTTGCCTTTTTTGAAGCAAAAACTTTCTGGAAAATCACTTGCCAAAAATTCTCTTTCTACCTGATCTTGGAGGTTGACAAGTTCACATGTAACGAGATGCTTTTAGAAATGCTCAAGATATCTTCATTAAAACATCAAAAAACGTCTTTGGGATCCAGGCAGCAGCTCATCCACAGCAGACCTCCTTTAGCTAAATTGAGAGGAGCTGGAGTTATGACAATCTGTGCTTGCTTTGCAGATTCTGTAGAGCCAATGGGGAACATATCACACTAACAGAAGCCCTTCCTGAAGGTTTGGCGGTATATATCAGTGGGAAATATGCATGAGATCAAGGGCGCAAGAGAAATGACTGGGCAGGCTTAGAGATGCCTCTCTATCCAGGGACTCTTTGCTTTAATCACAGTGCAGCCAAGCAAAGTGCTCATGAGCTCCACTTGCCTTTGGTCTCCCTCATTTCTCTCTCTCGGTCTCCGTCTTTCTCATTCTGGTTCTTTCAGTTTTCTGTCCTTGTCATTTTCTGCCCTCACTCCCACTCATCTCCTCTTATTCATATAATGTTCACACATACATATGCGTCTTTCTTCTCGGTGCCCCTCAGGGATTTAGCTGTAAATTTCAAACAGCAGCTGATTTTTTTTTTTTTTTGTATTTCTTCTTTCAGGACAAAAGAGAATATATACAACGCTGGCGAGATGTTAATTTTGCAAGAAATGCACTTTCCAGTAGCTGCAATTAAGACCTGGGCATTTTCCTGATGACTGAGAGGTCAGACACAATAAAAGCTCTGCTAGAAGAGGCCACTGCTGCACAAGGAAACGTATGCTGTCAAGCTGAGGCGGCTCCATACTCCTAAAAACCTGACTTTTGTTTCTTTTTCTACTATTTTCACTCCCAAGTCACTATGATACTTGGGGCCTGTAGCATGAAGCAGATTCAACTCATCCTGGCTTCATTTTGCATAACACTGGCCCTCCTGGATAAGCAATATAATGAAGATCGTTATCAGCCGGCTTTGCTAAGCTCGGGTTTTCCTATCAGTCTACATTTGCATTCATGTTAAAGAGGCAGAGTTGTTAGACGTATCAGTGAAGTACACAATAAAACCAGAGATAAAACAGAGGCAGCTGGAAATGTGCTTATAACCAGAGCAAAGATTAACACTAACTCTAACGAGCATCATGGAGAACACAACACTTCAACACATGGACTTCAGGTTTTAATGAAAATGCAAACTGCACTGATGAAGAGGTCAAGGTGGTACCATGATGTTTTATCTACTTAGGATAAAACACACTAATAGACCATTCAGCTTTAGGTTGTAAAGCAAATTCAGGACCTTGTTTTTTTAGCTCACCAAGCGTCACCATGTTTCCTGGACCTAAAACTGATCTTTCCTGGTGCACTGCCATAAAGCTTTGGTGCTTTGTAAAGTTTTTGTAAAGCATTTCAATGGTTTCCTAAAGAAACTGTAGCCGGCTTCATAGAATTGAATCAATGTGCCTTATAGATCGAGGATGAAGTGAATAACAATCCACTATTTGAGTGCATTAACAGCAATGAGAATGAAATACATAAATAACACTAACCTTTAGTGCATTGCACTCACAAACACACAACTCCAAACAGTTCTACAACAAACAAAAGAAAATACATCATTTTCATTTGAAGTCAGTCATAACAGAAAACATGAAATAATCCAATAAAACGCACTGAAATTACCATGAACAGCAGGGAAAACCAACGGTCCTCATCTCTTTAGGCCTGCAGGGTCATTCGGCCTTCAACCACACCAACATGCCTGTAGATATTGCACAAAGACTCTTTGGTAAACACAATTCTTTTCATTTATATATGAAACATACATATATCTTAACTTTGAATTACATAGAAGCATATTTCACAGCATTTTACCTGTGGCCTTGTATGCATGGCTGAACAAGGGGACTTCCTGTTTCCTGTTTCCTGTTCAGGTATTTGCAGCTTTCCTCCCCTGCCTCCTAAAGACAGAAATGATGCTCAGAAAATGGCATCGCCCACTAGTGGAAAGGAGAAACATCTTCTCCCCGTTTTGTAGTGTGTGTTCACCTCATGAATATTCACCAAAGAGAAATGAAAGATTAGGGGAATATTCCTTAATGTAAAATATATACTGTCTAATTTGTGTACAGCCTTTAAAGAGCCCAGGGGCAGAGGCACACATTTCTAAAACACTCCTTTTTTGACTTGTTCAACATTTCAGATGTTGTTTGTGTCTCTTAAATTAGTTGACGCCACTTATCCTGCACGATTACTCGGTTTAGCTGCCACGTCTTGCTCTAAAATACCATCGGTGCAGGTCAATACCCTCAGGGTATTTGGTGTTTAAATGCTTCCTAGACACTAAAAAAGTGATCAAACACACACCCAGCCTGAGCACATTTAAGGCAAGTAGCCCCTGAGTAATCAGAAGCTGTCAGTGGAGGTTCATCCAGCTCACTGAATGTTATTGGCCACCTCTTCAGAAGCTGGCACGATACACTCTCTCCAAGCATCTGAATGAAATGTTGTTTGAGATGGGTTGTCTGCTTTGAAACTTGTCCTCGTGTGTGTGTGTGTGTGTGTGTGTGTGCAAGATGAGAGGGGGCGCATGAGAAACGCTATTAAAGTTACCATGGTGATTCAATTTCAGCAAGTACCCTGCATCCCCTTCCCTTCCCCCACATCTCTCACCACCATTTCATCACTACAACAATAAAGGAAATATATATATGAGAGGAATTCCCCCGGTTGCCGAAGCTGCACCGGGTTTCACCAACAGATCTGAGCACTGTTTGGGTGTTTCTCTCCTGGGGATCCCTGCTTAGTTATGCATCCTGGTGGATCTGCTGACCTGATAAGTTCCACAAAACAATGTTACTTTCTTGAATTATAGGGATTTTGTGTATGTTTTAGGATTTATATCAAAACACTAAAAAGACCACATGGAAACGAGGTGTTATACTATACTATACATTGAGTTTGGACTGAAAATATCAAATCTTGGGTGTTCTGCTCCATGTACTCACTGTCAATGTCAATGCTTAGTATAAAATTTATAACCCTGCAAGTGAAAATGTCATATTGACAGAACGGGATCTACCCCCCCCCCCCTTTAAAAAGCTTTGGGTAATATGTGTGGAGTGTTCATTTAAAGTTTAGTCAGAAAGGCTTTTTATCTCTCTCTCTTCCCCATTTCTGCATGTTCTGTTGAGAATTTATTCCACTCCTAAAATAGAGAATGATTAACAGAGAGAAAATGTCGAACACCTGAAAGAAAAGATGTGCAACAGCAGCTCTACTTCACATGCAATAGTGCCAATAACAACATACTTTTCCTCCCTCATCACCCTGAATTGGTCTGGTTAGCATGCAGCATCGAAGGTGAGAGCTTAGTACAGTGTTTCACATCTACACTTTTTTTTTATTTTATCAGCACTCATGCACACACACTTCTTTTTTCAGTTTCAGGACATTAATTCCTCTCCACTGTCTCACCATCTGCCATGTTGGAGATTGGCCCTCAGTCTGAGAGCCTGAGGCTGACCTGGGAGTTGTACAGGATATATACTCTATCTCTTAATGCTTCACCTCTGTAGAATTGGGATTTGTAATGTTGCTCGCTCACAAATCCTTAATAATTGAGCATGCATTTTAACTCAGTCATATAAAGCCTGGTAGCACCATAAAACACAGCCTATAACCGTATTTTGTAGTTTTCCTGAGCTGAGGCTTTAGCAGCAATAATTAGAGATACCACATGTTCCAGGGGTTTTACCACTGACCAGCTGCTGTGACTGAGGAAGACGGGGGAAGCCCATGGCTGTGCCAGCAAGAGCTGATGAGAACCCACGTGGCACTGCATCCGTCACAGGCCAGAGAGGGATTCCCTTCCTGTTTCCCCTGTTTGTCAGCCACTCAGACTACTGCAGTATATCGTACTGACTAGTTGGCAACTACACACCAATCAGCAGATTATTTATAAGCCCACTGGTAACTCTGTGTGTGTATTTGTGAATGCAATGGAAAGCATGGCGTTAACAACAGGCCTTGAGTAGATGAGCAACCAGACACTGGCTGAATAAGCAAAGTTCAAATCAAGAAGAAAAGAGATGCTTCTTCCCACTGGTGAAAAAGGACCACCAGATACTGAAGTGCTGTGGAGCTCAATGAGGAGTCATCTCTGTCACTGACTCAAATGATAAACTACTAATGGTCTCCAGGCATTTTTATATGACTCCATCCATCCATCCATCCATCCATCTTCTTCCATTTATCCGGGACCGGGTTGTGGGGGCAGTAGCCTAATCAGGGATACCCAGACTTCCTTCTCCTTGGACATTTCCTTCAGCTCTTCCGGGGGGACACCGAGGCGTTCCCAGTCCAGCCGGGAGACATAGTCCCTCCAGCGTGTCCTGGGTCTTCCCCGGGGCCTCCTCCCGGTGGGACATGCCCGGAACACCTCCCCAGGGAGGCGCCCAGGAGGCATCCGAAACAGATGCCCGAGCCACCTCAACTGACTCCTCTCGATGTGGAGGAGCAGCGGCTCTACTCCGAGCTCCTCCCGGGTGACCGAGCTCCTCACCCTGTCTCTAAGGGAGCGCCCGGCCACCCTGCGGGGGAAGCTCATTTCAGCCGCTTGCATCTGAGATCTTGTCCTTTCGGTCATGACCCAGAGCTCATGACCGTAGACTCTCTCTTGTAAGACTCTCCAGAGAAATCTTCTCTTTAGGGCCTAAATTAGGGAACTCTCATACGCCACAATCTTATGTAGTTTTTCTTCTTTTAATTCCAAACTTAAACATTCAATTATATACATATCTTTATACCTCTTTGTTTATAATGTGATCTTTCTCCAAACTCTTTCCATAAATACTTCATGTACTGCAGTGTATTGTATACTAGGATGTAGATCTACTCTCACACTGTGGCTACCATCACAGTATTTTTCACAGAATATACAGTGACTTCACACTCAGCAAACATTTTCCTCCACAAAGTGAATATGGATAAGACTTTGGCTGGGTATGTATAGAATAATATGTCTCCTGTTATCCCCATTAAAAAAAATTAAACAGCTCCATATGAATGAAAATGAACGCCGTATAAAAATTAACATTACATTTCCATGATTTCCTATGCTGTTTAAAAAGTAATGAGACTGAATAAAAAAGCACTCAAGTTAATTGCTTTGAAATATTGTGCCCCTGACATTTTGTCTGCACTTCCTGTTAGCGGACAACGTTCAAATTGTTGCCAATAAAACCTGGCTTTTACATAATGGTGGTGTCCATTTGATAACTTAATTGTTCCCTGCATTAGTAGGAAGCTTTTAAATGGCAAAGAGCTCAAGGACGACAGTGAATGTCTGAAAGCAGACAAGTTTGAACCAAACCCTCTTGGACTCAGAAAGGTCTGGAAGAACTAATGGCACAACTACATGGAGACATGCAGATAGTCGGATACGCCTTGGTACGTTTTTCTTTTTTCTCTCTCACACACACATGCACACCCCCCCTCCAGTCATTCTGGGTGTGATCCTGTGTGGGAGTGTGAACAGGGATATCCCCTTATGGTTTTCATAGAGACCTGACTCATTGCCAAGAACATTTTTTCCCAAGGAAAACACTCTGTCCTGTTTGTAGCACCAGAGGAAGCGGCTGTTCCCTGGGAAGGATACGCCTTTACTGCACATGCTCACCGTGAACCTTCAACACAATAGTGCTGTCAGGTCACTGTAACCTGTGAGAAACCAATGGAGGAACAATCTGTAAAGGAGGCTTTGTAAATATATAATCAACTATGTAATATAGCAAACTGCTAATTTCAATGGCAAAGGACACACTAAAATAGTTATAGCTGGAGGCCAATGTTTACTTAGTCCCACAGGTTATCACACCTTGACTCTGGATCTCTGTGTTGTGGTTTGATCCACGTAGTACCACTTAGAGTGCTGAAGACCAAGCAGACTAATGGGGATATATACAAAGGCTGTGTGCCTCATGTTTTAGCACTAAACATATGTGCATATTCTTGACTAAGGAGCCACAACAGGGTTTTTCAAGTGACACTGCTATAGGCTGAGTATTTGGTCTCATGCATTATGTATTTTAAGGTGATCCCATTCAGGGGCAGAAAAAAATGGGTGGAGAGAATGGAAATTTATACATAATAATAGCACCTGATTTACCACCACTGCGGCAGGTGGAATTGCAGGAGAAAGCAGGTTTAAAATTTGTGGCACTGTTGTCAGTGTGGCAGCCATTACTCATGTGAAACATTGTCAGTGTTAGGAACACGTTTGAGGAAGGAGAGGGCATTTCTGTCTTTGGGTGCCAGAAGTGATTTCAATTTGTTGGTTTAATCAACCGAACGTGTGTGTGTCTGTGTGTGTGTGTGTGTGTGTGAGGTTGTTTGTCTCTATGTGGCCCTGTGATGGACTGGTGACCTGTCCAGGGTGGACCCCTGCCTTTCACCCAGAGAGAGCTGGAATAGGCTAGGTTTTTAATTTGCACAGTAAAGTAGTCACATCTGACATGTGACTGACGAATAGTGTTAATGGTTTTTATCAAGGCACTGTGGTTCAGTGGTTAGCTCTGTTGCCTCACACCAAGAAGGTTCCTGGTTTGAAACCCATCAGGGGCCTTTCTGTGTGGAGTCTGCATGTTCTCCCTGTGCTTGTGTGGGTTTTCTCCAGGTACTCTGGTTTCCTCCCACAGTCCAAAAACATGTATGTCAGGTTGATTGGTGACTCTAAATTGCCCATAGGAGTGAGTGTGAGTGTGTGAGGTTGTTTGTCTCTATGTGGCCCTGTGATGGACTGGGGACCTGTCCAGGGTGGACCCCTGCCTTTCACCCAGAGAGAGCTGGGATAGGCTCCAGCAGATCCCTGGGACCCTGGTTAGGACTAAGGGGGTCTAGATGATGGATGAATGGGTTTCATCAACCAAGTTACCTTTACGTAAACCTAAACTTTCTCCTATGCTCAATCTCAAGGCTCAAGGGGGCAGTCGTGGCCTAATGGATAGGGGAGTCAGACTTGTAACCTGAAAATTGCAGGTTCGAGTCTCAGGTCCGGCAGGGGAAATTGTCAGTGGCACATAGTGAACAGCCAGCGCCCCGTCCACCTTCAATATCACGACCGAGGTGAGACCCTTGAGCAAGGCACCGGACCCCCAACTGCTCCCCGGGCTCCGCAGCATTGGCTGCCCACTGCCCCGAGTGTGTGTGCACGGTGTGTGTGTGTTCACTTGCTGTGTGTGTGCACTTGGGTTTGGGTTAAAAGCAGAGCACAAATTCTGAGTATGGGTATGGCATAGTTAAGTCACTTTCACTTTCTTTTCTTTCTTTCAATGTGAAACACTGCACTCAAATGAATCCGTTGTGAGTATGCTCAGTTTTTAAAATTGCATTTAAAACACATTTTTAAAACATATTCCTGTTGTCTTCCATGACTGAAACCAAGGCTTTGATCATCAAAACCTGTGTCCTTAACCCAACACACTCATTTAACACTATGCAATGCTAAAATTACTGAGTTAGTACAATAAGCTCCTCAGTCTTAAATATAAAAAGTCATGGCCCCAACTAGAAACTGTTGATCACTAGCTTTATCCTGTATTGCAGGACTGGACAGTTCCCTGCACCTACTGAAACACTTTAGCAAATAAATGTGATCACATCTATGCCTGTTAAATGTACTGCCTGCAAACAGTCATCAATTTCTCTGTGCTTTTCCACTTGGAGGATTACAATATTACTGTAGCAACACAAACTGAAGGGTTGTGTAATTGGGACCATCTGGACATCATTTCCTGCAGTCATGAACACTGTAGTATCTCCTTTGGTCATTCGCTCCAGGCAGATTGGCAGAATAGTCTCAAATGAACATCCTTCACTCACAGTTGGAGAGGATGACATGCATAACGGATACAGGAGCAAACGAACCATGACGGCTTGTCACCAACTAATGATGTGTGTAACATATTGGCACCGTATGTCACCTTACTGTGGCTGAGGAAGTCACAAATCCATTTATTCAGTATCAGTATTGAAATGCTGGCTGCAGCAGATAAATTAACAAAAACAGAAGATCATGTATAGAAATTTGTGGTAAGGAGGAGGAAAAAATAAAACATGAATCACAGGAACCAGTGATTTCTTATGCATTTAACAGGTGAATAGCAGAACAACAATAACAGCTGGATTACAGTATGAACATAAATATGCCTGTATGTGGCTGGTAATAATATCGACAGCAGGGCATGTGCACCACTCAGCCCCGTGGCCTTGTGTTTGGTATTTACTCATGTTTTTCCTCAGGATGTTGTGTCACTGGGCTGATGGGAATGTGCCGTTTTCCAGTGTTTTCACTGGCTGGGGTGAACATGGGAAAAGAATATGGGTATCCTTAGTGATCACACTGCAAACAGAGCACTCCCCCGGCCTTTCATCGAGCATGTCAAAGGCAGCACTACCACGTGCAACTGGATCTGCTCTGGACATGTGAGGAGATAACGACGTCAGAACGATGGGACTTCATGGGAAGAACTTTAAACCTGTGACAAGTATCATGAGCGTGTGGAGGGATTTCAGCACTGATATCCATTACACTAAAACTTCATGAACTCTTATTTTATCTGACAAGCACTCCTTCAAATGCCAGATGGGTAAATATATCAGTGTTTATGTGCTGAGAACAGTAGCTCCAAAATCATCTTTTGATAGAGCAGCAAAGACAAAACGTAAAAATTACTTTTTTTTCCATTAGGCAGCTTCATCTTCACAAATTTGCTTCCATCTGATTTTTCCTAATTCTGTTTTAGATCTGTAATCGGATATTAGCAGTTAATGTTCTGGATAGTTCAGTGCAAAAAGAGCTTTTCAATTCAATTCAATTCAATTCAATTTTATTTGTATAGCGCCAAATCACAATACAAATCATCTCAAGGCACTTTACAAAAACTAAAACTAAAAACCCAACAATTCCCTTATGAGCAGCACTTGGCGACAGTGGAGAGGAAAAAACTCCCTTTAACGGAAGAAAAAAACCTCTAGCAGAACCGGGCTCAGTTTGGGCGGCCATCTGCCTCGACCGGTTGGGGTGAGTGGATAGAGCAGAGAGAAAAGAACAGCAACAATAAACAACAAATAGACACTGCAAGGTGGTGGGGCCAGTAACTGCACATCAGCGATAAACAGCTCCAGGACCAGGGACACCTGCAGAAGGTACAGAGAGAGAGAGAGAGAGGGAGAGTGCACAAACTAGGGGAGAGAGAGAGCACAAGGTTAGTGACATTCAATGGTGGAATATACATGAGGTGGGAGAGAAGGGGGGGGGGGTAGGGTAGGGGAGCTCAGTGCACCGATGGTCCTCGGGCAGTCTAGGCCTATAGCAGCATAACTAACTAAGGGATGGTTCAGGGTTGCCTGAAGCCAGCCCTAACTATATGCTTTGTCAAAGAGGAAGGTTTTAAGTCTAGCCTTAAAAGTACAGAGAGTGTCTGCCTCCTGAACCCAGGCTGGGAGCTGGTTCCACAGGAGAGGAGCTTGATAACTAAAGGCTCTGCCTCCCATTCTGCTTTTGAGAACTCTGGGAACCACAAGTAGACCTGCACTCTGAGAGCGAAGTGGTCTATTGGGATAATATGGTACTATGAGGTCTTTAAGGTATGAAGGAGCTTGATTATGAAGGGATTTGTATGTGAGAAGAAGGATTTTAAATTCTATTCTATATTTTACAGGGAGCCAATGAAGAGAAGCCAATATAGGAGAAATATGATCTCTCTTGCTAGTTCCTGTCAGGACTCTGGCTGCGGCATTCTGGATTAACTGGAGGCTTTTTATTAAGATATTAGTTAGTATAAAGCTTGTGTGTTAACTGACATTTCCCATATGGACATTAGTCATTTCCAGTGTGTGTGAGACCATGAAAAAAAGTCTCTTCCACTGCAAGTTATGTGAAGAATTTAAATGTTTATCTATATTTCAGGAAGCCACTATAAGGAACACAGACTGCACCACTGCATGCAGCTCATTTATTATTTCTTTTAGGTGTATTTAAGCTGTATTTCATATTTCTATGAGACACTCAAGCTTAAGTTGGTCCAGTAAGGTGTAATTATTATTTTCCTGTGTGAAAAGCATACTTAACCTAACCGTATTGCGTATTCAGCTACAGATGCCATTTTATATTTACTGTCATATTATAAAACTACCAATAGCCATTTTTTAAAAATTGTATTTGCAAAAAAGTATAGCATTAATTCATTAATTAATTTAAAGCAGCATGGAAATGTCCGACTAGTAAAAGTTATTAAATGTGGTGTTGAAAGGCTGACCACAAGCAGCAATAAACAAACAGATTTTCAGGTGCATTACAACATTTACTGTATCATGTTTTTAATCTAGAACTGAGAAATGCTTTTCTTACACCACTCGCCCCATTCTGAGGTCTTCAACCCCCTCAGTATCCATCTCAGCTCTGTGTCCTGTGCACAGGAAGTGGAGAGACTTTCACCTTACCCCTATTGATCGGCTGCCCCGCACAGTGTCATTTATTTGCAGGGTGATACAAGTGGGACTGATTAGAACAAGCAGTCTGATTGATTTGCCCACACATGCCATGCAACAAGCAGGGAAAAATGAGACCTGGCAGTTAGGTCGAACATCCATCTGAGGTTTGTCCATTTATCTTCTACCAGAAAACATAGTGTGCACAGACAGTGTGTGGGCGTGCATGTGAATATTTGCAGAACACACAAGTGCTTGCAATCAGCCTGAACAGCTTTGCAGGAAAATGAACACAAATTCCTTACAAATCAACCTTACAATCTGTCCTACACTAAGATAAATGATGGCGTGTACTCCCTTGATTCAGTCTGACTGTGTTGATCCAGTCACTGAAGCACCATATATACATTTTCGTTTGTGCATTATGTCTGAGTAATCCCACTAAGCATCTTTCACTGTGTGTTGGTGGGACAGAGGTGGACCCAATTAAAATAACATGTTTGAATAAGGTGCTTAAAAGTTTTAGTCTGTGTGCCAGTCATGTCACCCTTTGGTGCTTCTGAAGTCAATCAGAACAATAAATGGAACAATAATTCTGTCTGTTTTCAGAGCTGAAAGTAAAATATTTTCTTCTTTCGAAGCCCAACCCAAAGTTAGTTTGATGAATCGTACACTTTGTCCCCTGGTACATTTTGACTGCACATAAATTCATTAGGACAACTAACAAGCAGGAGCATGCCTAACTAGTCAGCGGTCCATCACAGTAAATGAAATGAAATTAAAAAGTTAAATATGCAACAAAAGATGAGGCATTTTAGATTTCACTACAATTCTTCCTATAGAGGACAGAAAAAAAAGACCAAGCCAGAATCATGTCTTTAATTATTAAAATGAGTTTAACAAAATGGCTCCAGGGCAAAATTAGCTGTGACATACATTTCTGTCACTTGCTTTGTGCTCTGCATGTATTATTTAATAATTAGTGATTATTTTGCGTTAACTCCATTAAGCCCAAATATATTTAGAAAATGAACCATGTATGCACAGAATGAACTGAAACAAAAAGATAATTATGGGAAGTGTTGCTGCTTTAGAACCCCCAATCACTGCAGTGCATTATGTGCTTTAGTGTTACAAACCATAAACAAGCATATTTGCAACTGACTGACACCACTTTACCTTTATATGATTTACTTAAACCTACGACCTTGGTGTTTAGTTAAGCTTAGCGCAAATGGGATGTCAAACTGAAGCATAAGAAAGACTCGTTTTGGGAGAGGAGATCTTGTTGCCAATTTTCCTGAGAGACTGAGATTTTAAAAACAGTGTTTGGGGGTTTGAGACAGGACACCTCAAATTGTAATCAAGGTAAATTAATATGTTCTAATATCTGACAAAAGTAGGTTATGCATGTATGCATGTACGTTGTATCTATCTATCTAAGTAGATCTAGATATACAGTTTTCTGCCAGTTGGAAAAAAGAAAACTTGCTCCTTAACAACATTATCAGTAAAACCTCTGGTCTAAGTATGACAACAATCAGTCCTAATTCTGTTTGTTTCACTATAGTAAAAGCACTTAGTCTACATCTTGTCCTTACAATTGTTCTTAAATGTCCTTGTCTCTATGGAGACACTGGTCACTAATCCTCATCTCTTTCTTTCTCTGCCTATCTCTGTCTCCATCACATCTTCCTTCTGCATGCATATTAATGAAATGTATCTTGTTTTTCCTGTCTGAAAGTTGCATATCCTAATGTGGGAGGAAGTGGCATCTTTACTGACTTCCTCATGATTTACTCAGGATAATATATGACAGTGACACTCCAATGGCATCCTGTTGGAGCACCACTAACAAATAGTAGGCCTCTATGTCTGTCCACTCAAGACTCTGATTAATAAGAGGCAGCAATCAGTAAGAGTGGTCCAATTCCTGGGACATTACTGGGGAGGAAACACATGAGACAACAGTATGGACGGTGTATTTGCATGTTCCATTGATGGAGATTTGCTGTGTTACTGTATTTCATTCATAAGAGTGCCACTATCTAAAAAGTCAAACTCAGCTGGCCTAAACAACCTCCATCCTTGTTTTGCGGCACATCAAGAGCCACCTACCTGCATATTTAGATCCTCTCCAGTTTGTGACACCAGAGAGTCAGGGTGGAGAGTCGCATCTCCAAAGCCATCTTAGTGAGCACAGGAACTCCGCAGGGCTGTGTCTTGAGCCCCCTGTTTGTTCAGCCTGCTCATCCATAACTGGACTGCCAGCTTTAATACCAGTAAAATCTGAGTTTGCTGATGATATGACAGTGGTAGGACTGATCTGCAATGATGATGAATCTACGTACTGGAAGGATGTAGAGGACTTGACATCTTGGTGCAGCTCACACAACCTTAACATGGACAAGACCAAAGGGGCATGCACACTTTCAATAGGTGGACAGACTAGATTTGTGCACATGGTAGATTGACCTTGCAGAGCTGTGGTGCTCATATTTCTGCATGATGAATGAAAGCTATCCTGGTTGCTCCTGTAACCTGTGACCTTTCCCTTGTCTCAATAAAATCCTAGTCCGCAGTGCATTTAAGTTCAAACCTAAAACAACAGTAGGAATGTAATTTAGAAATATGTAAACTTTTTAGGATGTCCATCTTTTTATAGATCCACAGTTGGTGTTTTTTCAATGTAAATAAATCAAACAAAATGGGTTTATTTTCTTTGACACCCAGAACAAATGTGTGCTACCAGCCAGCCATGACCTGAACCAGCAGGAAAAGCCTTTGTTCCTTAACCTTACTTTGCATGCCTCAAGCAATCTCTCCTTGCAGAAGAGACTCTTTCAAACATGAAACACATTTTTCCTGCTGTGTAGCTGAGTGTATATGAAGGCATGAGCCAAGGAATATAATGAGGTAAACATAATAGGCCCAGGAACTAGAAACCAGTTTGAAAACACTGATTGATATATGATAAGGAGCCAGCTTACACAACCTGCTTGAACTTAATAGAGATGTTTTTTTGTCTGTTTTAAGTGAAAGGCAGGAATTTGGTAGATGCAGACTGCAGCTTTCATAGAGCCCATCTGTTTCTTGCTGCATTCCAAGTTACTATTTCAGGTCAAACATGGTGACCCAGCCTAAAGTTGAGTGGCCACCTCTGATGGGCAGATATTTTATGGATCTGGGATACATCGCTCTTTCTCTCTGGCAGTGAAACCTCAACTGAAACATGACTCATGACTGTCAACCTTAATAATAAAGCTGAGGATAGGAGAAGCTACTGATCCCAGGTTCAACAAACACTGTATCCATCATCCATCACTTTCTGATTAGTACTGTGCAGTTCATGTTTATTTAGTACTTTAGAGGAAACATGCTGACACATACAATCTGACTGAACCCCTGACTAATTAAAGTTAATGGCAGCAGATTACAATGGCATCGCACTGAGGAGGCACATGAAATGTACTGGGAGGATTTTGGACGAGGGAAGTGGACCTCATTGGTTTTCTTGTGACGTCCTCAACGGCTTTGAAGATGTCCTCCAGCTCTATTCACCTTTGAATTCTTATCAAGGCCTAATAGATCAGTAGTGAAATGCACCCTCAAAATTCATGAATTTTACACAGCAATATCCTTCATCACGTCCATATCAGTAAGGGGGAAGTTTCCTTACTACGTTATGTTCCCTGGATTTAACTTTATGTAAGTGGTGGTCTGTTCTTATTTCATATAAAGGTCACCTTTTTATAAGCATGATAATCGTTAAGATCCTGTGTCCCACATGGAATAACAATGATGTGCTGTACTGTGTCTAAGGAGTGCAGTTTCTCTGTGTGTTGAATAAAAAACAGCTACATATGACTCCCATGGGAGTCAACTGGCTCTGCTATGATAAATGAGACTGTTATTGCCAAATGCCACAGTATGTACAGTATGTTTTAATACGAGTGTTTAGACATGTTCCTGTGGGTGTGTACTGCACTATAATATAATAGTTACAGCAATATGCAATAGCACAGGGATGAATCATTCCCTCTCAAGTTTGCACTTGCACCAAGTGTGTATACCGGTGCGTGTACCTTTCACACTCAAACGCAGATCTCTTCTCAACAACTCATACAAACAATGTCTGAGAGATGCAGATAAGCAGCTCTGATTTACTAAACTACTAAACTTTTCCATTTCTGCTCACATCCTAGGGCCAGATCGCAGCAGGCTCACGTCCCTGATTCTACTCCTGTTGTAGGGTGTTGGAAGGTGCCCTGATTGGTACAGCATGGCACGGTTCAGCTTAACAGTGAGCAAAGCTCCTGGGAGATTGGCCGAGATGATTGAATAAACTTTGATTTGTTCCTCTGTGATTCTGAAGTGTGGAGGTATATTTGTCAGTCTTCTCATCTCTCTGAGAAGCAGCTGGCTGCTCACGTCTCTGTAAGTCAATTGTCCCAGAGGTCGAGTGGAACAGGGAAGCAGCTGGAAGTGTGAGAACACTGTATTTACAATAGGAAAACACACACTTGCACAAAACAACCTGCACAATATGACATCCTCTACTCTTATCAGGAGGCATCTGTTTCCTGGAGCACATGGCACTGAAAAGACTACGTTGAGCTAAACAGAAGAAACGTGGGTTGTTCTGTTCAGCAGAGCTGCTTTTCAAAAATGTTCATCTTAAGATCCATAGATTCAAGTCTAGATCCACTAATTAAACCCCTGTCCCTCCAACAACTCCAAACTCAAAGGACGTGCATTGTGTCCTCAGTAGTTTATGTTATTTCATTCTGAATGCCCTGTGGTTTTAATTATTAGTTCTTATGAAAAACTCTCTTCAGAGTCACAAATGACGACTTGTCCAGTTGTGGTGAAAGTTAGGGTTGGTCATACTGAGGTGACCCTTAAATTACGAATTCCAGGGAAAAACTTTACTTAAACCTCAGACATATTTCCATTATTATGCAATTATGATTTGAAACATGATTCAGGACTACAGAGCGAAAAAAGCTTATAATTAAAAGAAAACTCAGTAAGTCACTGCAGCAGGATGGTAGATTTGCCTTCTCATGTTCCAACCCAACTTATTACTGAACACTCACAGAAAACAAGGGTATCAAGGTCAGGGTTTATGTGCTATATGTGTTTTATCCATATGGAAACCAGAGAAACAGGTTTGTGAGTGTTGTCAGTTCACAGGATGAGCTGTCCTCTGTGGTCAACATCTGTTAGCCTGCTGATGCCCCGGGCTAAAGTACAGATTGTCTCTGAGAGTTAGTGTGCGTCTAATGGCCATGTCTCATTTGGATGTAGAACACTTTGGTATACGGGTACTTTGTTTTAAATAATTGTATATAAAAAGTAAAGTGGCATGCAAAAGGTGCTCTCAAGATTAGAGTAAATCTTGAGCTAAAGAAAAAAACCAAAACCATCATTCCTTATTTAATCCCATTGTGCAGCCTTAACAGCTTTTACCTGAGGTAATTATTTCCAAATTTAAACAAATACATATGTTGCAACCTTCAATTGGATTTCGGTGTGCAAGTCAGGCCTCTCAGGGCCGAGCCTGCTGCTCTTTGGTATCCATTTTTACTCAAGGTAATCAAATGACTGATAATGCCAGTCGTGTGTTCTCAGAGATGAGGGGAAATGCAGCATCTTAGAAAGATAAGAACTCAGTTCCTGCTTTTTTTTTTTTGATTGGATTACTTCTGGGTGGGTAATCCTTCATGGGGCTCACTGTGGCAGTCCATGCAGACCAGAAAGTGAATGTGGAAGAAAAAATATATATAGTGAGAGCAGAGAGGATCTGCAGATGAAAACTCCATGAAGCTTTTGTTAGCAGCTTCCATGTTGAATTTATCTTGCTCAAAAAATAAATGAGAAGATGGTTATCATTTCTGTGCCAACTTTGTAGAAAACTATAGCCATGTTCTACTTAGTGGAGCTTATTGCTGAACAACAGCCTAATGCTTACTGTGTGAAGAATGTTTACCGTCTTAGTTTAGCAGGTAAACAATGACATTATGAAAAAACACATATTTCTTTTCATGCGTTGCAATTCTCTGGCTCTTTTTTAGTAAACAAAGCACAGAAAATTATTACTAGACAACAAATTGGTGGTGCTGCCACAGTAGAGAAAAGCCTTGTTAAACACAGCACAGTTTGTATTGTTTTAATTTACTGCTGTGAAATAATGCTCCTTTGTCTCTCTGCCATCATGAGGCTTTCAGGCTCTTCACTGTGTGACAAGAAACAGCAGAGCAGGGCAGGAGAAAAGTGTGAATGCAAGATGTCAAAGGAGCAGTAATGTTTGCAAAGACATATCCACTCCTTGAAGAAACGGGAGCAACGTACTGAACGTGGAAGAACGAAACTGAAACTAAGGTATCGATCCCACCACGGTAGTATTGATCCTATAACTGTACCAACACTGGTCCTGATCATTCTAGGTCACTAATGTTACTAAAACAAACACGTTAGCTTTAGATAATAATTCAGAAGAAAGAACACAACATTTGTAATGCTCTCTATATCAAAAAGCCAAACCTTTGTTAACCCTGGTTTTTGCTCTTTCTCTGTCCCGCTCTCTTTGTGCAACAGGACGAGAGTCTTCAGTCTGACAGACACTGTTTCAGCCTCGTAGCTGACAAGAGCTCCTTTGTGGTTCGAATAATGCTTTCACCAGGAGCTATGTTATGGATTGTGTCTTGACAGCACAGTTTAGAAATGTTGAAATAAAAGGATAGGAGGATGGTTAAGGAGGTTAAGCATGTGAGTAGCTGATGGTTTGAAAGAGGAAGTAGAGTAACTGACAATGTCTAGTCCAATATTTATGATTATCGATATGTGAAATCTTAGTTAATGCACATTAACATTTACAAAAAAAAAAAATCTGCCATCAAATTAAAGTGTTTTGCATTGTGATTTTTTCTATCAAGATTATTATCAAACATATTTTCTGTAGCAGTCCTTGGATAACAGGCCAGATGTGCACACACTGAAATCTACAACAACATTTACAGCAGGCACATCTGTGTTCATTTGCCTTTCATATGCAACCTGTGCAAACCAACTCGATTCTCTGAGAAAAACTGTAAAATGAATAGAAAATCTTGTTTTCGACACTTCATCATTACTTTGCAAGATAAAAATGTAATCACGATGCAGTAGCAAACTGAACAAATTATCTCATTCTATCAGCCCCTAAGTGAGATAATATTGAATTTGATTATGCTTGAAAATGAGACGTTCACGGCAATTGAAAGTAATCAAGGTGGTGTTATGGAAGGATAATGAAAGCCTCTAAAGCAAATCTAGGCCATCAGAGGGCTTTTTGGATAACAGCTGTTGAAGTGAATAATGATGAAACCTATGAACAATAAAGAGTGCAGGCAAGCTGTAAGGTTCTGTAAAGAGCTTAATGGCTTAACAACACCGAGGATTGAAAGGTCTATCAACCAAATGTTTACATACATTAGCACCACAAATGAAGAAATCTGGTTTTGTATGTGAATCCTCACAAGGTTGTTTGATGGGATATGGCCTGTTCAATGTGTAGCAGATAAAGAAATAAATAATTGGTGTCAGATCCTGTTGGCAGCAGTTTTACACCTTCAGCATTATATGATACGAGGCTCAGTGTTAAATGAACCTCAGATGAACAGTTTGATGAAAAATCACCACAGAAATCAACCAAAACAATGACACTGTCACTAATTCCAATCAGAATAAATTAGATAAGTAAATAAAGCAAACACTGTCTATCGTTTCCACATCCCTCCTGCTGAACATGCAGCTTTTTAAAGTGTTTTTTGTTTTAACATGATATGACAGAAAAGTGTCACAATATTGTTGTTCTGACTGAGTCTGGTCCATCTTTTCCAAGATGTTCCTGTAGGCTCCTCTCAGCGTGAACAAAACACGTGAACATGCATTGGCTGTAATCACGACTCCTCGGCCAATTTACACGAGATGCTGCAAACCGCACATGCTACACTTGTTAAATGTCAGCAACTAAAATCTTGAAAAACACTAATGCAGGAATGTTCCTACATTGTTACATAAGACTAACTCCATGTGAAGATACATGTGCAATAAAAGCTGGGTTTTGCTGGTGTAACTGAAGTACGGACCGATGTCTAACAGCTGCTCAGTGATGTCCTGAGAGAGGGAGATAATTCAAGTCTGTAGACCACTGTTCTAGCTAAAGCTGGGCTCACTTGGAGGGGCATTCCTCCAAAACCACACAATAAAATACCTGCTGTATGTCAAGATGTAAATGATTTATGGTGATGACTTGCTTTGAAGCCCACAACACAGACGAACAAGCTAAACCAGGTTCTGGATTCACGGATATTATGGTGAATACACCAGATTCATTGTTGCTTTAGTTTCTGTAGGGGCTTTGTGGAAAATAACAAAAATATAAAAATATACCATCCTTATCCTTTAAGGTTAGTGTAAGTTTCCAGTAAATAAACGCAAATCCCCACAAGAGTGAGTCTGCGTGTACATATTGGCTGCAGGCTAAGTAGTAGTGAGGGAATTCCCCTACATCTGTTCTCCATAAGTGTTTGCTGACAGCAGCTCTCCACACTCTCCCTCTATCTTTATCTTCCAGGACCCGGTTCATCCCTTCTTTGGATCTGCTACTGCTGCTCGTTATACAAGATTAAGTAGAACACGGTGTTGGTCTAGTGTTTAGGGCCAGCTTGGTTACCTGTCAAGAATGAAAGGTCAGGTTTGTAGTATTAAATAAGGCCTCTATAGGAACCAGGGGAAATAAGGGAAATGTTTTTCTACTATGTGTATTACTCTTTATTGAAGTATTTCTCATCACAAAGTGTGTTGTTCTCTAATAATGATGAATTACACACTGTAATCCTAATTATTTATCCAAATACAACCATGCATGTGTCTGGATGGTTTGGTAATATGTTGAGAAAGGCTCACACACAGGCTCTGAGTAGGTATCTGAAGTAAGCCCCATGGGGATTGAAAGACACCAGAGCTTGTAATTGGGAAAATGCCATTTGAACCGTCACAGTTGTCCATTTGTTTTTTAAAGGAAAAAGCGATCGATGGGCAGCATTAAGTAGATCTGTGCGAGATCTAAATGGTTCTTCGCTTCCCGCTCCAAAGATACCGGCCTTTAATGATTGGACAAGTCCAATAAAGATAGAAATGAACCTGTAAAACCAGCTAACTAGATGAGACCAATACTAGGCGACACTACTGATTGACCCCAGTGTTGTCTCCTTGTTTTAATGGTGCTACAAGTTCAGATCTCACATCAACTGCAGCCACATACAGACAAATCAACACGAAGCAGGTAACTGAACAGCATTACTGCTTGTTCCTGCTGTGATTGTGCAGCTAATTAGCTTTGGTGTAATGACTTTTAGTGGAAATGTAACCCTTGTAAGTGAGTTCCACTTCATCATCACTGTGTTTGCTGATTGGTCCAGTGTTCATGATAGACTGAATGGCTAAAAACATTTGTGTGAATCAGTGCCTACACAGAAATGACAGGCATAGACCTGTGTGAGGGTACAGTTTCACAGGGAGAATAACTATTGGCCTCACCAATCACAATTAAAATGATCTATTATTTTTGCTGTTTTATTTGAATCAAGCTAAAGGATACAACGGACTGAGCTGTATAAAAGTGAGAGTATCTCCATCTCTTCCTTCTCCCACAGAGAGTAAACAACTTACAGACGATAAAGAAGTGAGTACACCTGGGCTGTGATTGCAATGTTTTCCAGTGGGTTTATGGAAGTGGGGAAAATTAGCCATTTATGACAGCAGGTGAGAGCTGTACAGTAAGTGACCTAATTATTTTTTAGCATTCATTAGTAACATAAATCTTCGTTCTGATCATTTCTGTCACCTGTCAATACACCAGTTTCTTTTCTGCTGTATTTATGACAAGGTATTGGCTAAAGGAGTGTTTGGGACCGATTCTGAGACCTCACTTCTGTCTAACTCCCACAGAGTTAATGGCAATTAAACAACATGTGCAATTACATCAGTCAGACCCGTTCGATTTTCAGGTTGAACAAGAAAAGTAGGCAGATCCAGTATGTTTTGAGTTGTAGTGAAAATGTGAGGAGAAATGGTAGAAAAAGAACTTCACTGGAAGGTCCATGTCAAACAAATTATTTTCATGTGGCTAACATCATATTGAATTTGTATTATAGTCACTCCAAACTCTCCAGCATGGGAAACATGGGGCAGGTGAAACATTTTCAGTTTTTGTGTCCTTTTGGTATTCAGCCTCTCGGCCATGTCTTCTCACGAGATGAGTCCTGCTCTCCTCTCTTGACGTCCCTTTGTTCTTCAGAAAGGTGCTCATCTTCCACTGCCACTGTGTCTTTGATGTGAGTCGGGGAGGTGGTAGGGAGGTTGCACCTGCCAGCTTTCATTGATTAACTTGGAGCTGGAGACTGTTAAATTGGGATTTATCGCAACAACGGAAGCCACCCATTCCCCACACAAGATGGAAAAACGCCACATTTCTTGAAAGTAGCACAGAGGCTGTTGCTGTACGCTGAAGAGGAACCGTTTTTCATGGTAGACAAGACAGTATGATTTTGCCACAGAAACCATTTGTTTGGGATTTAAATTTTTCTGTGGATGTAGCGGGTTGTCAGAGGTGGTAGCGAGCTATGTAAGGAATGCCAAACTCCCATATCAGTTGGAAAGAGAGGCTCTGCAGCCACATGTTAGGCTCCAGTTGGTGTTTATTCCTCAGCTGCAAGGAGATCACATACCAGATGTCAAACGTCAAGCAGGAAATGTCAAATTCCACATGCAAGCTGAAATTTCAAAGCCCCCTTTGAATTTTGGATTATTGTTTTCTTGAGCTGTAGCTGCAGAGTGTGTGTGTCATGGAAATGTCTTTGCAGATGAGGTTTGCTGATGTTTTGGCAGAAAACAGTAGAAGTAGAGGTGGGCAATGCCAATGTCCAACAATCTCTGACTTCAGTGAGTCATTTTTATCACGTCTTACTTCCAAACCTCACGAGCTACAAAGAGCAGTAATGATATAGTAGAATATAGTAGAATGATGCAGTCTAATCTCTTCAAGCCTCTTCCCTAACACAAGAGATATGGAAGCAATGTTACCAGGCTAGCAGCAGTATGGCAGATGAAGACCCTGCACCCAACAAAAGTTCAGCCTGTTACTGCATATGGAAATAATGAGGTGAAACATTCAGGCACTTAAAAAATAAAACATCCAAACGAACAAGTGAAAATGTATCTATCAGGTTGACACCACTGAAAGTGTTTATAGAGCCAAAACAACTCTCATTGAGGGGGGAATTGAGAAAGTCGACCAAGATAGCAAAAGGCTGCAGAGACTCCAGTGACATTTTACCATTTAAACAGTAGAGATTTGGGTTTGATAAAAGACTAATTCATAATGTAGATCTGCAGTATGACATGCCAAACTGCAGTGTCACTGCCCATCTTTATTCTGAGCGTGAACAGGCGGCTGCTGGTCAAAATAAAAAATAAGCAGACAGACGTCACATTAAGTGACTTGGGATCAGGACTTTCACCTTCCAATGGGTTCAGGAGCAGAACAGTTAACAGTAAACAATGTTGGGTGACATAACCTTTTCAGTTGGCACATAACATGCATCAGCTGCAGGGCTATGTTGTCAGACCATTGTTTTATGAGAGACTGAGATTGGAGTTTTACATCTTTCTCTTAATGAGAAATGAAACAAGAGACTTTAACGTGGTTCAATCTGGTTTTCAGTAGCCAAAAGTGAGGATGGCTTTTGAATATGAGTTTAATCATCTTTAAGTTTTGTTCTATTGTGTATTTATGTCAGTAATTAAGATGATTATTTTAACTGTGGAACACTCAATGTTTTTCTATTGACTAGGAGGTTATTTGAAAATCTCTGTATAAGGAATAATACAACTCAGGTTTTTGTCAATGTGATTTTGAGACCAATGATGTGACTTTAATGTTTTGTTTTTTTTTATTGCGATTAATTGTGATTAACAAAATCGTGATATGATCTTTTAGCCAGATTGCTCGGCTCTAAGTAGAGGTGGAAGAAGCAAACTGATTCCTGGTGAGGACAGCGACATAAACAATGAGGGGAAAGTTTGTGAACTTCCTCCTCCCTTAATGTTGATCTCCAGCTTACTTCTAAAACCATCACCGATCAAGAGATAACTTTCTTTGGCAATTGAATCTCAAGTAAAGTTTCCTTATCTGCAGTGACAAATGAGGAACAAGAGAGGAGGGCCATTACAGACAGACAGAAAGGAGAGGAGGACCCCCCATGGATGTTGCTGTCACTTGTGGGAATCCAGATGAAAGTAGTGCAGCCAGATACCAGCGCTCTTTGAACGAGCCTTTGTGTGATAAGCATCGCGCTATGCCAGCCATGCTCAATGCATCATGCCAGCTCGACTATGAAGGTGAAGGGCTTTGAATAGGCTTCCAGCTCAGCCCTGTTCAGGACCAGCAGGCGTTTTCCATGCCAAGAGAGCTGTCTGCAGCATTTTCAAAAACAGACTCACATTCTCCAGCTCTGCTCGACTTTCCATTTCAGTCTCTCTCGTTTTCATCATTTTACTTTCTTTCTCTTTTATTCTCCCAAAAGCCTTGAAATGTTTTTTTTTTTAGATACTTATTAAAGATGCAGCCATGGTTCCAGAGGCAGTTGCTCCTGCTGTGGAGCGTGAGTCCTGTTTGAACCAATAAAGATAAGTTTTCAAAATTAAAAGTGCACAGAGATTTTTTTTATGTGTTATACTGTGTTATACTATGGCTGTTGAATATTTCATATTTGCTGCTGTTTTGATATGATATAGTCTTGTGATGTTAGGTGTAACAGGGGAGGTAAGAGGGAATTCTACCTATCCTGCCTGCATAAATTCTCATAGCAATAACAATCCAGCTCACAGCTTGTGCGTACTGCAACAAAACCACATGGTGATATTGATTCACAGAAAAGAGAACAGGATTACTCTTGCTTCCCAGGGACTGCAGACTGTGTTTGAGAGGGGGAAAGAGTGAGCAAGGGGGAGTACGAAGGAATGAATATCATGCATGTGTGGGAAGCGGTTGTAGCAGCGTTTGAAATTAATGATCTCGATATGCGCTATAGTTGAGGATCATCATAAAGAAAAGTGCAGACAAAAGCACTTGCAGTACAGTCATGCAGCGGCCACAGATGGGAAAACCAAAGACGACTGCAAGACAGAAACTGTAGAGAAAACTTTTGTTAAAAAGAGAAAACATCATGTTCTTCTAACACAAAATGCCAACCATAAGGCTGAGAAATCCTTGCTTGCTGATTGTTGTTATTTACCAGAAAAATAACAGAATTTATTGGCTGTTTAGATCGGCACGACCTGCCAACCAGCATGTCGTCACAGCAGCATATTATAGTTAAATAGGGGAGTTTAATGCATAGACATGACAGCTGGCAGCTGTTGCACACTGACACAACATCTACGTAATGCATATTTCATGCAGATGAATTTAGTTTATGAATGCATGAATATTTGGAACTGGGTTCATGAAGCATGGTACATGCATGTTGGAGTGAATGCCTATTTTTAACAGTTCACTTTACTAAAGTGTGTATTTATATCAGTATTTAGCACACATTGAAAGTCTATCTGCAACTGTGTTAAATTGATGTCTCTTGATGTCAAACGATGAGTGAGATCTCACCAAGTCTGTCAAAGTATAAAGGGGGTCGTCAAAGCCTATGAAGCATATCCACCATTGTCTTTGGTGCTTGCCTGTCTGCCTGTGGAGAACTTGTGCTGTTGACAAGCGGTGAGCCCCAGATCCTCTGTGCATCAGTTTTGGATCGCTACTCTCAATCAAAGCCAGGAGAGGAGGCCCTGCATAACATGACAGAGTCTGTCTCTCTTTGGCTTTAGACGCCGGTGGAAGGCTCAACCAGAGCAACCCTGTCAGAAGGCTGTCCATGGGCCTAGACATGAAGAGATCCAGGAACATGAGGCGGCAGCTAAACAGTCAGATGGAAAGTTGCAGACACACTGGCAAACATACCTCCTCCAAAGAGGCTGTGGAAGTGAGGAAGCAATAAATTGACAAGAGGCCGAATGCAGAGATAAAATGGGTAGATGCTTTAAAGCAGTAAAATATCCAACTTATACAGATACATCATAATCATAATCATACGATAAGCTGCACTTTTCCTAAAACAGCCCCTATGGACTAGCAGAATGTATTTACACATAATGGCAGTCAGTTTTAACGACATTATAAACCATTAAAGAGGAAAAAACGGTCACTGATCTTATCATCGCTTTGCTTCACATTGATTGCCATATCTGATATCTTGTTTCATATCGTTTCTCATATTCTCTAGTAACAGCTGTGGAGACTGAAGCTCTTGTGCATTAACTGGGATTATTGTGGTTGTGTAATTACAAATTGTATAATGTGCAATTTAATTGATTAGATTAGTGAAATAATTGTAAAATACTTCATGTGAGAGGTGTGTTGCTGCTTGGTTTGGGCTGTGTTGTTGTAAACAGTGCCATCTACTGCACTTCAGCTGGGTTGGATGTGAGGCTGTGGCAAAAGACATAAGAGGTGGACTGAACTAAGACGATGCTGTATATTTCCCACAAAAGCATTTAGCTGAGAGGTCAGACAGATTGTCAAATTATGATTCAAGTATATCTCAGATTTTACACCACAGAAAAGAAAGCATTGTATTAATTTACCTCCCAGTCATATTATGGTCTGTCCCAGATCTCGCAGTCCCATCTCAAAATAACTCCTGACCAGACCCAGACCAGACCACTTTGGTGACAAAATATTAGCCAAAACCTGCCACTTGTGTGTAAATGAGATTAAAATGGACTAGGAGCTCTGGATTGTAGATTTCCATCCACCGCTGAAAACCAACAGAGACCTGTGGTGAGACCTGGAGTCAGGGCAACTTTAAATGTTAGTTCCTCTCCTAAGCCTTTAGTGTAACTAAAGGCTATAAAGATGATCAAACCTCTTAGCCCCTTTACTTGTGGAATTTGATGTGGATTATAGACAGACAGAGAGAAATGACCTGCCTGAAATACAATATCTCACTTCAGTGGAAGATACTGAAGACAGAGAATTAATGGAAGAGAAGAGATACATGGCTGGCAATAAATAAATGTATGTAGTGTATGTATATGTGTATATAGCCTACACACATATTTGTGTTATTGTTACAAAAGATTGCAAATTCTAAATTAAGAGCTAGAAACATTGGTGAAATAATTACCTCAGAGAAATCAATACACAGGAAGTAGCTGAAAGTAATGAATAAACTGTTGAAATATTTAGCAAATAGCCAAACAGATGAAACAGGTGTAGCTAAATGTACTAGCTACATGTTGCAAGCAAGACAAGAAGTGTTTTTTCTGCTTAGATTTTATTTATTTGTCTGTTCCTGCTACGATGGTTATACAGTATATTGTCCCTTTATGACAAAGCCCACTGAGAGCAACAAAGATGATTCTGAAAGTTTGGCATTGTCCTAAAACCTAAAAAGGAGGATTTAGAAAGATTAATAATCAGTGCCAGTGGAAATAATCCTGATTGGATAATTCATCAGATATAAACTTTAAAGACATGATGCATTAAAACACAGCAGAATGGCTTCTATGCTGATACAGTTCTAAAAAGATATAACTAAAAAAACGAATAAAAAAAGCAATGTGCAGTGCATGAAAGCAGCATATGCACCTGTGAAGCTACACATAAACATGTGAACATGTTTATGTGTAGCTTATATATATATATATATATATATATATATACATATATACTTTTATCAGGAACACAGCAGGGGCACGAGGAAGTGGCTGCCATTGAGGTGGAAGATGAGTAGGCTCTAAGCAAACAACATTTAGAGCAGGAAGTGTCTGTAGGAAGGTTTGCTTTGAGGAAGGAAGTGTGTTTGGCGTGTGTGTGTGACTCCACACAGTAGAGCCGGTTTGTTTGGGCTGTATCCCAGAAGCAGTGTGTGTAAGTTTCTTTAGCTATTGACTGACGTTCACCCTGTACGAGTGTGAAAGTCAGTCAAGTTTCTTTCAGCTCCACTGAATTCACCTAGGTCATAAAAATTACAGCAAGACATTTTGTTAATAAAGGTTTTAAAATATAGTCACTTTCAAATGCAAATCCTTATGTGGGGCTTTTAATATGCCACCAAAGCTCTATTATATCACGGACAAGGGCAATGATAAGCCAAGGAAAGACTAAATACAGTGAAGTGAAAGGGTCTATTATAGAACAGCCACCCAAATATAGTAAATATAGTCTCATTTATCCATTTCTGCCTCGCAGCATGTTGAGCAAGGGACTTACAATCCATCCATCCATTCATCCATCCATCCAGCACCACTGCTGATTACCTGGATGAAAATGAACTGGTACCTTCTGATTCTGATTCTTCAGCTGTAGCACTTGCTATAGTGACTTGGGAAAAGGGTAAGGGTTCAAAACCCTACAGCCACCCCCTCTGCATGTGCCCGACCTAAAGAAACACAAACTCAAAATGATTTCTTTAATGTTGGCACACAAGCCTAACTTACTGCCTGCAAGTCAGATTTACGTTTCATATGTGGAAGAGTAACATGATCTTTACCTTTTGGCTCCACTTCCCCCCCTGACCCTCAGGTCCAGAGGTTAATAACATCATTAGCATTGTGTTGGGGCTTGTCTGCCCTCTCATTCTCAGCAGGGCTGGGGCTCTGCTCAGAGGCCGACTAAGCCAGGGACTTAACAAGTGTGTGAGCAGTGACTGAGTATGCATATGTGTTTGTGAGACAGAGAGAGGAGAGGAAAAAGAAAGGGAGGGAGGTGATGATGGTTGTGCGATCATCCTTGAAGTGTTACATGATACTGGCACTGTGAGTCAGAAGCTGGGGATGAAGAGGAGGTATATAGGTGAGAGAGTTTAGGGGTGGTGATGGGGGAGAGTGACTATACTGTACCTGTGAGTCAGAGGGAGCGTCCATTGGCAAGAGCACAAGTTTTTTCCTTAATCCAACCCCCACCATAACTGTTTGAACTGTGGTCCTAAAACCTAAGAGAAAGGTAGTTTTAAATATTTGCAACACAGGTTCTGGTTCTCTATCATTTCCTCGGTGCTCTTTGCTTTTGCTTTGTATTTGCATGTGTGAATGTTTATGTGGGTTTTCATTTCCTTGCAGTGTGGCAGAGCCAAGGCTGGTGCCAAGTGGTTGTGTCATCATGTACAGTAAGTGTCACTGTTTATCTCCCTCACTCTGATTTCATTTTAGACTTCTTTTCTCACAGTTCATTTCCATTTTAGATATGCTCATGTCCTGCTTGAGTTTCTGTTTACAGTGTTAATAGGGTGTGAGCCCAGCCAGAAGCAGATTTTATCTATCTGTTTATTATCTACACTACTTATCCTGTAGAGCAGGTGTGCCCAACCCATGTTCCACACTAGGGCCACTGCTGAGTTTGCTTTCCAACTATCCCTGTCCTACACACTGCCGACTACCTGGACCATGTGTGCTCAGACGATTGGAAGACGGGAGATACCAATTTATTGTCTTCCCCCCTCAACTGAGACAATATCTTCCAGCATCTGATGGGAGTAACACACCTGATCCAGGTGATCAGCAGTGGGTAGAGTGGGGATAGATGGAAAACAAGGAGGACTGTGGCCCTCGTGGACTGGAGTTAGACACCCCTGCTGAAGAGGGTAGTGGAGGGGCTGAAGCCAACTTCAGCTGATTCAAGTACATTAATGAATAAAGCTTCTACACATCTACACAAAGACAATACACTTCTGGTGGCATTACGTTTGCAGCATGTTGGACAGGCAACGCTAGTAGACAGGAAAATGCCAAACCCATGAGAATTTGGCCCATTGTCATGCTTCTGGGAAAATAACTCAAGCAGTGACTCAAGAGATTCAGTTTTTTTCCTTTAGGTGACTCTGTTATCAAAGCATTAGAAGAGGAGAAGACAGAGGGAGAGAGTCATTAATCCCAAAGCGATTTTCCGTACAGATGAGATGCACTTCAGACCTGGACTGAAAACCATTTATAGCAGAGTGACATAGTGTTAGTATGTCACACTGCTCTGCCAGAGTCCTGGACCAACCTAAATATAACCTGGATGCTGCTGGGTTCTCCTCGTCTCCAAACCATTGCCAAAACCATTTCAACTGAGTGTCAACATCATGATACATGATGATAATGACACACGTGGATTCAGTTTAGGACGAAAACAGAATTTGGAGTAAATGTTATTTTGACTGCATGCAAACTAGGAAAAAAACAGTCAAGTTAATTTTGACTTTAAAGTTTAAGTGTCTAAGATTTCTTCTCTTAGTTTTAGCTGAAACATGCTCCAGGTCATATCTTAATGATATGATTTCCACAAAAGATGCTGCGACATAAAGTCAAAATCCCTTCAGTGGTTATACTTTTGCCCCTTCTCATACAATAAAGTCATTTCACCAAATGGAAAATGGAAAAGGAAGACTGAATGGGCTGTGAGTGTGTCTGAATGAACTACCACTGATAGTGAATCATTGTTCCCATAGAGAATCACTGGAAAAGGAGCAGCTGTAAAATGTTTTTCCAATCATTACAAATCCTGTGAAATGACTTGTTTTTTACTGTCATGAAAATAATTAATGAGGAAAAACTTTTCATGTGAGAAATTATCTTACTTATTTTACTGTTTCTGGTTGTTCTAAAATTGGCTGTAAAGTCAACAACCTATACATCCATCCATCCATCCATCCATCCATCTTCTTCCGCTTATCCGGGGCCGGGTCGCAGGGGCAGTAGTCCAAGCAGGGATACCCAGACTTCCTTTTCCCTGGACACTTCCTCCAGCTCTTCCGGGGGGACACTGAGTCGTTCCCAGACACCCAACACTTTAAGACACAACTTGTATTATTGGCTCAATACTGAAGCTGCTAATATTTTCCGGCACAAGCGACTCGTTCCTAGTATATTACATTAAATTTTCTACTTAACAGAGTGTAAGAGAGAACAGTGGCTGTGCAACATAAAAATCCAGCAAATAAAATCTGTTGCTGATCTGCTGCACAGAGCTCAAGGACCACATGGTGACCTTAAATAGTAATTTCCCTCAGTAATTCCTTATAAATTTAACCTCATCAAAGTCCTGAGCTGCTCCACAAAAGGAGACACTTGCAGCAATTATTAAATTCATTGTCAGGCTTCCCTGCATCACAGAGAGCGTCTGTGTGCATCCTAGGAGATGATGTACTCGTTTATTTCCTCACTTCTATTATGACATATTCTTCTGGTGGCCGAGTATCAAATCCCCCCACGGTCCTTTTGCTAGGACGTCCCTGTTCCATCGCTGTCAAACACTGACTGGCTAAGCAAAGATTAAACAGAGAGAAGTTGTAATCAGACAGTTCACGTTCATTTTGGATCATTGTCCTGGCGCACTCATTCCAATAAGCCAAGAATACTTCAAATACTATTGGAATCTAAGCCAACCAAGCCAAAGACTTTTTGTTATTTTTGGCAGTATTTTAAGTCAAATCCCAACTTCTGTACTGTATCCTGTGTGCATTAAGCGTGAGGGTACTGTGTCCATTATATTTACGCTGTTTCCTTGACTTTGCAGCATCCCTGCTGCATCCTGGCTGTGTAAATCAAATTAAGATACTGCGTGAAACACTGGTTCCTTCCATAATTCTGTCCTGACATTGGCAGCTGCCAATACAATTCATGACATTCACATCATCATCCTGAGTGGATTGAACAGCCTTGTCAATTCACAGTGTGGGGCAGAGGAGCTGCAGAGTGAAGAAGAAAACTAAGTCATGTGTAGCCTGTACAGCTCAGAGATATGTGTTTGATGCATGGACATAGTTCTTGTTGCATCAGGTGTCAGAGCTTATAATTTATGCAGAGCGCATTGGTTTTGGATTGAACGACAGTCTAATGTTCACAATGGCAAAAAAAAGGGCAGCAGTGATGTGATGCATATTGTGAGCTAATTCCATTTGCAGACTGGTGTCACCCTGAGAGAAGAGACAAGTTCATGCCTGACCCTTCTCCTTTAACCCCAGGCTTTGGATATGTGGAATAGTTTTACATATCTATAGCTGACCTGTCCATCTGACATGACCTTAGGGCAACGGCAGGAATAACAAGCGCCCTTAACCAAATCCCGTGCACCCGGTCTGATAAACAACTCTCCAGGTAATTTGAACTTACTATATACAGTATTTCCCCCTTCTGCCATATCAGATGAGGTCCATCTATTTTTAAAGGCTGCTTTGAATTCAGTGGAAGTTCAAGAAACATGGCTGGATGATACTGTATGTCAGACTGGTGGACATATTTGTTGATGCATCCATCTCAGCATGTCCAGTTACTAATTATCTTCATCTTATAAACCCGCATCTACCTTAAAGACAGAAATCTCTTTGTGCAATTGTGACCCCCACATGATACCTCTAAACATAAATATAAAAATAAGTCAATGTAATCTGTGAAAGCAAAATAAAAGCATGATGAAGATGGTTCATAACCTCTATTTGATGCCTGGTTTTCAAAGTAAGAGACCATATTTCCTACAAACGCTGTTACACAGAGGATACTGACGCCTACCTAGTTAATTCTTGAACAACAGTGCCCTCCTCCTGTTCTGTGCCATGACTCAAAATCCCTTTGTACCATCAGAGCAGATATAGAGAGAACTGAGGGCAGACTGGACTGGGCTTGAGTGTCACAATAGTACTACTTTGAGCTGTACATTGTAGCTTTAACATTTACTAGACCACCAGTTCTACACCAACACAAAACATTAACCTTTGGCTACCAATACACCATGTAAAAAGCTGCTGTTACAATCACTTTAACACTGGACTGGCACAGAGCCACTTTTTAAAGCTTTAATACTTTATCCCAGCACATGGACACTTTAGAGACCCTCTGTCATATACACATACATCTGTTGCCATATTTCCATTCATATGTATATACTGCCATATGTATATTCTACCATTCATGTGTATATGTGTACATATTTTTCTAGCATATGCGTATCTATCTATCTATCTATATATGCATATATAAATATATATATATATATACCAAGTCAAATTCCTTTTATCTTATCTTTATTTTTATCCTTATCTTATTTTTACTTTATTTTTTTTATTTAATTTTATTTATCCTTATTTCTACATACTCTAATGTTTACACATTGGACAGTCGTAAAAAAGCATGTCGTACCCTGTATGAAGATGTATGTAATAAAATTTGAATTTGAATTAATGTCCTTACCTGCCATCTGTATGGTTTCACAGACAGGATGCAGAGTTTTCTGAGTGGATATCTACGGTTTTCGGCAAGTAAATTCCTCATAATGTAGCTCTGGCCTTTCTTGGCCTTGAAGCTAAAGGGGTCCTTTTAGTTTGGGCAAGAATTGTCTTTAGTTTCAATGTCTGAATCTAGATCTTGCGTGTCCATTTTTACAGCAGCTCAAACTTTAACCTTGAAAACCTGACATGAATCAGATACAATGAACAGCAACTGGCTATTTTGACATGGGTACAGCAACTGGTACTTTATGGATTTTTTTTTTTACTCTGGAAATCAATTGGTAATGCAAACTTATTATTAGAATTTGATAGTAATGTTTCTTGTCTTTTACTACCTATTAGTTCAATTACAATATGCACTGTGGATGCAAAAAGAACATGTAGCACAATTAATACACCCTATGTCTCAATTTAGTCTTTTCAATCGTTGTGGCTTTTTGCAAAAATAATATCTCTCAAAAAATGTCTTTCTATTTTCATAGAGAGTCTAGCAGAATATAATAATTACATGAAATGTTATATGCAACTGTATTACAAGGATGTAAGGACCAAAATGTATTTATTTTAAAGAAGAAGCCTGGTGATACTTTTTTCTACTTAATAAATTTTGTGACAAACACATGAACTGATTCAAATCACAAATGTTTCCAAAGTCTGATTATAGTGTGTGTAGCTAAATGCCGCACAACTCCTTTGTCTTACTATGTCGTACATCATAATCATCACAAAAGAAAACATTTTCAGTTGATCAGTTGAAAACTGTAGCAGTCATGTTGAAATGTAATCAGTCAAATCAAAATAATATTTCCAGATATTTTGTGTTGAACTTAATCAGCTAGTCAGTTTATGAAAAACTCTTTATATGTGCAGCTGAGATAAAGAAAACACCTGCTGCTTAGGAACAGGGATATTTTGATATGGCTATATATTTTCTTGAACATCATCCATTCAGCATCAGTGCAAGAATTACATTCACAAGGGAGTCATAAAACACCAGATTTTCTCCTTTACACTTCATAATGGCTCCGACTGAAAGAACAGTGCTGCTTATAAAATATATCTCTTACCTACTGCGTGCTATTTGCTAATCAATCCAATTCTCAGATTTTAAAAATAATTTAAAATTTCAGTTAAATTAAACAACCAATCATGTTGTTCTGTATAATGAAAATTGTCTCTTAAAAAAGAAGGAGTTGAGGTCTGGAACACAATCCTCAGGTAGGATTTGACCCAATTGTCTGTGATGCATCTCTGTTTAAATTCACTCTGACATCTTTCTGTTTTACACCACAACTATTAAAGTGAGATGAGGTCCTTGAGCAAACGTCTTTGCCGGACGTCTCGTCATTATTCCTACATTTATTAAATTAGGATGATTTATGACTGGTTTGTATGGAGCACAATTCAATACTTAAATGACTATTTAACTGGACATAGAAATTTCATTAACTTCTGACCTCATGAGTACCAGTTGTATTGCATCAGTGCAGTTGGAGGAAGTACTGCTTCCTCTTACAAGACTATTTTTAGCCTGTATGGTGGGGCATTTTTATTGCTCTCCATGTACTGTATACAGTCTGTATCTGTGTATTCTTTCTGTTACCAACACCTATCTTTTTTTCTGTCTCGTCTCTCAGTTAAAGGATAGTCTGGAAAATATGTTACATTCTGTAACCAACTAAGCAACAGATTAAAGAAGATGACAATTTTCTGATGAATCTTAATTTCTGTGAATGAAATTTTAAAATTGTTACTCCACCAATCTTTTACAAATTCCCAATGATATGCACGCATCAGTAGATTTATACAGTGGGTACGGAAAGTATTCAGACCCCTTTAAATTTTTCACTCTTTGTGTCATTGCAGCCATTTGCCAAAATCAAAAAAGTTCATTTTATTTCTCATTAATGTACACTCAGCACCCCATCTTGACAGAAAAAAACAGAAATGTAGAAATTTTTGCAAATTTATTAAAAAAGAAAAACTGAAATATCACATGGTCATAAGTATTCAGACCCTTTGCAGTGACACTCATATTTAACTCACATGCTGTCCATTTCTTCTGATCCTCCTTGAGATGGTTCTGCTCCTTCATTGGAGTCCAGCTGTGTTTAATTAAACTGATTGGACTTGATTAGGAAAGGCACACACCTGTCTATATAAGACCTTACAGCTCACAGTGCATGTCAGAGCAAATGAGAATCATGAGGTCAAAGGAACTGCCCAAGGAGCTCAGAGACAGAATTGTGGCAAGGCACAGATCTGGCCAAGGTTACAAAAGAATTTCTGCAGCACTCAAGGTTCCTAAGAGCACAGTGGCCTCCATAATCCTCAAATGGAGAAAGTTTGGGACGACCTGAACTCTTCCTAGACCTGGCCGTCCAGCCAAACTGAGCAATCGTGGGAGAAGAGCCTTGGTGAGAGAGGTAAAGAAGAACCCAAAGATCACTGTGGCTGAGCTCCAGAGATGCAGTAGGGAGATGGGAGAAAGTTCCACAAAGTCAACTATCACTGCAGCCCTCCACCAGTCGGGGCTTTATGGCAGAGTGGCCCGACGGAGCCTCTCCTCAGTGCAAGACACATGAAAGCCCGCATAGAGTTTGCCAAAAAACACATGAAGGACTCCCAGACCATGAGAAATAAGATTCTCTGGTCTGATGAGACCAAGATTGAACTTTTTGGCGTTAATTCTAAGCGGTATGTGTGGAGAAAACCAGGCACTGCTCATCACCTGTCCAATACAATCCCTACAGTGAAACATGGTGGTGGGAGCATCATGTTGTGGGGGTGTTTTTCAGCTGCAGGGACAGGGCGACTGGTTGCAATTGAAGGAAAGATGAATGTGGCCAAGTACAGAGATATCCTGGAAGAAAACCTCTTCCAGAGTGCTCAGGACCTCAGACTGGGCTGAAGGTTCACCTTTCAACAGGACAGTGACCCTAAGCACCCAGCTAAAATAACAAAGGAGTGGCTTCGGAACAACTCTGTGACCGTTCTTGACTGGCCCAGCCAGAGCCCTGACCTAAACCCAATTGAGCATCTCTGGAGAGACCTGAAAATGGCTGTCCACCAACGTTCACCATCCAACCTGACAGAACTGGAGAGGATCTGCAAGGAAGAATGGCAGAGGATCCCCAAATCCAGGTGTGAAAAACTTGTTGCATCATTCCCAAGAAGACTCATGGCTGTACTAGCTCAAAAGGGTGCTTCTACTCAATACTGAGCACGGGGTCTGAATACTTATGACCATGTGATATTTCAGTTTTTCTTTTTTAATAAATTTGCAAAAATTTCTACATTTGTTTGTTTCTGTCAAGATGGGGTGCTGAGTGTACATTAATGAGAAATAAAATGAACTTTTTTGATTTTGGCAAATGGCTGCAATGACACAAAGAGTGAAAAATTTAAAGGGGTCTGAATACTTTCCGTACCCACTGTATCTGCTTCATCCTCAAGTTCCACAGTTTTTGATTATAATCTAGTGCCCCCCAGTGGATGTAAATGTGAATTTCATCAATAAGAAGAAGGTACTCAGTGTGCAGGGATTAAACAGACTAAAACAGTCTGGATTTTAAACCCAGTCCACAACAACATGCAAGACATTGGCATAACAATCAATAACAATAATCCTACATGGTGTACACCTTATCTTTTTAATACTGCTCTTGTTCTTTCCTTTCCAGAAAGGCCAGCCCATAAAAGTTCAAACATTCACATTTAATCAACTAAAACTAATGTGCTATGTATATAAAGTTCAAGAGGAGCTACTTCCAGACAGACAGATGTTCTAAGTTGCTGCACAGAGGTTGGTGTCAGTGTGGATTCAGTAGTGCTGACACATCACTCATCCCTTTCTGTTGAGCAGAATTACTGACAGGAGTGAATACGGGCAGTGATCTTAACCAGTCTGGCTTCTGTGCACAGACAGAAGTGGGTTAACTGAATTATTAACTCAGAAACTAACAGGGGAATTGAGCTGTCACAGGCAGATTATAATGTTCAAGGATAAGTGGGTGAAATGAGAAACTACCCAGAGTCTGGACTGAAGCAGGAGGTTCTAGAGCAGAGGGATAAATAAAAGGACTAAGTTACTGACCAGGGATAAGCAGGATGTTGGACTAAAACAAGCAGATTCTAAAGCTCAGGGGGGAAGCAGCTGTGTAATAGGCAGGAACAACTTGAGAGACTGGGCTGAAGAAGGCAACCATCTGGAGTGCAGGAGAAACCAGGTGAGCTAAATTATTAGCCAGGAGTCAGAAGACCTGAGAAGAAGTTGGGAGATGCAGGTTTTGAAATGCTGGTAACTGGAAAACCTGGGGTGAGAGTGAGACTCTAGAAAGACTAGGTTGTACCAAATTTCACTAAGTGTTGAATGAAGAAGTCCCATAGCCCCAAGCCCAGGCTGGAAAATTTCAATTTTGAATGGAGAAATTCAACACTTAATTCAACACATTTTCACATTTAAGTACAGGACAGTTTTTATTGAACTTTTATGTCCAAGTCATTTTAATGGAATCATTCTTTCCCTTTTTTATTCAGCTGTGTGTAAGCACAGTTCAGTTCTAATGTTCAAACTGTGGATTTCCAATGTTAAAGTGGCTGACAACAAGAAATCTTCTTCTTAGGAAGAAAACTACCTGGTTTTTTAACTGTGCAGAGCTGTAGCTGAATAGTTAGGCCCACTACGCTACTGGATTTTAATCTGTCCAACCTGTTTCCCAAAACTTCCTTATCCGACAGGAAACACTTCTAATATGCGAAGTAAAAGCCAAACTGGTGGAGGAGCTGAGCGATGCAAAGTTCATTGCTTTAACTAGGGATGGGTGGACCTCCTGTGCAGCTCAGTCCTTCATCAGGATCACGGTGCACCACGTTACGGACAACTGGGTCATTGCACATCCTGTTCTGCAGACACGCGCTGTCTATGAAAGCCACACAAGTGATGATCTGTGGGAAATACTACAGGGAGCTGCAGCAGATGGAAAATCCACTATTCCTGTGACAACACATGACGCTCCAAATATTGTTGATGCAGTTGAAGCAGCTGGATTCTCAGCAAATATTGGATGTTCTGCTCACACAGTTAATCTGGCACCACACAAGGGAATGGGCTTTAACCAGATGTTGCTAAAGGTGGTCAGCACTACTGCTGCAGCAGAACTTAAGGACCAACAGGAGATGCTCAGACCACCTCCACACAAGCTGATTCAGGATGTTCCCACCAGGTGGAACTCAAGCTATGACAAAGCTTGAGCGCTACCTTGAACAACAGGCTGCTGTTTTCTCAGCACTTCCAGACAGGAGTGTTAAGAGGAACATGAAGGACATTGTTCCTCTGTCTGATGAAGATGGAAAAGTAGCTGAGGACATCATTCAGGTTCTTAAACCACTGAACATGGTCCCAACTCTGTTGAGCACAGAACAGCTGCCAACAGTTTCAGTGATAATGCCACTGAAACACACCATCCTGGAGTCTATGAAAGTTAGTGACACAGATCCAACAGTTGGTAAAGATGTCAAATCTGCCATTTTGTCTGACTTCATGAAAACAAACCCAGAATCTGACTCAATACTTGTGCATTTTCTTCATGTGAGCACTACACTTGACCCACGTTTGAGATCTCTGCCTTTTCTTGATGAGACCATGAGCAGCAACATCTTTAACAGCCTGATGGAGAAGATTCTGGAAAACAATCCCCAGCAGGTATTTTTGGGTTTGAATCCAAACTTCATTGAATCAATTCAATTTGACCCAAACTATTTAGTTTCCCATAGTCCTGCAGTGCATATTACATTATTGTTGGGCCCAGGCCTCACAGGAGCAGGTAGAAGTTCTTGGTTTTAAGTGTCCAGAAGTTGATGGAGAAGTCCCCCCTCAAATCTCCTCTTGTCTCTCACCTTTCCTTCCTGGATCCAAGGAAAACGGCTTTCAAAGATGCAGGTGTCAGAATATTTAAGTTCAGGAAGGCTTTGACAAACCTTGTGCATATCCACCGTGTAAATGAAGAAGACTGTGATGACTTAATTCGACTCTACAGTCAATTCATAGATGAGATCGTGCTGCTTCAGAGTTCACAGTTTTCCCTCTTGGATCCATACGCAGACAGGGTTGACACATTTTTGCATGACAGGAAGTCCACACAGAAACCATATGAAAGCTATGGAGACTCTGCCACCAACTCCTCCTCCTCTCACATGGCCAAGCCTCTGTAGAGTGTGGATTTTCAATCGGCCGTCAAGTTGAGGATCAGAACCTTTCAGAAGATCGGTACGTGGCACAGAGATGCATTTTGGACCTCAGGGCTGTGGGTGGCACCAAGAATGTGAACAAAGCCACAATCAATTGAAAAAGGAAAACCAGCACAGAATACCTCAGGGAACGTGTTTGCTCTGTGGTCCATATTTGAAGCTGACCTTGTGTCGGGATGTTTGGATTTCTTGTTTAATATTGTTGATCCATTCATGGCCTTATGGAAATATTGGACTGTTTTAGGATGGATTTGATCTGCACTATGTTGGGATATGTTTTCAGGGCTTCCAGCCAACCCAAGTGTGTTCAGTCTGTACTGACTGTATATTGTGTTCAATAAAGCAAACATTTGGGATCATCTGTTGGCCAAATCTTTTCTTTAATGTCATGTTGAATTACTTTGCTTGGTAAGATCATGTAAACCCATGAGGCAAGAAAAACTTGAAAGCATATTTCTATGTCTTCAAACTTCTGGTTCCATGACCCTCAGCTCTTTTCAATAATATCCATGGAAAAGTTCCTATCAGATCCTTTTTAGAACCAATATAGGATCTACTGAATATTCTTCAGTTTAAGGCCAAACAGAAATATGACCAATAGAATATCAGCCCTCTGTCATATGGCCAACAAGAAATGCAACACATGCTTTTTTGCATAGTTGAGTTTGACACATGAAAACTAACAGTGGATCTTAACGTAACACCATTTAACCTTGTTCTCACTTGAAATGTGTCCCCACATTAAGGCCTTCAATTTCAGGGGATTGGACCTGGAAAGTCCTTGACAGGTCCTTGAATTTGAAGTTAACCAAGGTGTGGGAACCCTGTTTATAAAGCTGGATGTGGACCTGAGTCTGGACCTGGACCTGAGTCTAAAGCAGAAATCTGGGACTAACCTTTAGTTGCTTACCACAACTGTTGTTGCTACAAATCCTGTTCATGTTGTTCTGAGTGTAATGTAACAATGAGGATTTTAACCTTTGACCTTTTTGCACAAGTGCAGCTGTTACTGTCCATAACAACATAAATGTCTCTCTGCTGAAACCTACATACGAAGACTTTAAAGAGTTTAGTTGAGGTGCAAACAGTTTGGCCTTTAGCGTCACAGTCCACAGGCTGTATCATCACTGTAGTCCAGGTTCCTGTTCAGGCTTTAAGGTCTTTAAATAGGAGCAGATGAGCGGACAGACCAGCAGGAGGCAGCGTTGTCTTCTTAACAGCACCTTTATTTTCCACCAACAAGCACAAACTCTCCTCTCTACATGTCTGCGCTGTCACCAAGCCCCTTCTTCTTCCACCCGTCACACTTTGAACAAACCCCACCTGAACAAAAACCCAGTCCCCTCAACACAACTCACCCTAACACTATGACCCTGAACATGATGGAGCATAAAACACTGCGCTAACCAACAACTCAACACTTCACCAAATACCCAGAATGCACCTGGCTGTCAACACTGACTGCCGGCTCATTACAATATTTGTTTTTTGCTTATTTTATTTGTCCCAGTCATTTTTGTTTGTTTGTGACAGGAGCCAATGTCCCGGTGTCGTGGTGGTGGATGTCCGTGGTGGTGGTCCCCCCTTCTTGGTTTGTGGTGCACAATTGATTGATTGATTGATTTTGCTGTGTTTGGGCCGTTTTTCTGTCTTTTTGTACAGCCCCCCTCTGGTCCTTGTTCCCCCACGGCCGAGCCTTGGCTCCTGGGATTGATTTGGGTGAGAGGGTGTGGGTGTGTTGGGGAAGGGGTCTTATTGTGGTTTATCCTTTTTCTTAGTTTGTTATCAATAAAGTACTTTAATGGTTCTGTTTTAGTGATTTCTTAATGGATACCATGAACTGGAACATGGTCTACAGTCCCATTTTGTAAAGCTTATCTGGGCCTTTATATATTCCTTCTCCAGTTAGATTCCCCAGGTGGGATTCCTGGGGGGGTTGGTCTAGTCCTTTTGTTCTATTGTTAACTCTAGTTGGAATTGGTGATTAATAGTGTCCAAATTGTGTTGTTTCTTTCTCTCAGGCCACATATGTGATGTAATAATATATAATAAATGGAATAACATATGTGCCTTACCCATGTGTGTGGAAAGAATGAGATATGAAACATAACCAGTAGTTAATGTGCAGCTACCAATCCAATGGTCAATAAACTATTGGCTTCATATGTTTGGGAATCGGACTCTGAAAGTGTCAGTGCCTCACCAGCCACGAACCTCACCGCACGTCAGTGCTACACAGAAGCTCAGGTCCTGTTCTTCTCAGTCCTGGTCTCCTGCTGCCTCTACTGTCCACAGTCCTCCACCCAGTCCCACAAACACTACACAGAGCCACAAACCCACAACAACCAGTAGACGAAGAGTTGGCCACGGTGACCACAGAGACTCCAAATAGGTTCAGATCCACACAACTGGTCTGGAAAAGAGTCCAAAAGACTACAAAGACCTGCAGAAGCATTAGGAAAAGAGTCACAGTGACTGCAGCCAGAGGACTAAAGGGCCACTGCTATGTTGTCTGCAGTCATTTGAGGTCTCTGTCAGTCTGGGGCTGTGCTGTTTTGGTTAGTTGGCTGGTAGAGAACTTTTCTCTGCTCTGGATGAAACTGGACTTTTGGTTCAAACAGAGGAAGCTCATCAAATGTGCTGTTATGGTGTCAGCTACAGGTTCTGCTGTTCTCTGGGAGCACCGTGTTCTTAACCCAGAATTGTCCACATTGAATTGATACTGTGTCCATCAAAATTGGCCGAATTAGCCGTTAGCAGCTCCAGTTTGCAGTGAACCCAGGGATGTCCAGACATCTGGACCTGGACCACTGTGACCCTGAAGAAAACCTAAAAACATGAGGATTATCAGGAAAGTTCTGCAGCATCTTATTTGGACTGTGAGGACCAGTATGTTGGCAGGTAGAGAGCAGATGGTCAGTCAGTGTTTCATGGAGCCTGGACTCTGGATTTAGTTCTATATAGGGTCTGTTTTAGGTCAGTGGAGCCAGTTCAGCAGAAATGCTGATGTGCTGACAGGAAAGTGGTTTGGTGCCTTAGGAAGTTCAGTCTGTTTCAAACCAGTGTGTTGTCTGTAGTGAATCTGGACCACCAGTACTGTGTTCTGGTTATAGTCCAGTCTGTGACATGGACTGGTCTGTGCTGAGTCTTAGACTGAGCTGGTTTCCACAGTCTGGTGTGGATTTCTTTGCATCAGTGTTGCCCACTGATATTGTGTTGCATGTTTATTGTTGGACTCATTTCTGCTGTTCAGCTTAAGGATCTCCTGCTAATTGGAATGAAAAGCTCCAAAATGACTGAAGCTTCCTGTTTCATGTGATCCATCAGAGTGGGACACAGTTCATTGGCCTCGACATTTAGAGGCTTAGATGGGAAACAAATCCAGATGTGATTGTGCAGATGTTTGTTCTATGGCAGTATATATAAGTACTGGGACAATGAGCCATGAGCTGAACTCAGTGAGGTCACGTGGGCCTCAAATCCAGATGTGTCATGTTTGTGTCCTTTTCCATTTGCCAAGAAAAATGTGTGGTTGTCAAATGAAAGAATCATCCTGACTGGAATCAGGAGATCAGTGTGGATATCCAGCTCTACAGCTCAGCACACTGAGGACGAGAACCAGCTTTAGTTCTGGTCTGGGCACTCCAGCTCCCTGAGTTCACAGTGGACCAGTATCAGCAGTCCAGTGCTGTCAAAGTCCTTGTAGTACTGCAGGATGTGTGAGGAGCTGTGACTTCAGCCAGGTAGTTTGTTGCTTTGGACAGCAGGTGGTGCTGCTGAGGCTCAAACATCCAACGCTGGGTTTTTGGCTCAGCTGCACTTAGACGACACAGAGGGAGACGAGCTGGGCTCAAACCTGGGACACGGACTAAAATATATCTACAGAAAGACCAGACAGCTCCATGGGAGTACTGCAGTACTGACAGTACTCTGTTGTGTACTGTCCCAGTCTGGGAGTCAGTTTCCTCCCTGTGGACTGTAGAGGTGAAGAGGCCCCATCAGCTTCTGTGGGTTTGCTGATGATACTTGGTGCAGTATAGTTGTAGTATGAAATACATCTTAGAGGTACAACAGTACTGTGCTCCAAGTGTACCGCACCAACAGAAGTATAATTAAACTGTACTGCAAATACACTAAAAGGATTGGAGTGTAATGTGAGTACTAACTAACAGTACATATCACAGTTTATTTGCTGTGTACTTCAAAGTGTACTGCAAATACACTAAAAAGCAGGCTAGAAGTATATAAGTAGTACCTGTAAGTTCAGTACCCAGTAGAGCTGCAGTACAACATTAAACCCAGATCAGAGCGGGTAGTGTACTCATGTGTGTATAGTGGTACTGCTGTAACCACAGAGTCATGTGACTTCCTGTGGCGCAACAGGAAGTGTCCAGGCGGTGAGCTCAGACTCCATGTTGAGAGCAGACAGCCGGAGGAGGAAAAGTGAAGCTGAGGCAGGTGAGTGTTAATCCAACATTATTATGATCTGACTGTTGGAGGCTCACACTCACTTTTCTCTCTGTGGACTGTGGAGGGAAGAACCTGGGTCCACACAAAGCCTCTGAAACTAAAGGAGGAAACAACAGGCCGTGACTTCCTGTGGACACAAAGTCCTGATCCTCTGAAGAATCCACATTAACGCTGCAGCTGAGCCCAGAACAGAGGCCCAGCTTTAAAGACAGTTGTTGTGCTTCCTGTTTCTTGCTCCCTTCCTGTTTTCATTTTTTGTTACTGTGTCACTTGAATGGCCTGGTTCAGAAACTCTGAAACTTCCTGTTTGTGAGCATTTGTGAATTCAGGGCTGCATAAACAGTCAACTGATCAGTGATTGATGTGAAATCAGTAAAACCATGTTTGTGTTTGCAGAGGTTAGTACCACAGACAGAGACCAGAGTGTCCAGGATCCAACTGTCTGTGTGGACTGGTCCAGACCTGATCCTATGATATTCAGTCCTGAACCTGGTTCCTGAGACCCACAGTAAGAGACAGTTCCTACTGTAAACTGAGCTGAAGATGAGTCCGTGTTGGACTGGGGTTCAGAATGAGTAGAAGTAGGAGTCCTGGTGGATCCTTACTGAGCGAGCACAGGAAGAAAATATTTCTTCAAATATTTCACAGTTTGGAACGTCTTTAGTTTGGTTTCTCACAATAAGACAAAGCTCATCTAACATCAAACATCATGACCTTAAGCTGTGAGGTGAAGAAAACCTGTTCCAGAAACACACAGCAGTGTTTTTCTCATGGACCTGTTCTGTGTAGTTTCCCTAAAGAGAACCAACAGGTGGACAGTAGCAGTGAGTGGAACAGACACTGCAGTCCTGCCCACACACTCCAGCCTGTGGATGCACTAAATAAAGTGTGAAGTCAAATGTTAACAAGCAAAATATGGTTTTTGACTTGAAGTCCAACTTATTCCAGACATTTCCTTTTTCAAATTTGTAATAATTACGTATCTTTGATTCATTTTTTGTTTGTGAACTCAGTGTTGGTTTTAGTGTCTCACTCTATCTGTTCACACTCGGTTTAAATTGGACTCAGGGCAGCTGGAGTTTGTCTCCAGAAACATCTGGAATTCATCTGGATTTTTGTTATTTCATCATTGTCAGAACAGGTTCGGGTAAAAACTCCAACAAAAGTAGAAACAATAACACAACTAACTGTTGACACTGGTCTCTGATCTCACCAGGGACTCACAATGGGACCAGAGGACATATTAGATATTCTAGAGGATCTGGGAGAAGATGAATTTAAAAAGTTCAAGTGGTTCCTGGAGCAGGAAGGCATCAGAAGGAGCCAGCTGGAGGGGGCAGGAAGACATGACACTGTGAGTCTGATGGTGCAGAAATATGGACTTGATGGAGCTGTGGAGGAGACCAAGAAGGTGTTAGAGAAGATTCCCAGGAAGGACCTGGTGCAGAGTCTGTCAGACATCAGCTCAGGGCCAGAAGGTCAGTAACAGGAAGAGGAAAGGACAGTGTTGTTTTTTTTAACAGAATTCAGGTTTTACCAGTTAGACTTTAATCCTGTCCAACAACCAGACAGTGGACTTTGAAATTCACTGAACTGGAATTTGCTTGAAAGTTCAGAAGGTTCATGTTGTGATTTAAGATGATATCACGTTAGTGATGAAAACATTACACTGGTGCTTCTCTAAGAGAAAATCCTGGTCTTGGCTGGTGTTTCATTTGGAGCAGGAAGACATGCAGTGTTGTCCACCTGAGTCTGAACATGTGGCCATTAAAAATGACATTAAACCAAATCCACATGAACGTAACTATGAAAATAACAGGCACCCCCCTTTGTCTCTCACCAGGTCCCCTCTGGTCTCAGACGTCTGAGGCTCACCCTCCTCAGGACCCTTCAGCAGCTCCTCACACTAAAGGTAAATCTGCTTGTTTTGAATCAGTGGAAGACACAGATCACATCCCTGGACAGATGGATCAGACATGATAAGGCTGTAATTACAGTCACATAGTAAAAAGAAGCTGCATCTTTAGACATGTGCACTAATGCTTTTATGTTCTTCCCCATCTATGTTTGGCTCAGTTGTGGAGGTTCCAGTACCAGAGCCACAGTCCATCACATACTATCAGGAGATGCTCCAGTCAAACCTCAAAGACAGGTTCATGTGTGCAACACAAGGATGGACGGAGAATAAGGATAAGCAGCGTCTGGAGGAGATCTACACTGAACTGTACATCACAGCTGGATCCTCCACACACATCAGCAAACAGCACGAGGTCAGGCAGATTGAGATGGCAGGGAAGAAAACCGATACAGAGAAGCCAGTGAAACCCAGTGACATGTTCAAACCTCCTCCTGAACAAGACAGACCCATAAAAACAGTGCTGACCAATGGGATCGCAGGAATTGGAAAAACATTCCTTGTGCACAAGTTTGTGTTGGACTGGGCTGAAGGACGAACCAATCAGGACGTGGATCTGCTTTTCCCCCTCACCTTCCGTCACCTGAATCCACTGAAGGGAGACCAGTTCAGTCTGGCAGAGCTCCTGCATGAATGTATTAAGGAAACTGTTGGGATCAAGGAGGAGGCTCTGAATTTCATCTTTCAAAAGCTGCAGTCATCAGGAAACACCAACTACGAAAAGAGTAAATTCAAGCTCCTGTTTATTTTGGATGGACTGGATGAGAGTCGCTTCCAGCTGGACTGTAGTACCAATAAAACTCAGAGACTTAAATTTAAAGTGACAGAGTCCACCTCAGTGGACGAGCTGCTGACAAACCTCATCAGGGGGAAACTGCTTCCCTCCGCTCGCCTCTGGATAACCACCAGACCTGCAGCAGTCAATCAGGTCCACCCAGATTTTGTGGACATAGTGACAGAGGTCAGAGGGTTCACAGACCAACAGAGGGAGGAGTACTTCAGGAAGAGGTTCACAGATGAGGAGGGGTCCAATAAAGTCATTTCCCACATCAAGAGCTCACGAAGCCTCCACATCATGTGTCACATCCCGGTCTTCTGCTGGATCACTGCTACAGTTCTGGAGGGACTGTTGGAAACCAGAGAGGTGAAAGAGCCGCCCAAGACCCTGACTGAGATGTACACAGAGTTCCTGTGGTTTCAGATCAAACAGGGGGAAGAGAAATATGGTTCAGAAGGCTCAGAAAAGTGTCTTCAGGACATTAAGTCATTAGCAAAACTGTCTTTTCAGCAGCTGGAAGAAGGAAACCTGGTCTTTTATGAGAAAGACTTAAAAAAGAGCGGCATTGATGTCAGACAAGCCTCATTGTACTCAGGAGTGTTCACAGAGATTTTTAAAGAAGAGAGGGGGAAGAAGAATAAAGCCATGATGTTCAGCTTTGTTCATCTGAGTGTTCAGGAGTTTCTGGCTGCAGTCTACATGGTCCACTGTTACAATGGCAGGAAGACACAGGTACTGAAGAAGTTCCTGGGGAAATACAATCAACAAAACAGTTCAAAGTCTTTTCTTGAGAAGATTGTGGAGCATTTTCGAAATCTACCTTTGGATGACTTCCTGTTGGGAGCCATGAAGAAATCCCTGGACAGTAAAAGTGGCCATCTGGACCTGTTTGTCCGCTTCCTTTATGGCCTCTGTCTTGAGTCCAACCAGAGAGTCTTAGGAGGCCTGCTGGGTCAGACAAAGACCAGTCCAGAAACCATCCAGAGAGCCATCAATAACCTGAAGGAGATGAACAGAGATGATATCTCTCCTGACAGAAGCATCAACATCTTCCACTGTCTGATGGAGCTGAACGACCACTCAGTCCATCAGGAGATCCAAGAGTTCCTGATGTCAGGGAACAGATCAGAGAAAAGTCTCTCTGCGATCCAATGCTCAGCTCTGGCCTTCATGCTGCAGATGTCAGAGGAGGTTCTGGATGAGTTGGACCTGAAGAAGTACAAGACATCATACGGGGGACGACTGAGACTGATTCCTGCTGTGAGGAACTGCAGAAAGGCTAAGTAAGTCCAGATGTGTCCAAGTGAAAAAAATCTATTTTTGTATATTTTCTAAAAGTATATTGAGTATACTTTTGAAATACTTTGAAATACTTGAAATTGTGTTAAAATGAAACCAGTGAAGTTGCTGGAAGCTGCACTATAAATCTGCTTTAGTACATGAAAAACCTATTTTTCACGTATTATTGGGTACTTTTGCTGCCCAAAATACTACACTACTGTTAAAATAAACATGAAACATTTGAAGTTGACTTGTTGCAAATGTCAAAATCTATAGTGACATTAAACTGACAGTGTATTACTAATAGACTTTGAGCCAAAGTAAATGTACTTGAAATATACTCTGAACTCATTTGAACTATGTATGAAATACAATAGAATGAGGTTTGAAATGTGAAAAAAGTATGCAAAGTATATTTTTCAAAGTATTTGAGTATTTGTTGTGAAAATGAGCCACTGACTTTGTGTTAAATTGCAACCAAGTTGAACATATTGCATTAAAAGACACAATGATATTGGATTGATATTCCTAGTAAATATAAGTCCACTATAAGCATCATTGTGTGTTTAATAAATACACCAACAATGCCCTCTGAATGGATTCTCCAAACACTGAGTCTGAAATGTAGATACTTTACTTAGATTCCAATCCAATGATGTTGGACTAAAAGCACTACTTCCTGTTAGCATGTTCTCAAATGCCCTTACTTTGAAAAGCCCAGTGCACTTTGAAGACGTTCTAAAAGGATTGAAAATAATCGGAACTCCTACACAAAGTCCAAAACCCGTCAGTCCAACAAATATTGATTTGAACTCTAACACTATTAAATCCAGCCATTTAAGGGCTTTGGAACAAAACAAGTAATTCAAGGTAACAACAATAACAATAAACAGGAACAACAGTTTGTGTTTTCTATTAGTGAGGTCAAAGTATTATTTGGCTGCACCACTATGGGACTAACATGGATTTTAGTGATCTTCAGGATTCTGCATAGTTCTCCGAAGAATTCTGTCCAAACATCCAAAATACATGAAGTAAACATGTAGTATGAAAGAGTATTTTGAAGTGAAACTTTGTCCACAGGAATTAGACCACTTCCAAGAGTCCACTTTCCACAGCCAGGAACACATACATTGTGTACTTTAAATAAGTCTACTGAAATAGAGCTCAAGTTAAATGGAGGCATAGTATTATATTTGGAAGAGAATGACACAATTTGAAGTAAAAACACAAACCATGAACAGACTTTTGGAAAATATCACTAAATATACTTCAAAATCTGTTGAAAGTAAAGTGCACTTTGAAGAAATCTGCTAAATGACTAATGAAGTAATGAGATCATTTCAATATACTTTGCAAACATTGACTTTGAATCTGCTTTTTCTCTGTCATAATAACAGCTTTTCTAATATATGTGTCCTCACAGACTTTCTGACTGTGGACTCTCAGAGACTCACTGTGAAGTCGTGGCCTCAGCTCTGAAGTCCAACCCCTCCCATCTGACAGAACTGGACCTGAGCTACAACAACCTGCAGGATCCAGCAGTGCAGCAGCTGTGTGGTGGACTGCAGAGTCCACACTGTAGACTGGAGACTCTGAGGTCAGTTGACTGACTGTTCCTATTGTAGATCTTAGATGTTGAATCCACAACTAAAGCTCCTGTGAATGTTGGTTGTTCCATTCAGTGTTTTCATTGTTCTTCTATTCTCAGCAGACTAAGAATGATTCCTTCAGTTTCACTTCATTTCACTGAGCTGTCTTCAATAATGTGTGTTCACTCATATTGAATAGTCATATTAATAATGATGTGTTTCTTTCTATAGAAGCTTTGAGGAACAGAGTGTCCCAAAAATGTCATCTGTCAGGAAGTTGTTCTGAATCCTTTGTGTTTCTAAACAAACTGTGGAAACAGTCCAAAGCTGAAACTGTTTCAACTGAAACTGTCCAGTGTTTGTCCAAGTTTGGATCCCAACAATATGTCAATATTGGACCAGACTAATATCTGACATCCTCCTGAGAGCCAGAAGGAAAAAGGTTGGAATATTTCCATTTTGGAATAGAAGTGAAGACTTTGGGACGTGAGAAACAAAGTCCTCTTTCTTTTTGGGGAAGAACACGTCCCTGTAGTGGACATTGGGTCTTGCTTTGTCCCAAAAACCACACAATAAGCATCAGTTTGCTGACGATAATGTTGGATTTTCTCTGCATTTCTATCTGATTTTTCTCACTTGATGAAACTCAGAGAAAACATATGACACAGTCAGTTGTCAACAACCTATGAATGGGATTCCAAAGCTTGTGTTTAGTGGCCAATGACACAGTGGGGATCAGTCCCAACACAAGGACATGATCTGGTCTGTGCACTGGGACTGGGCCATTAGAAAGCAGTTCTCAGCCTGTTGTCATTGCCAAGGCCTCAAATCCTGATGCTGTGTGAAGAAGCTTTGAGTAGTTTTTGTTCCTGAACTGAAGCCAGCAGCTTTTGGTCCTGACACTGTCCACCCAGTTTGTTCCCTGATCCAAATCTCATTGTGAAGAACAAATCCACAGTGTCTCTATAAAGTTGATCCCATAGAAATGAAAGCACATGTGGAGCACAGAGACACACAGATGAAATCATGTATCCAGGTGGTTGAGCTGTGTTTAGTGTCTGAGCTGCTGCTGCTGCTGCTGCTTTACCTCTGTGCTGTGCTGAGGCTGCAGCCAATAAAGCCAGAGAAGAAGATGCAGAGAGGGAAGAGACAGGAGACAGGAGAGCCTGGGGGAGCTTCCTTGGCTCAGATAGAATAAGGAGGAACAATTCAATGCATTGTTTTGCTGCACTTTGGAACTGGGTCAACAAACTTTAAGCAGGAAACTTTAAAGCTGCACCGTGACAGTATGAGCCATCAACTAGATTGATTCTGCTGTTGGCTGGAAAGCAGCTTCTCTTCCCATGTGCTGACAATAATATCATGATATAGTCAGACTATTATTACTATTATTCTGACTGTTCTCATATTATTCTTCTCATTATCATTCTACATTTCCCTTCAGGGATTAATCAAGTTGATCTCATCTCATTATTCTAATGAAAAGAAGAAGAATTGTCATCATCATCATCACCATCTTCATTGTCATCAACATCAGTGTCACATTGGATCTCCTTCTTTGCTTCTTTATTCAGGTTGAGGAGCTGCAGGTTGTCAGAGACCAGCTGTGGTTATCTGGTCTCAGCTCTGAAGTCCAACCCCTCCCATCTGAGACACCTGGACCTGAGAGAAAACGACCTGAAGGATCCAGATGTGCAGCAGCTGTGTGGTGATCTTATCCAGAGTCCAGACTGTAGCCTGCAGACTCTGAGGTCAGTAGAGGGATGGAGTCATGGTGTCCATGGTGCTTTCAGCAGGACTGGACTAAACCCAGCTTTATTTCTTAATTTCATTTATTTCAAATCCATTGAAACAGATAAATACAATCATGTTGTCCATCGTCCCCAGAAGCCAGATCTTGTCAATAGGGGCCCAGACAGCATGAACCTCATTCTAACCTAAAATATTGTGTAATATCCTAAAATTCCTCAAACACCCAAACATCATAAATGACAAATAACATCCAGACATATAGACACTGGCACCTGAAAAATAAACCATGACATTATAATGAAAATACCATAAGAACAACAAGTGATGCCACTTGACTTAGTTTTCAGATCAACAGGTATTCCTAAACAGTGTATGTTTGAAGCAACTTTCCCTTTAAGCTCTTTTTACAGCTGGACAGAGATGAAGATGCTTTAATGTTGTTTTCAAGCTTGTTCCAGATCTGTGGCCTCTACAGGTCACACTCAGACTTGGACATTGGACTTTGTGTTTCTTTCCCCTTAAGATGTATTTATTTCTAGGACTTTGTCCATGTGAAGGAGAAGTGATAAGATCACACAGTCCGACATTGAGTTCATAAACTACATTGTACTTCAAGCATTGTGGGAAAAGTTGGTCTCAGTAAGTTTCATCAGTTTATTGTCCTAAAACAGAAGGTCAGAGGGGGCATTTATCTTAGTCCATGATATGACACGTAAGACTTTCTGTAATTTAGATCATAGATAGGTCATTTCCAAGATCAGATCGCTTGGATATGTATCAGACCATATAACATTACAGTAGTTTAAGTGGGGCTCAAATGGAGATTTTTGCTCTTTATTGCTTTTGGTACCAGCCCACAAAGCAGGGAAAGATTCAAACAACAGACTAGTGGCTCCAAAATATCATCCATGATGGGTTTTATCAGTTTACTACAGATGGCGTCCAGGCCTTCTGGAGCTTTTCATGCTCATAATGATTTTAGAAACTAAAACTTTAACTTTGTTAAAATCATAATTAAAAGTATTTCCTGTATTTGCTGCATCACTGGTGTCAGGTAGCTCAGTGGTTTTATGATCCCAGCCAAGGACTTTATTGATGAGTGCAGTCTCAGTGCTGTGATGGGGCCTAGAACCTGACTGAAGATCATCAAAGCAGTTGTTTAGCAGGAGAAAGTCAGGAAGTTGTTGGTGAACAACTTTTTCAAGGACTTTGCCTAAAAACAGCAGGTTTGATATGGGCCAGTAGTTGTTCAGGACTGTGGCATCAGGACTGGTCTCCTTCAGGAGAGGCTTGATGACAGCAGGTTTCAAGGCCCTTGGAAATGTTCCAGACTGTAGTGAGGTATTAACTAACTAAGTGAGTTGTAGTAACAAACTGCTTAGTGCTGATTTCAGAAATCTAGAGGGTCAAACATGGAGGCAGCAGGTGGATGGACTCAGACTGGAGATGGTCTCTTCAACTGTTTTGTCATTGGCAGGTGTAAAATGTGCCAGTTCTACCAAGTGTCTCCTGGATGGCTGCAGAGTTGGGATCTGTGTTGGGCAGTTTATTGCAGGTTTAATCCCCTGAACCTTGTCATTAAGAATAAAGCCAACTCATTGATTTAGATGTTGACATTAGTTCTGATGACAATGGAGACCGAGGGTTTGTTCATCTACTCACTGTAGCAAACAGGACACGTGACTTGTTCCTGCTGTTGTTGATGAGTTCAGAAAAATACATTTCTCTCTTTCTACGTAGAGTTTCATTGAACACACACAACATCTGCTTCTAAATGTCATAATGAACCTGGAGCTTTGATTTAGTCGTTTCTTCCTGTTCCTGATCACTTTACCTTTAACAGGAACAGTCACATCCAGGACTTTTAGAACATTTGAAGTAATAATAAAGTGATAATAACTAAAGAGTCCAACTCTCTGAAGACGACTGAAAGCATCTCAGTAAAATCATCAATAACATCTTGACAACATTGGGCAGGTTTGGAAATGATGATGTCGAGAACAGAGGGAGATGATTTTAGCTCCATTTGAAAAGATCCATCCTCAAATGATGAAAACTCCCCAAATGACAGTGGGGAACCAAGTTATCCCTAAACAAGGCACAGACCTTTTTTGTTTTCTCCTGTTTCTGATAGAAATGTGAAATTAGGTGGTGTTTTCAATAAGAACTGCACTTCCTGTCCTGCTGTCTAACCAAGTTTCTGTTAGAAACATCAAATCAAGATTGTAAGAGGAGATAAAATTATTCATTAAAAATGATTAGTTACATAAAGATCTGGGGGGGGGGGGCAGACAGCCATCCAGACCCAGTCTGGTGCCTCAGGGACTGGGGGTGGTTTTCTGTTAGCCGTCTCACTCCACTCCTGCTCAGGTGTGGGCCCTTTCCCTTGAACAGGTTGCAGTTATCAATGAAGTGCACTCCTCTTATCTCACAGGCCTTGAACAGCCATGTGTTCAATACAAGCAGCCGACTGAATTTATTAATCCTCCTGTCGATGTTTGGGAGAGGTCCACTGACAAATGACTGGATTTTCAGTTTGTCAAGTTTCTCTAATAATTTAGAGAAGTCCTGTTTTAAAACCTCTGATTCTCCCTTTCTGGCGTCCACTGCACCCACATGCAGGATCAGCTGTGTGACTCCATGGTGTTTTGAGATGACCTGGGGGAGGAGAGCTGCTGTATCAGTAACCATGGCACTTGGGCCATTATTCTTTCTGACTGATGGGATATCAATAAAACCATGTTTGTCTTTGCAGATGTTGGTATCCCAGACAGAGACCAGGTTCTCCAGGATCCATCTGTCTGTCTATGAAGAATGACTGCTCCAAAGGAGACCCTCCAGTCTTCAGTCCTGAACCTGGACCCTCAGACACCAAGTAAGAGCCTGTTTCTACTGTGAACTGACTGTTCCATCAGTGTGTGAGTGTGACTTGGTGATTGGGCAAAGAGTGTAAAAACCACTTGAGTTGACCTGAGTGTAGAAAAGTCCTATAGAAGTATAAGACCATTCACCATTCAGGTGGTCTATGATCTTTCCAGGCCACTTCATAGCCCAGGTCAGCTGTTAGGACGATGTTGTTGAATGCTGAGCTGAAGTCCACAAACAGGATCCATGCATAGGTCCCTGAGCAGATGATGTAAGCAGGAAGCAAACTGCAATTATTTTTCAGTCAAAATCCTGATTTAGCCAAACACAGTTTTCAAATGACAAAGCTGTGATTTAAACTCTGATTAAAACATGATTTTAAACCACAGACTGGAAACAGTCCAGGGTCCCCAGGCCCTGCATACTGTGTCCTTCCTCATCCTCAGGCCTGTGGATCCTGCAGAGTAAATGAGTGAGTGGAACCAGAACGATCAACCAATAAGTTTGACTTTAGTGCTGCAGTTACAACACTAAGACTAGTGTCAGAGCCAAAGAGTAGGCTGCATCAGTCCTCTGGGCCTGTTTTGGTTTCAGAGCACAGGTTACACGACAGAAAGCTGTTGAACATGTCTGGGTAAGGCAGCAGAAATGTTAAAGAACGGCACATATTTCTTCCAGCATTAAAGAAAACTAGAGACAGTTGTCACCTGTACCTGACAATACAACAGTCTATGTCAATACAAAACTAAAACTCTCTTTGCTGCTGTCCTGGACTGGATCAACATGGCACATACACGCTACTGAATTAGAGCAGGACTCGAGAGGTTGATTCATGACAACTGGACTTCTAGTTTTTAGGTTGAAACATTTCACTACTCATCCAAGTGGCTTCATCAGTCTAAGAAAAACTGGACTGGAACCTGCAATCTATCTCTCAGGTTGGTTTCACTCCACCTCTACTCCCATAGGCTCACTAGGGGAGCTATTTAAACCATGTGAGAGTCATGAGTTGGTTTGACTTCACACCTGGTCTGAATAGACTCATTAAGTGAACAAAAGGAGTAAGCTCAGGTGAGGGTCATTAGGATCTAATGGTGGACTCATGTGATTCACTAACTGTTCCAGTGTGTGTCCTCCCTGGAAGACATTTGATGTGGTCCTTATCCTGCCTTGTTGAAAGTCCAATTAGGGTAGTCACACAACTCATACTGTAAGTGTGGGTCTAATGACTGTCACCTGATTTACATAGTCTCACCTAATGAGCATATTGGACTAGGGGTGGACTGAAACCAACCTGTGAGATATATTGTGAAAGTGACTTATATGGCCAACTATGGTGACCCATACTTGGAATTTGTGCTCTGCATTTAACCCACCCAAGTGCACACACACACAGCAGTGAACACACACTCACACCGGTGCCTTGCTCAAGGGTCTCACCTCAGTCGTGGTATTGAAGGTGGACAGGGCATTGGCTATTCACACTGTGCCACCGACAATTCCTGCCGGACCGACTTTCTAGCCATTAGGTCACGACTACCCCCCTGGTATGGAGGTTCCATACCAGCTTTGTCTTACACTGATGAAGTCACTTGGATGAGTAGTGAAACGTTTCGACCTAAAAACTAGAAGTCCAGTTGTCATGACTCAATCTATAGATAACTTCACCTGGACTGAGAATCTTCACAGACATTAAAGCTGAAGATGCAGTTTGTCCCTTTAATGCTTCAGTTGATTGACAACACACACACACATAATAATGAGACTAAGTTAAACTAAAGCAGTTGAGGAAAGAGAAACACATCTTTCCACATGTGGAGCAGCTCAGGCCTCTGGCTGTTCTAAATAGAGCTCAGCCTGTGTCTACAGTGGTAGTGACTGAAAACATCCTAGTCGTTCCCAGCGTTATGTTTGCAGTCCCCTGGTGCTGCTGTTGCATCAGGAATGCAGTGGTTGAAACCCTTCCAAAAAACTCCAACATGCTGTTCTCCTTCAGTTTCCTGCTGTTATTGTGCAGCTTTGCAGGGATTGATCCAGTTACAGACGTGATGTCATTGATGCACTTTGGAAAAGGAAGTTGGTTCTTTTTCATTGAGTTAGTAAAATGATTCCATCTCCTTTGTTCAGACTGAGGAGTCTCATTGTTTGATGACTTTATTTCTGCTGTCACATGGAAATGTTTCTGTCTTATCACTTTTTCTGTTTCTCACCACATTTCTCTTCTTCTCTCTTCTTTCTTTCCCTCAATGAACATCTCACTGGATCATCTTGATGTTGAGCTGCAAACCTTTGCAAACTGACAAACTCAGTGTTGAATGTTGATCAGATTCCAAACTTCATTATCAGCCAGTTCAACTGTGGAGGAAAATTGATTTAAAGCCAGCTGGGAGACAGCTGGGAGTTTCCAGCTTCTGTCCAGTCCAACAATAAGAAAGTTTCCTCACTCAACATGTCTCCACCTCAACTAATCCCAGTTTGCTTCATGTCCACAGGGACAGGACCAGGACTCAGGTCTCTGAGGAGCAGCGGCTGTCCAGCTGTGCTTTGTGTCAGGACATCCTGAAGGATCCAGTCTCTACCAGCTGTGGACACTGGTTCTGCAGACGGTGCATCACCTCATACTGGGACCAGTCTGGTTCACCAGGAGACTGTCCCTGTCCCCAGTGTGGAGAAAGACCCAGAACCAGTAGGACCCACTGACTGTTCTACATTTGAGTTGGTCTTCACAGTCAAGATTCTGTGTCACACAAATGTCTGTTTGATTGGACCCTTTTTCTTGTCTTCCAGCGGACTCTGGTCTGCAGGAGGTTTTAGATCAGCATAAGACCAGTCTGAGGACAAGATGTAAACGTGTGACTGAAGGACCTGATCCAACAGGAAATGGAACCATCCTCAGCAAGATCTACACTGAGCTCTACATCACAGAGGGACTGAGTGAAGAGGTTAATACCCAACATGAAGTCTGGCAGCTGGAGACCACTTCCAAGATGGAGACCCCGCATGACACTCCAATCAAGTTCCACAACATCTTTAAAGGCTCCCATGACCAGCAGAGACCTATCAGAGTGGTTCTGACCAACGGTGTCGCTGGTGTTGGAAAAACCTTCTCAGTGCAGAAGTTCAGTCTGGACTGGGCAGAGGGCTCAGAAAACCAAGAGGTCAGTCTGCTGGTCCTGCTTTCGTTCAGGGAGCTGAACCTGATCAAAGATGAGCAGATCAGTCTTCTCAGGCTGCTCCATGTTTTCCATCCAACATTACAGAAGGTCACAGCAGAGCAGCTGGCTGTCTGTAAAGTTCTGTTCATCTTTGACGGCCTGGATGAAAGCAGACTTTCACTGGATTTCAACAACAGGAAGGTGGTGTCTGATGTCACACAGGAGGCCTTGGTCAACCAGCTGCTGACAAACCTCATACAGGGGAATCTGCTTCCCTCGGCTCTGGTCTGGATAACTTCCCGACCCGCGGCGGCCAGTCAAATCCCTCCTACGCGTGTGGACAGGCTGACAGAAGTCCGAGGCTTCACTGACGCCCAGAAGGACGAGTACTTCAGGAGGAGGTCCAAGGATGAAGAGCTGTCCAGCAGAATCATCTCACACATCAAGGCATCCAGGAGCCTCCACATCATGTGTCAAATCCCAGTCTTCTGCTGGATCACTGCTACAGTTCTGGAGCACATGTTGACCACAAAGCAGGGAGGTGAGCTGCCCAAGACCCTGACTGACCTGTACTCACACTTCCTCCTGAATCCACGGCAGCTGACGGAGGCTGACGGGGAAGTTCTTCTGAAGCTGGGGAGGCTGGCGCTTGAACATCTGGAGGAAGGAAACATCATGTTCTACCAAGAAGACCTGGAGCAGTCTGGTCTGGATGTCCCAGAGGCCTTGGTGTACTCAGGAGTCTGTACAGAGATCTTCAAAAGAGAAAGTGTGATCTTCCAGAAATCAGTCTACTGCTTTGTTCATCTGAGCGTTCAGGAGTTTCTGGCTGCAGTCTACATGGTCCATTGTTACTACAACAGGAAGACACAGGTACTGAAGAAGTTCCTGGGGGGAAAGATGTACTCCCATATGGAATATAAAAATGGATACTTTCATGTGACGGTCATGTCCCTTGAAAGACAAAAAACATTGGATGACTTCCTCAAAATATTCATGGAGAAATCCCTGGACAGTAAAAGTGGCCATCTGGACCTATTTGTCCGCTTCCTTCATGGCGTCTGTCTGGAGTCCAACCAGAGCGTCTTAGGAGGCCTGCTGGGTCAGACAAAGACCAGTCCAGAAACCATCCAGAGAGCCATCAACAACCTGAAGGAGATGAACAGAGATGATATCTCTCCTGACAGAAGCATTAACGTCTTCCACTGTCTGATGGAGCTGAACGACCACTCAGTCCATCAGGAGATCCAAGAGTTCCTGATGTCAGGGAACAGATCAGAGAAAAGTCTCTCTGCGATCCAGTGCTCAGCTCTGGCCTACATGCTGCAGATGTCAGAGGAGGTTCTGGATGAGTTGGACCTGAACCAGTACAAGACATCATACCAGGGACGATGGAGACTGATTCCAGCTGTGAGGAACTGCAGAAAGTTTAAGTAAGTCCAGATGTGTCCAAGTGAAAAAAATCAATTTTTGTATATTTTCTAAAAGTATATTGAGTATACTTTTGAAATACTTTGAAATACTTGAAGTTGTGTTAAAATGAAACCAGTGAAGTTGCTGGAAGCTGCACTATAAATCTGCTTTAGTACATGAAAAACCTATTTTTCACATATTATTGGGTACTTTTGCTGCCCAAAATACTACACTACTGTTAAAATATACATGAAACATTTGAAGTTGACTTGTTGCAAATGTCAAAAATCTATAGTGACATTAAACTGACAGTGTATTACTAATAGACTTTGAGCCAAAGTAAATGTACTTGAAATATACTCGGAACTCATTTGAACTATGTATGAAATACAATAGAATGAGGTTTGAAATGTGAAAAAAGTATGCAAAGTATATTTTTCAAAGTATTTGAGTATTTGTTGTGAAAATGAGCCACTGACTTTGTGTTAAATTGCAACCAAGTTGAACATATTGCATTAAAAGACACAATGATATTGGATTGATATTCCTAGTAAATATAAGTCCACTATAAGCATCATTGTGTGTTTAATAAATACACCAACAATGCCCTCTGAATGGATTCTCCAAACACTGAGTCTGAAATGTAGATACTTTACTTAGATTCCAATCCAATGATGTTGGACTAAAAGCACTAAAAGCCCAGTGCACTTTGAAGATGTTCTAAAAGGATTGAAAATAATCTGAACTCCTACACAAAGTCCAAAACCTGTCAGTCCAACAAATATTGATTTGAACTCTAACACTATTAAATCCAGCCATTTAAGGGCTTTGGAACAAAACAAGTCATTCAAGGTAACAACAATAACAATAAACAGGAACAACAGTTTGTGTTTTCTATTAGTGAGGTCAAAGTATTATTTGGCTGCACCACTATGGGACTAACATGGATTTTAGTGGTCTTCAGGATTCTGCATAGTTCTCCGAAGAATTCTGGCCAAACATCCAAAATACATGAAGTAAACATGTAGTATGAAAGAGTATTTTGAAGTGAAACTTTGTCCACAGGAATTAGACCACTTCCAAGAGTCCACTTTACCACAGTCAGGAACACATACATTGTGTACTTTAAATAAGTCTACTGAAATAGAGCTCAAGTTAAATGGAGGCATAGTATTATATTTGGAAGAGAATGAGACAATTTGAAGTAAAAACACAAACCATGAACAGACTTTTGGAAAATATCACTAAATATACTTCAAAATCTGTTGAAAGTAAAGTGCACTTTGAAGAAATCTGCTAAATGACTAATGAAGTAATGAGATCATTTCAATATACTTTGCAAACATTTACTTTGAATCTGCTTTTTTTGTCTCAGTAACTCTTTGACTAATCTTGTACTTTGGAGACTCACCAAAAATGTACTTTTACTACGTTTCAACACAAGCACAAATACACTTGGTAAAATGTGTGAACACACTTTATCTGCTAAAAGTAGAATTGAAGTCTGAAACAATAGATTGATTTTTCACTTGGGTGATCATCACCATAATGTTCCTCTTGTTTATTGTGAGAATGACAGCAGCTGGATTTTGTCCCAGATGTTCTTGAGCTGTTCCAAATGGTGTCAGTCCAAAAGCTGCAGATGTTCCTGTTGTTTTTTTCTCTCTGTCCAGTGAATGAACACAGTTCTTCTTTTTCTTTCCAATGGTTTTTCCATGGGACACATTTTTCTTCTGTTTCTCTTCACACACTGATGTTTTTCTGCCACATGTGAACAAATGTCCAACATTGGAATAAACAGGGACAGGCCTGTTGTGGAAGTTCCAAAGGAACTGAGTTTTCTCTGCTTCCTGTCCAAGATGAAAGCAGAACAAAGATGAAGCGTGTGCAGTGTGACAGAGAGTGAGAAGAATTCTTATTTCATGTCCAACCCACTGAGAGAAGATCAGCTGAACCACTGATGTGAAGACACAACAGGACATGTCCCTGTTTGACATCAAGTGATTCAACTCAATATATTGTCTCTGTCATAATAACAGCTTTTCTAATATATGTGTCCTCACAGACTTTCTGACTGTGGACTCTCAGAGACTCACTGTGAAGTCGTGGCCTCAGCTCTGAAGTCCAACCCCTCCCATCTGACAGAACTGGACCTGAGCTGGAACAAGAACCTGCAGGATCCAGCAGTGCAGCAGCTGTGTGGTGGACTGCAGAGTCCACACTGTAGACTGGAGACTCTAAGGTCAGTTGACTGACTGTTCCTATTGTAGATCTTAGATGTTGAATCCACAACTAAAGCTCCTGTGAATGTTGGTTGTTCCATTCAGTGTTTTCATTGTTCTTCTATTCTCAGCAGACTAAGAATGATTCCTTCAGTTTCACTTCATTTCACTGAGCTGTCTTCAATAATGTGTGTTCACTCATATTGAATAGTCATATTAATAATGATGTGTTTCTTTCTATAGAAGCTTTGAAGAACAGAGTGTCCCAAAAATGTCATCTGTCAGGAAGTTGTTCTGAATCCTTTGTGTTTCTAAACAAACTGTGGAAACAGTCCAAAGCTGAAACTGTTTCAACTGAAACTGTCCAGTGTTTGTCCAAGTTTGGATCCCAACAATATGTCAATATTGGACCAGACTAATATCTGACATCCTCCTGAGAGCCAGAAGGAAAAAGGTTGGAATATTTCCATTTTGGAATAGAAGTGAAGACTTTGGGACGTGAGAAACAAAGTCCTCTTTCTTTTTGGGGAAAAACACGTCCCTGTAGTGGACATTGGGTCTTGCTTTGTCCCAAAAACCACACAATAAGCATCAGTTTGCTGACGATAATGTTGGATTTTCTCTGCATTTCTATCTGATTTTTCTCACTTGATGAAACTCAGAGAAAACATATGACACAGTCAGTTGTCAACAATCTATGAATGGGATTCCAAAGCTTGTGTTTAGTGGCCAATGACACAGTGGGGATCAGTCCCAACACAAGGACATGATCTGGTCTGTGCATTGGGACTGGGCCATTAGAAAGCAGTTCTCAGCCTGTTGTCATTGCCAAGGCCTCAAATCCTGATGCTGCGTGAAGAAGCTTTGAGTAGTTTTTGTTCCTGAACTGAAGCCAGCAGCTTTTGGTCCTGACACTGTCCACCCAGTTTGTTCCCTGATCCAAATCTCATTGTGAAGAACAAATCCACAGTGTCTCTATAAAGTTGATCCCATAGAAATGAAAGCACATGTGGAGCACAGAGACACACAGATGAAATCATGTATCCAGGTGGTTGAGCTGTGTTTAGTGTCTGAGCTGCTGCTGCTGCTGCTGCTTTACCTCTGTGCTGTGCTGAGGCTGCAGCCAATAAAGCCAGAGAAGAAGATGCAGAGAGGGAAGAGACAGGAGACAGGAGAGCCTGGGGGAGCTTCCTTGGCTCAGATAGAATAAGGAGGAACAATTCAATGCATTGTTTTGCTGCACTTTGGAACTGGGTCAAAAAACTTTAAGCAGGAAACTTTAAAGCTGCACAGTGACAGTATGAGCCATCAACTAGATTGATTCTGCTGTTGGCTGGAAAGCAGCTTCTCTTCCCATGTGCTGACAATAATATCATGATATAGTCAGACTATTATTACTATTATTCTGACTGTTCTCATATTATTCTTCTCATTATTATCATTCTACATTTCCCTTCAGGGATTAATCAAGTTGATCTCATCTCATTATTCTAATGAAAAGAAGAAGAATTGTCATCATCATCATCACCATCCTCATTGTCATCAACATCAGTGTCACATTGGATCTCCTTCTTTGCTTCTTTATTCAGGTTGGAGAACTGCAGGTTGTCAAAGACCAGCTGTGGTTATCTGGTCTCAGCTCTGAAGTCCAACCTCTCCCATCTGAGACACTTGGACCTGAGTCGGAACAATCTGCAGTATCCAGATGTGCAGCAGCTGTGTGGTGGACTGCAGAGCCCAGACTGTAGACTGGAGACTCTGAGGTCAGACCCCATGTTTAGGTTGTGTGCTGAGATGAATGTGATGTGAAAGTTGTGCTGACACTAAACTGCAGACATGAGGCTGATATTAGACTGATCCACACTGAGGATCTTCATGGGAAAGGCTGTTTTCCCTCTCAGAGAAATGTGGCTGCACAACCTGAGTTTGTATAGATGGAGCCACAGGTGGAGCTGGCAGAGTTTCAGAGCTGAAGTCACTCTGTCTTTATTGAAGCAGCAGCATGTTGGCATTCATATTAATGACAGCTCTTTGACCCTTTTTGGATGGGACTGCTTTGAACCTGCATCCTGTTGGCTTCAGCTGTTTGGAGTTTCCACTTTCTAAACTTCTACTTTCTAAACCTTCTTCAGCTCTGAACACATTCTGAAACATTCAACACTTTCAAGAGGAACTTTGTTTTCTAACGTCACATCTTTGCTTCTTTATTCAGGTTGAGGAGCTGCAGTTTGTCAGAGACCAGCTGTGGTTATCTGGTCTCAGCTCTGAAGTCCAACCCCTCCCATCTGAGACATCTGGACCTGGGCTGGAACAACCTCTATGATCCAGGAGTGCAGCAGCTGTGTGGTGGACTGCAGAGTCCAGACTGTAGACTGGAGACTCTGAGGTCAGTTCAATGACTGTTTGTTCCTATTGTAGATCTTTAGTGTTGAATTATTGTTTGAACTCAGTGTTTGCACAGACATAACTTCTATTGAAGTTGATTTTCTTTTCCTGTCTTTGGATTTTTCTGAGGCTAAATTCAGTCTTTAGTCCCAAATGACTGAGTCTCACAGAAAGGTGGTCTCATTGTGTCTAAAGAGTCACATGTGTCAGCAGAAAATCCTCTGAACTAATATTTGTTGGAAATGGATCCAGTTTCTTTGATACAGTAGAAATATTTCTTTGTTTTTCTTTGATTCTTTGTTCAGGTTGGAGGGCTGCAGTTTGTCAAAGACCAGCTGTGGTTATCTGGTCTCAGCTCTGAAGTCCAACCCCTCCCATCTGAGACATCTGGACCTGGGCTGGAACAACCTCTATGATCCAGGAGTGCGGCAGCTGTGTGGTGGACTGCAGAGTCCAGACTGTAGACTGGAGACTCTGGTGTCAGTTCACTGACTGTTTGTTCCTATTGTAGATCTTTAGTGTTGAATTATTGTTTGAACTCAGTGTTTGCACAGACATAACTTCTATTGAAGTTGATTTTCTTTTCCTGTCCTTGGATTTTTCTGAGGCTAAATTCAGTCTTTAGTCCCAAATGACTGAGTCTCACAGAAAGTTTGTCTCATTGTGTCTAAAGAGTCACATGTGACAGCAGAAAATCCTCTTAACTAATATTTGTTGGAAATGGATAGTTTCTTTGATGCAGTAGAAATATTTCTTTGATCATTGATATTGATGGTTGAGAACACACACAGAGAGGTGTTTTTCCATCACTTCAGAGGACATTCCATTGATTTCCTGTGTTGTATTTATAATATTGTGTTGTTCTATTCATTGTTCATGTTTGTTCAATAAGAAAACAGGAAGTTGGTCTTTGCTTCTTTATTCAGGTTGAGTCGCTGCAGGTTGTCAAAGACCAGCTGTGGTTATCTGGCCTCAGCTCTGAAGTCCAACCCCTCCCATCTGAGAGAACTGGACCTGAGTCTACAACAACCTGCAGGATCCAGGAGTGCAGCAGCTGTGTGGTGGACTGCAGAGTCCAGACTGTAGACTGGAGACTCTGAGGTCAGACCCCATGTTTAGGTTGTGTGCTGAGATGAATGTGATGTGAAAGTTGTGCTGACACTAAACTGCAGACATGCGGCTGATATTAGACTGATCCACACTGAGGATCTTCATGGGAAAGGCTGTTTTCCCTCTCAGAGAAATGTGGCTGCACAACATGAGTTTGTATAGATGGAGCCACAGGTGGAGCTGGCAGAGTTTCAGAGCTGAAGTCACTCCGTCTTTATTGAAGCAGCAGCATGTTGGCATTCATATTAATGACAGCTCTTTGTCCCTTTTTGGATGGGACTGCTTTGAACCTGCATCCTGTTGGTTTCAGCTGTTTGGAGTTTCCACTTTCTAAACTTCTACTTTCTAAACCTTCTTCAGCTCTGAACACATTCTGAAACATTCAACACTTTCAAGCAGGAACTTTGGTTTCTAACATCACATCTTTGCTTCTTTATTCAGCTTGGAGAAGTGCTGGTTGACAAAAACCAGCTGTGGTTATCTGGCCTCAGCTCTGAAGTCCGACCCCTCCCATCTGAGACATCTGGACCTGGGCTGGAACAACCTGCAGGATCCAGGAGTGCAGCAGCTGTGTGATCTTGTCCAGAGTCCAGACTGTAGCCTGCAGACTCTGAGGTCAGTAGAGGGCTGGAGTCAGTCCATGGTGCTTTCAGCAGGATTGGACTAAACCCAGTCAGTATCAAAGCAAAGATCCAGGAATTTCCTGTAAAGCTCCAACCTTCTCAGTGAAGCTGTGAGAGGAGAACAGGGACAGGCTTCAGGGTTGGACAGAAAGACAGAGAGAGAGACAACAGTCAGCCAATCAGATCAGCCAGAAGCTTGTTGTGATCATGTGTTTGAGTTGATGTGAAGACGACTGTTGCTGATGAAGTGAGTCTCTGTGACCTCTGGTTTCTGACTTCTGTTCTCTCTGCTTCTGTCTGCAGGTGGAAGGGAATGTCTTTATAAAGCTGGACCTGGACCTGAGTCTGGACCTTGATCTACATCAAAACCTGGACTCTGGTCTCTTCCAGTTGTTGCTCACTTGTATTAACTGTATCAGCTGGTTATTGGTTATTAACCAGTTTTTTCTACAGGACAAAAACAGAGAAACAGTCAGCAAAAGTCTTCAAAGTGCATTTGCTGTCATGAAGGAAGTACAAAGTGTGAAACCAGGTTGATTTTAGAAGGTTTCCATCTGTCCAGTTATTAAAGCAGCAGTCAAAATGACTGACAAGCTGACATGTGAGGAGGATGAGGGGGGACAGAAGGAAAAGGCCCAGTCTCAGAGGCTCCCTTATCCCTCTGATCTAAAACAGGCTTAGATCAGACCCCTGGGCTTCTTCAGCAGGTTTTTCAAACCCTGTTTAATTCTGCTCCTCATTGTCCAGTTTAATATAAAGCCACTTTGTTTGAATCCAGCACAGTCCAATACTCCTGAAGGTTTTTATAGGACGTCACTGTCATTGATCAGTTTCTTCAGCTCACATTATAAATGTGTCTCAGTCATTATATGTTTTCTACTTGATTTTTTCAGCTTCAGCAAATAACCTACTTTCTATCTGCTGTGCACAGAGGACTGAACCTGGAGTTTCTGATCAACACACCTTTGGTTACTGCATCACATCTTCATCCTTCTCTTCTTCTACCTCTCACCCACTTCTTCTTCTGTGGTGGTGGTGGTGAGACTGTTTTGTTCTGAAAGTGTTTTCTCTTTGTAAATAAACAATTTTTCAATACAAAATCCACGTGTTTTTCAGTGAGGGTTTCATTTTGAAATTACATTCTGTATTTTTGTTTGTTTTAGTGCCAAAGTGTGTTAGTGTTTGTTTGAATGTTGTTTTTTTTTCATTCATAGTAAAAACAACCAACCTGCATGTGTGAAGAGGATGGATGATCTTCCTCTATCATTATAAATCTGATAACAATGAATGTGATTTTCTTCCAGCCTTAGAACTTTTTAATCTGAAAGGATAACTGGCACCGCAACAGGAAATGACCTGTAGATTAGCCTGAGCCAATCACCCAGCCAGGAGCCCTGCCCAGTGGGCGTGTCCGTCAATCACAGCATTTGAACTCTGAGCGCCAGGTGCTCAGGTGTTCTCTGTGTGCTCAGGTGTTCACCGAGTCCACCGTAGAAACCTCCAGGCTTTAATGTCATCAAGACATGCGAGCAAACGTGCAATTGAAAAACCCTCCTTTTGTTTCAATGGAAAATAAACCTGGGTATCATCTGCATAACAATGGAACGATTGTTGTCTGTTGTCTCCCATGTTGTCTGAAGATGAAACCCAGAGGAAGCAAGTAGAGGGGAAAAAAGCAAAGGCCCCAAAACTGAACCCTGGGGAACCCCAGAGGACAGAGGAGCAGAGGAGGATTCAAAGCCGGCAAGACCCACAGAGAAAGTTCTAGCTGCCAGGAAAGATCTAAAGCACTCCAATGCAAGACCACAGATACCCACAACATCATGCAGGCGAGAAATCAAAATGTGGTGGTCAACTGTGTCAAAAGCAGCAGATAAATCAAGAAGAATAAGAACCACAAAATCGCCAGTATCAGAACAAGTGAAAATATCATTAAAAACCTTAATTAAAGCTGACTCAGTGCTGTGGCGTGGTTTAAAACCGGATTGAAAGATCTCTGGGATCTCATGCTCATCCAAAAACACTTTCAATTGAGCATACACAACTTTTTCTAAAACCTTTGAAAAAAAAAAAAACGGTAGTCTAGAAATAGGTCTATAGTTATCCAGCACAGATGGATCAAGACTAGGTTTGTTTATAAGCGGTTGCACTATGTTTGAAATTGGAAGGAACCACACCAGACGATAGACTACTTTTAATAATGTTAAGGACCAATTTGCCTATACAGGGAAAAACGTCTTTTAAAAAAAACAAAGCTTGAGCAAACGTCTTTGCCGGACGTCTCGTCATTATTATTAAATTAGGATGATTTATGACTGGTTTGTATGGAGCACAATTCAATACTTAAATGACTATTTAACTGGACACAGAAATTTCATTAACTTCTGACCTCATGAGTACCAGTTGTATTGCATCATTGCAGTTGGAGGAAGCCAACTGCTGAAGTACTGCTTCCTCTTACAAGACTATTTTTAGCCTGTATGGTGGGGCATTTTTATTGCTGTCCATGTACTGTATACAGTATGTATCTGAATTTTACACTGTGTATTCTTTCTGTTACCAACACCTATCTTTTTTTCTGTCTCGTCTCTCAGTTAAAGGATAGTCTGGAAAATATGTTACATTCTGTAACCAACTAAGCAACAGATTAAAGAAGATGACAATTTTCTGATGAATCTTAATTTCTGTGAATGAAATTTTAAAATTGTTACTCCACCAATCTTTTACAAATTCCCAATGATATGCACGCATCAGTAGATTTATATCTGCTTCATCCTCAAGTTCCACAGTTTTTGATTATAATCTAGTGCCCCCCAGTGGATGTAAATGTGAATTTCATCAATAAGAAGAAGGCACTCAGTGTGCAGGGATTAAGGGCTCCATGATACCTGGGCCATGCAAGTGGACAGGCTTTAACTAGCAGGGGTCCTGGGGCAGACCCTCCCCTCTCCTCTGCCATCACAGAAAGCCCATGGGCAGAAGCATTAATACTGCTGAAAGCACAGCAGCCAGGGAATACAAGTCAAATTGACATTCAAGCACAACACAAAAACTCCTGTACAAAAGTTACACACTGTCTAACTTTACAAGACTCTACATAAAATTTAACAACATGCTACAGCAAGGAAAAGGAACTGGTTTGAGTCAGGAAGGTCAAAGTGCACAGGGTTAATCTGTTGAGCAGAATTACTGACAGGAGTGAATACGGGCAGTGATCTTAACCAGTCTGGCTTCTGTCACAGGCAGATTATAATGTTCAAGGATAAGTGGGTGAAATGAGAAACTACCCAGAGTCTGGACTGAAGCAGGAGGTTCTAGAGCAGAGGGATAAATAAAAGGACTAAGTTACTGACCAGGGATAAGCAGGATGTTGGACTGAAACAAGCAGATTCTAAAGCTCAGGGGGGAAGCAGCTGTGTAATAAGCAGGAACAGCTGGAGAGACTGGGCTGAAGAAGGCAACCATCTGGAGTGCAGGAGAAACCAGGTGAGCTAAATTATTAGCCAGGAGTCAGAAGACCTGAGAAGAAGTTGGGAGATGCATGTTTTGAAATGCTGGTAACTGGAACACTTGGGGTGAGAGTGAGACTCTAGACAGACTAGGTCATAGAGACAGAATATCCCTAAAGCTTAGGGAATCACAGGTTGAGATATGCAACAGTCTGGCACTGAGTAAAGAGTGACCGTGGTTAATACATCTGGACTGAGGGAGATAAGTGAACGTGATAATGAGTAAAACCATGCTGCTGACAATGTCAATAAAGTCTTGGTGAGGATATTAATACTATACTTTCCTAATTCTGACTAAAATTATACCTCAGTATGACCACTAGGTGATAGCAAAGTCTCACAGTTGTGTAACTATTAGCAGTTTCCAACGTTAGGGTTCATAAATGGCAGCGTAAGAACAAAACTGTCATAAATACCATATTCTTAAATCATTTACATGAGTTCTTATAGTATTTACTGGAAACAGTTGGTGATGTAGGTTAACCACAAAGAAAATTAGAGTTAATACAGAGCAAGTAAGAAGCTAATGAGGACAAAAATATAGTTGGTCATAGGATTCATTGCAAATGATCCTCCTTCTTTCCCTCAAAACATGAATCACTGCCTTTCTTGCCAAAAACAACAGATCATCTCGTCCTGCTTTCTTTTTCTTCTCTGCTCAAACCATCTGTGGAAAATCAAGGTACTTGCCATTTGGAGGAGTGACATGCTAGGTCTCTGTACTGCATGTTGCATATACTTTTTATTTTTGTCACACTATAACACTGATGCTGGGTGACAAGCCAGACTTGTTGTTGATGTTCCAGTTCATTCCAGTGTCCCTGGATGGGGCTGTGGTCACCCCACACTGGAAAAGTAATTTCTTCATGATTCAAACACGTAGAGGACAGTGAGAACATGCCCAAACTTTCAGCATTGGTTTTCGTAAGACTATGTCCAGGTGGACCTTATTGTACCATTTGGAGAGCCACAAATGGCACAAGGTAACCAAATGACTTTATGGATGTTTAGACCTGTAGAACACCATATTTTTTTATACAAATCAACAAAACTAGATGAACTAGCTACTCATGACTGACTGTTTACCAGCTGCTCTGGGCAGATCTGAACAGTAGAAACACATAGAAAAACAGCTACACTGACTGGGAACACATGTAAATAAACCTGCATACTTGTAGGTACATAGTTGTCCAATAGTCTTGAGGTCTGAGTGAATATTTCAGAGAACAGAGGTGGATTTACCATCAACAGAAAACCAGGAGCACAGAGAGAAGCCGTTAGCTACATTAGCATTAGCGTTAGCAGTTCCTTTACATAAATAATATCAAAGAAAAAAACCAACCATGCTGACATAAATAAAAATATAGAGATTCAGGTATTCACCGATCTAATTCAGCCTCTAATCCTCCTTCAGAACAGCCTTATTCTGCCACAAGCCGACGCTAGAGTCGTTAGCCTGGACAGTAACTGTTAGCTGGACAGTGTCTATTGATTGTGCTGAGTCATCGTCACAGACGTCAATCAACACGTCCCATATAGCGCTGTGACGTTTCTTTGAGTGACGTCATGCCGTTTGCAAGTGAAACGTGACCTCCGTCTCCTGTACGCTGCGTCCTCTGCGCTCCCTGTGTGTCACCAGTGTTGCCAGGGCAACGGTCCTGTCAGAACGCGGGCAATTTAAATCTGCGCCCCTTAGCAACGTCTACAATGCGTCAAGTCGTTGGAAACGTTTTTTCATTGGCTACAACATATGTCAATCAACATTAGGAAACTACGATTGGCTGTTTTTACTGTCATTAGACGTTGTTCTACCCCCTGGGTGGGTTTTGCCTGTGACTCCTGACTCTCATTGGTTTTCGTACTAACTGACTGTTTAGAACCTGACTGCCATAGTTTGGTTGTGGGTTTATTTTTGTTCACAGGAGTTTGCAGATTGTAAATATATAGTCTGTTTGTCAGTTTGTGGTAAATAAACTGTGAAAACAACCGGAGAACAAACGGAATTAAAACTTTTTAATGCGGACTGAAAAGTGAAGAACATGGTTTTATGGATTTTACATCTTTTGGACTTAAAAACTTGGATGTAGTTTGTTCCCTGGATTCTTTGGAAAAAACTGATATGTAACACTTGGCGTTTCGTCCATGTGCGGATCTGTGCACATCACCAAAGGTAAGAATTACCATCTTGATGCGTTTCTTACGGTGGCCGACAAGGGCAAACGCGCTGCAAAACAAAAACGCTGCAAAAGAGAAACGCTGCAAAACAGAAACGCTGCAAAAGAGAAACGCTGCAAAACAGAAACGCTGCAAAAGAGAAACGCTGCAAAAGAGAAACGCTGCAAAACAGAAACGCTGCAAAACAGAAACGCTGCAAAACAGAAACGCTGCAAAACAAAAACGCTGCAAAAGAGAAACGCTGCAAAACAAAAACACTGCAAAAGAGAAACGCTGCAAAAGAGAAACGCTGCAAAACAAAAACGCTGCAAAAGAGAAACGCTGCAAAAGAGAAACGCTGCAAAAGAGAAACGCTGCAAAACAAAAACGCTGCAAAACAGAAACGCTGCAAAAGAGAAACGCTGCAAAACAGAAACGCTGCAAAACAGAAACGCTGCAAAACAAAAACGCTGCAAAAGAGAAATGCTGCAAAACAAAAACGCTGCAAAACAGAAACGCTGCAAAAGAGAAACACTGCAAAACAGAAACGCTGCAAAACAGAAACGCTGCAAAAGAGAAACACTGCAAAACAGAAACGCTGCAAAAGAGAGAACACAACGGAAGTGCGCCAGGCCGATAGGGGGACCCCGAACTGAGGGGTGCAATGAACAAAGAACTTTTACAGAGGCGAGAGAGACACATGTAGTGACATAAGTCACGTCTCATTTTGGAGGCTGCGTAATGACGCAGGTTATAGTGTTGAATTGCAAAAGAATTGAATGAGCGACCTCTGATGAGTGTTCTCATGTGCTAACAATGTTCTGTTACATTTGTTCACTTGATCAAAGTGTCATACAACGTGGGGGGGTTGGGAGATCTGAAGGTGCGTTTTCCATTTGTTACTTAACACTTGGCCGTCATCTTTTACAACATTGTACTTTCATAATACTGTAAAACATGACGGCCAAGTGTTTAAAAAATAATAAATGTAAAACGTACTCTAATGCCCGCTAAATTCACAGCCAGCAGACGTTCTTTTGTCACTTTGCTTTATTAAGTTTTTAGTCAGAACAGGTAACAGGTAACAGGCTACTGTTTCAGCCGTAGCCACGCTAAGTAGGGATGGGAATATCGACTCTCTGGAATCGATACTTCCATACTTTGGAGTCGATACTTTCTTAAGTATCGCTCGATACCACTCCTAATAAAAAACGTGCAATTAGTTTTCACTTCTGAGAGTTTTGGATGTGTGAAAACCAGCCCAAGCGTATTTTAAATGGTCTTCCGTATCATATGATTATGGCAGCCAATCAGATGTCAGAGCTTTCCAGAGCCAGTCATGCACTGCAGAAGGAAGTATTACTCTCTCCATTCTGCAGCGTGGAGGGACCTCCTCCGTCTCAGTGCTGACAGGCACGGCAGCATGAAGATAGAAAAAGAAGCATTGTGTGGTGCTATTTTTCACCCACTACGAGGGGAAATGCTATTTATTTATTATCATTTTATTATTAGCATTTAAACAAGTATTTATGTTCATGAGCATTATTCATGTTGCCATTGCAATAAAGATATTAATCAACACTGTGCAATAATGATTTTCCTTTAAGGTGCAGAAGGTATCGGTATCGTCAATACTGACCCTGTAGTTACTTGGTATCGGATCGATACCAAACTCTGTGGTATCGCCCATCAGTAACGCTAACTCCCCTCACCGAACAGCTCTCTCTCATCCTCCCTCTCTTCCCTACACACACACTTCTTCCCTCCTCCCTGACCCATCTCCCTGTAGCTCACCCTACCGACTCCCCAAAGAACACCCTGAACAAGACAACAACCTATAGTCATTACAGCACCTTCAGATCTCCCACCCTGCAACACCCCCCCCCCCCCCCCCCCCCCCGCCACGTCTCCCGACGTTGTATGACATTTTGATCAAGTAAACAAATGTAACAGAACATTGTTAGCACATATTAGCACATGAGAACAATCATCAGAGGTCGCTCATTCAATTCTTTTGCAATTCAACACTATAACCTGCGTCATTACGCAGCCTCCAAAATGAGACGTGACTTATGTCACTACATGTGTCTCTCTCGCCTCTGTAAAAGTTCTTTGTTCATTGCACCCCTCAGTTCGGGGTCCCCCTATCGGCCTGGCGCACTTCCGTTGTGTTCTCTCTTTTGCAGCGTTTCTGTTTTGCAGCGTTTCTCTTTTGCAGCGTTTCTGTTTTGCAGCATTTCTCTTTTGCAGCGTTTTTGTTTTGCAGCGTTTCTCTTTTGCAGCGTTTCTGTTTTGCAGCGTTTCTCTTTTGCAGCGTTTTTGTTTTGCAGCGTTTCTGTTTTGCAGCATTTCTCTTTTGCAGCGTTTTTGTTTTGCAGCGTTTCTGTTTTGCAGCGTTTCTGTTTTGCAGCGTTTCTCTTTTGCAGCGTTTTTGTTTTGCAGCGTTTCTCTTTTGCAGCGTTTTTGTTTTGCAGCGTTTCTGTTTTGCAGCATTTCTATTTTGCAGCGTTTCTGTTTTGCAGCGTTTCTCTTTTGCAGCGTTTCTGTTTTGCAGCGTTTCTCTTTTGCAGCGTTTTTGTTTTGCAGCGCGTTTGCCCTTCTCGGCCACCGTAGTTTCTGCTCTTGTTACACATTAAGGAAAGGTTGTCCCTGCGATGATTCAATCCTAAATTGTTTAGCTATACCATTTGAATAGTGAAGCTTTCTGCTTTCAAATGACATTTAGTTTGTCGGATTTTATTGAAATTAGGCCGAGGATATTTGGAAATACATTCATAAATACTGTCTAAGGCCCAAATACGGTTCATGTACATAGAACACAGCTAAGAGGCATAAAACATGATTTTAAAGTAGTTAGGTGTGTTCGCCTTGTATTTTTAAGAAGTACTTTATTAATCCCCAAGGGGAAATTAAATTGTTACAGCAGTTATTCTCGTTTAAAGTTATTACATTTAATATTATTTAAATTATATAAATTAATAGTAATTAATAAACTAATAATGCAGTTAACTTGTATGTGGAAAAGTAATAAAGTAATTTTATAGATGCTGGCCTCACATGAACTGCACTGGTGGATGTGGATCCTAATTTTATCAGTAAGACATCTGCATAAATTATTGGTGAAATATTTCTTCACAATAAAGAACAACCTGACTGGAAAGCTACTCTCTATCATCCATCATTTCCACTTTGTGTTCATGTCCAATCCGTCAGAGCCAGGCCACAGCACCATAATGCAGTAGTAGGTCTGGATGGAGGATGATGCCATCTATCAATCTGAAGGTAGTGTGACATTTGTACTGTTTGCAAAGTGGATGAGGAACTGAGTCGAATGAACTGCTCTGCCCTTTGAAGTAACTCCTTCGACAAGGTAATGATGATGAGGTTTAATACTCACTATTCTGTATGGGTTATGGGTTAGGGTTAGCCCTAACATTAGCCCTTGTTTCTATTTAGGCAACTTTGTGGAAAATACACAATGACCTTAGTTTTGGTCTTGGACAGAGCCCTCTAGCCTAATGTGGGTTCAGTGTGATCAAGTACACTGAGTTAAATTTCTCTCGTAGTTTCTCATATAAGGCCAAATAGATAAAGAATGGGTTGTGGCCTATACTGGCCTCTACTTTTTAAAACTGAAGGCTACTTTCTCTTGGTGCGCACAACACATTTGACAGGCCTAGGTGGTATTTTATTATTTCAGGCTATTCTGTCTGTTTTTCACTCTATAATTACTCCCTACAGTACATGTCATTTAACTGTTTTTTTTTTTTTCAAATTACATGTCTGACCCTCTCTCAGGGATAGGATTTCCCTGCTATGTATTTTAGCATGCTCTATTTTAAACCTTCTCTCTGTTATTATTTTTCATTTGGGTTTTTCCTTTAATCATTGTGCTATGAGCTTGTGTTTTAGTAGTTTGTCTGGAACTGAGAACTAAAATGTTGAAAATACAAGGCAAAGTTAGGTCATCCAAAAACTTGCTGAAAGCAGTGACAAAAGCCATGCATTTGGGATTGCTTGTGTTTGTATCTGGATTTAAAGGACTTTTTGTCATCCCAGGTACAAAATAATGCAATTAAAAAACCTGAAGCAATTACTGCACTATGATTCATCTCAATCATTTTAAAACCAACCATTGTAAAACAAAAGTTGGCTCCTTATATTGTGACTAAAAAAAGGTGCTGGTCCCACAGGCAAAATGTGGGACCAGCAGTGATGTCATTTTTAAGAGTTAGTCCTCCTTGGATGCGAGTCCAAAAGAAAGGCCATGCAAGAGAGTGACAGACCTTCCAGGGCCTTTATTTTTTTGAGCATTACAGGCATGATTCCCACAAACATGGATGAGAGCCCTTTGTAAACAGGGCTTGACTGTAGCTGCTGTTCATCTGCCAAACTAAATACAACAAGGGCCCATGGTAAGCTTCACCACCATCTCTAATTGTAGCTTCAGCTTTAGTGGAGAGCAGGATCATGGTCCGTGGCCACAGTGCTGCACTTGGCAATGAGGGAAGAACATTTATGTAAGTGGTGAAAGATATGATCCACATATATGGATATACACTACACCACAAGCACTGACACACAGATGAACACATGTAGAAGTGGATAATGCAATACAGTGATGCAGTAATGTGTTACTGCAATATAAATTCCAGACCAGGTACAAAAGGAGGCCGGGGCATGTCAAAATCATCAGAAACATGCAGAGAATATGGGCTTTGCCAGGTTATGATTTTAAGGACTGTGTATAGCTGTAATTCTGTCAAGCTTTACAAATTGTGTTTGTTTCAACATATGACATGATACAACATGCTTACAGTATCCTCAAGGCGTAAGACAATTAGTGTCAAGACAACAAAAAAGTGATTCTATCTGTGTATGTGCCACTTATCTTAGGTATGTGGTAGTGTTTGTTTTTTACTTTGCTGTGCATTTCACGTGACATCAGATTCTGGTGATACAGTTAAAACACGTGTTCTGCACTGTCAACAATTTACTATCTACTTATGACAAGTGTACTTCTGGTGATAATTACTTCAGTAGCAAATGTGTCATCCAGAGGTATGAGTCTCCTGTAACATGGAGGATGTCACATGCAACACTAGGGGGAGCCAAGCCATAACAGTTCATACCAAAACTCCTTTAAAAGTTCCTAATTTAAAGTTTTACTCCCAGATGAATGTAACTCACTCATAAAAGGACTTTTCTTCATCTTTGTCTCTTATTAGAGTTGCCACTGATGTGTGACATATACTTGTCTATCAGTACTTGCTCTGAACACAGCCTTGTTGTTAAAGTTGGAAGTAAACTTGGGTAATACAGGCTGGTTCTGTTCATTAAGCCTGTAGGGTGAACTGGGGATAGGCTAACGAGTAGAACACCTTTGACAAACTAAAGCTGGCTTTGCAATAATTGGCTAAAGCTAAAGAGGCTCACTGAAAACAAGGAGTTAAAATGGACTAGAGCTCTTACTCATTCAGCTTTTCCCACTTAGCTGTATTTCACTGTTTTCCATAGATATTTTGGTTGAGTGGTCACACATAAATTGATACAAATCCATAATCCAGATTCAAGCTTTAACTTTTCTCACCCTCTTGATTTTGCTCACAGGAGTGTGTTGAATATTGATCTAAACCTGCATAATTGAGAAGCTTACGCTAAGCGAGCATGTGAGGGAAATGGTACTGAATAGTACAGTACATCTAAAAATTGGACATCAGACTTAAAGTGCAAAGAGCTTTGGTGTAAGTCAACAATAAATTAGGCCTTTTGGTTTGAAACAAAAATTTTGTTCCAAGGAAGTTTTGTACTTTTAACACAGTGTTGTAGATGCATATAATATATCGATAGAAATAATTTGGCAACAAAGTGAAATGTTCTACATTAGATGTAGTGTTACGCAATGCAATGTTCAACATATGCTTGACAATGAGTAGCAACAGAAAGTCCACATCACTAAGCTCAAGCCCTGCATGTTTGTCATCATGAAATATTTAACAGGAATCTAATGTAATGCGCATGACACCGAACCAGCTATCTTTCTCAGGCTCCCACCCTCGACCGCTCCTTAAGGACATATAAAAATCCATGTTTCTCCTCCAGGCCGTGTGAAAAAAATTTAAGGATCAGGGTGCACCTGATGCTGCTGTTGCCGGAGAAGGTTATGTTACATATTTGGCTGCCTACAAATAAACATTCAAACAAACAAACAAGTTATTTTCTTTGTGACTCAAACTTAACTTCGTCTGCACTGAAACACTGAAACACTGACCAAACACTGTTGTAAAATATGCAACTTACATTTAGTTTTTGACATTAATCACAGCTGTTAAATAAAAACCTGTCAATGATTCTTAATTTAAGAAATAACAAAAACTTGATGGAGCACATAGCAACTAGTTCACTATACTGTTGATTGTGGTAGAAAGATTTTCTATAAATATGTTTAACATGTTGGCTAAAAAAAAATTTCTTAACTTCATGTATGTGTGACCCTGTGCAATTTTCCATTAGGCAAATTATTATACACATGAAATCTCAAACAATCTCTGCTGCCAGGAAGATGCCTATATTGCAGGAATCAACTTCCTTTTTGTAAGGGATGTACTGTGCAAAAATTTTAACATTGAGTTCAAAGCTTTTTCCAAAAGAGGATTAACAGATTGTGTTATTTAATGTGCTTAGATCTGCACACCTGGGCAAAATCATCAGACTTGGTTGACACAGATAATGTTGTGGCAAGGTGCAGTAGCCCAAGTCTTCATCAATGCTTGTCTTGCATTTAACACTGGATTCAACTGTACCCAATTAAAAGGGACTTCCACTTCTTCTGTTTTTCCCTTAGAGTTCTTACATTTTCTGAAGTAGAAAAAGTATTACTACTAAATCTACGTAAGTCTTTTTATTCCCTCTAAGACATGCACATCAGCATGCAGACTTGCACACATATACACTCACAGGAACATTTGGATGGGGCTCATACAGATCCTTAGCTCTGTGCAGGTCTTATCAGGACAAATCCCTGGAAGCCATATTATGCCTGTATTCTCTCTTTCCACCATTAGCACTACTTTCAAGGAACCAGGAAATCAATTACATAACAATACAGTAAAAGCTATGTGTATTCCACTTGACATCTGGCATCCACATGCCAACACTTGCTGCACCCTTAAGTTTTTTTTTCCTCACTGAAAGCAGGGAAGAACGTGTCTAGTGCCAAACTGACTTGATCAAAATAACTCTCTGTGTTTCCATGCTTGAGGTTCACGGTGCAGCCTCAGTGCTAAGGAAATGAACATCCAGGCTGTCAGTGCAAGTCTTTTTTTTTGTTTATTTTATTTATTTGTGTGTTTTTGCAGACAACAGCACACACTACAGATTTTCCTCTGAAAAAAGAGGAAGAATGAAATTCTGGCTTGTAATAAGTTTGTGTCCACGGTCTTTATTTAGAGTATTTATAGTATGGTGTTCTTCTGATGTGGCTGTGTTGAAAGGGTTGCACTTATTGTTGGTGTCATATCAGAGAGCCTCTCCAGACTTTATCGTCATCATTTATTTAAGAGCTTCTGGTTTGCCTTGTCAAGCTGCGGCCTTGCTGCTGCTGCGTGCATGTGCCCCAGTCTACATTTTTGCATCTCACAAGGCTAACCTGTATTAATATTTCAAATCAGAAAAGCAAACAGGCCTTAATACTTTACATTGTTTGATTTGGGGTGATGCATGCATTGTTGTTATGGTAATAGGTTTAGACTGCAGCAAAATTTAAAATAAAATAAAAGCAGAAATATTTGCTCAACCCTAGAAGTGGAGAGGATGTCTGTCTCCTGAACCTAGACTGGTTCCACAGGAGAGGAGCTTGATAGCTAAAGGCTCTGCCTCCCATTCTACTTTTGGAAAATCTGGGAACCACAAGTAGACCTGCACTCTGAGAGTGAAGTGCCCTATTGGGATAATAAGGTACTATGAGGTCTTTAAGGTATGAAGGAGCTTGATCATGAAGAGATTTGTATGTAAGGAGAAATCCTATTCTTTTTTTACAGGGAGAAAATAAAGAGACGCTAATCTAGGAGAAATGTGATCTCTCTTGCTAGTTCCTGTCAGGAGTAGTTCCTAATAATAAGTTACAGTAATCTAGCCTTGAAGTAACAAATGTGTGGACTAGTTTTTCTGCATCCTAATTTTGCCAATGTTGGTTGAAAGAAGGCAGTTCTATGTGTGAGTTAAAGGGCATATCCTGGTCAAAAATAACTCCATAGCAGTTTTTTCATAGCAGTACAGAATGCCAAAAAAATAAAGTAACTACATTATTAGATAAACTATTTCTTTTAATAACCAGTTTTTTATGCCCAAATTTAATAACTTGTGTTTTCTCTGAGTTTAGAAGTAGAAGGTTACTGGTAAAGACATGCTTGAAGTCTGGCTAACTGGTTTCTTTTTCAGGTTTCACAGATGGATAAAGCTGAGTGTCGTCTGCATAGCAATGGTAATTAATACAGTGCTTGCTAATAAGGTTGTCTAAGGGAAGCATGTACAAGGTGAAGAGAATTAGCCCTAGCAGAGAACCTTGTGGAACTCCATAACAAATTTTTGTGTGTATGGAAGGTTCATCGTGAACATGAACAATTTGGCATCTGTCTGATAAATAAGATGTAAACCAATTTAATGCTGTTCCTTTAATCCCAATCACATATGCTAGTCTCTTTAATAAGATGGTGTGGTCAGTGTTTTTTTTAAACTCTGAAATGTACATTATTTTTCAGTTCTTGGTAGCTAAAACTTTTTTTTTTTTCACTTCTAGCAGCTTAGCGCCTACCTTTGTACCATTTCAGGTTATTCACTGGACTTGAACGGCTTATATTTCAATAAAAACCCCAAAAGAGTGGTTTTCTAAAACCTGTAGTATATGTACATACAAAGACTTGAAAACCAAACTGCAGCTTGCAAAACAGTGTACACTGCTCAAATCCCAAACTGCTTTTTGTGTGTCATGATGAAATGCATGATTAATGCAAACTGCATCTTACAATCTTACAGGCTCCTGTAACCATACCTTGAAAACATGTTTTTGCTGCGTGGTTAAAAGATGGCACTCTCAGGGCCATAACTGACTGACTCTTACCTTGAGGAGCCATTACTATGATTTATTTCACCTCTCAATTCTTCACCAGCTGTTTCATGAATACATAAATGCTCTGCAGAGGCTTGGAATAGTTAAAAAGGGGACACATTCCAATAGTTTACAACTGTTCCGCTGTCTGGAGAGGTATATCCCAATTCTGTGCTTGAACTTTATTTCTTTGGATGACCAATACTTTCATTTGTGCTGTACTTTAGCTCACTGCTGTTTTTTAAGAGTGAAGACAAGCTTTTCTTTAGTGGGCACAGACAGAAGAATTGCTTCAGGTCTATATTTAAATTCTAGGCCACTAATCCAGTGTCCACTATCCATGCAGCTGCTGCACGAGGCTCTCTAGAAATGTCAGGGTAACCAGATCATTACACACTTCAGTCCAGTTGCATCTCTATTAATGACCATGAAAAGGATCCACACGCTGATCACAGAAGAGTCTTGAATTAAAATATATTGTTAAAGAGCCTGGTCTTTGGTGACAGGAAGGTGTTTCACTAGATTTATACCAAAGCTCTCACTGCACATTCACTCATCTGATTCAGGCTGGAATAAGAAAACATAACCTGAGGGAAATGAAATACTTAATTTCAAAATGTAATATTTTTAAGAGGAATACTTTGGCATTTAGTGAAACATGCTTCTTTGCTTTGTTGGTGAGAAGATTGATATTACTGAATTTGACTTGCCTGTTTTGGATCTTCTGCTTGGTCTTTAGGACTTTGCTTGTCTCTCTGCCCCTTTAGGCATTGGTGGTTTGATAACCTGCGGTTTCTGACCATTGCATTTTTCTTAACTTTATCATCTGCTAACAATTTTCTGCAGTTTTTTGTCACCCCTTAGATTCAGATTAGATTTGATTCCCCAGACTTTTCAGTAACTGTTAAGTTTTCATTTTTAGAAAGCAGAAACCTTTTGTGCTCAAAATAAAAGGCCTTATAAAAGTTCTGAATGGAAAAGAATCAGCAGACCTAGTTAACAGTATTCTCCTAACAGCAGGTATCAAGAAAAACTAAATTAAACTAAAACTAAATAAAAGTTATCTTATGGCAAGCTGTTAGGAAATGTTTTCATTTTCAAAATGTTATACCCTCTGGTGATGGGAAAGGAGGGACTAGAAAGAAGAGGGGGACTTGTTGAAAATCATGAAAAAATTTTACTCAGGACCAGGTGCAGACTGTCCCACTGTCCCCTGCTGATGTCTTTTAACCATTTGTTCATTCGTCTTGTTGGTGGGGTGACTGGACAGCGTACTGGATGACTGCCTTGTCACTGCGCCAGTCCCTTACTGAAATATCAAATTCAGCTTACAAGAATTGCATCCCATTCATTTTTTCTCTTCCACTGTATTCTCATGTAGTGTGGCAGATCAGGTTGAGGTCTTGTTGTTGCACAAAGCTAACATAATACTTGAAGTGTTCAGTAATCTCAGTCTGTCTCCATCATCTGTCATAGTTCTTGTAGGTGCCACAACGTTTGACTTGTTATAACAAAGTACACCTTGGTCTGCCTCACTTCTCAAATGTCCAATAACCAGAGTACATGGCATCACCTCTGAGTGCTGTGTTTGTCTGGCCAATGCCCCCGGGGCTCAATGGGCACTTTGACTCATTGCTGGCACAGACACACTATTCTCTGTTTGAATCTTTAGTTTCAAAGAGCTTTGCTGGGTGTAAGCTGTCTCCTTTCATTGTTTGGTGATGTTGGATCCGAGCAGGGGGTTTGGAAAACCAGCCCATCCCCATTATCCCTCCACAACTACAACTCACAACAGCTCCAACAGAATGGCTGCTGCCATTTTCATTTACTGTGCTTTCACATATGTGAATGTTACACAGTTAACAGGCCACTTCAGTTCAGTATGGATCTGCAGGGGTCAATTAATGAGCACTCCTGACTATCAGATCTTACTTACGGTTTTCCCAGCACTCCACAGAATGCCCCTGAAATACCTCAAGCTCTGTTTGCCTGAAAATTGTGTGATTTGAGTTTGTATCAATAAGAGAATCCTTAACAGACACATTCTTCTGTTTGCTAACCTGAAACACCATCAAAGGGCCACATAGAGATGTGGACTGTTTTTGGACTGTGGGAGGAAACCAGAGTACCTGGAGAAAACCCACGCAAACACAGGGAGAACATGCAGACTCCACACAGAAAGGCCCCTGATGGGTTTCAAACCAGGAACCTTCTTACTGTGAGGCATCAATACTAACCACTCATCCACCATGCAGCCCGCCAACACAACATATGTCACTGTATTAACTTAGAGCTAAATACACCCTTACTGCTTCCATGGGAAATAAGAAAGTAATTGGTATAGTCATAAGCAAGTGTGACCACCTCCAAAAAAGCAGAATTTTTGATAGTTTGATGGTCAGGAGCCTTCAGATGTGTGTTAAAATGATGCCAAGGAGGAAAGACATCAGTAATGAGCTTAGAGAAGCAAATGTTGCTGCCCATCAATCTGGAAATGGTTATAAGACCATTTCCACAGTCTGAAGTCCATCAATCTACAGGCCTCAGTTAGCATGTTGAGAAAGACTGCACAGGTATGATCTATTTGGAAGGGTTGCCAGGACAAGGCCTTTCTCTCTAAAAAAGAACATGGCATCTTGGCTTATCTTTGCAAAGATGCACCTGAACAAACAATTCTTGCAGTTACTGAGTCTATCATGAACTCCTCTGTTTACCAGAGTATCCTAAACCCAATGCGACACCATCTGTCTGACAGCTAAAGTTTGGCTGCAGTTGGGTCATGCAACAGGACAATGATCCCAAGCACACCAGCAAATCTACAACAGAATGGCAGGAAATGAAAAGAATCAAAGTCCAGACCTCAACCTGACTGAAATGCTGAGGTGGGACCTTAAGAGAACCAGACATCAATGAAGTGAAGCAACGTTATTAAAAGTGGCCAGAGTTCTTCCACAATGATGTGAGAAAATGATAAAAATCTAGAGAAAACAATTGCTTTAAATTATTGCAGCTAAAGTTCATTCTACAAGCTACTGAAACATGGGGTGTACTTAGTTTTCCACACACTGCTTCTACATTAGTTTCTATTAAATAAATAATGATACGGTGTAATAGGTCATGTGTTGCTGGTAAGGACCAGATGATTTTTTTAATGTACTATAAACACATAAAACTAAAAGAAGGTGTACTTTTTTCACATGACTGCAGATGTACATCTTTTAAGTGATCATCACTTTGCCACATCCACATGTTATTGTGCAGTGCATGCCTGTAGCTCTATATTAAGATTTTAGTGCAAAATGTAATTGTCTTTTTGGATTCATAGGAAGATGAACCTGCTAGAAGCAATCACTATCATTTTCGCACATGTATCATTGAGATATAATGAACATACGCAATATATGTATAGTTTGTGCGTTTTTAGTAAAAACTTTTGAAAAGTCATATTTCACTTTTCGAACTTTGCATATTGGCATTTTGCATAGCAGATTATCTATTTTTTTCTGAAATAACTCAACACACAAAGCACATCCTGTTGCTTTTTTGAAAATACCTCCTAAGCACTTCCTCCCAGCACAATATCTGATTTTTCATTGGTACTCTCCCTAACCCATATGCTGTGACAGCCTTCTCCAAATGTATACCTCTGCCATTGTTTTTCTTTCTGTCCCATAAATGTTTGACAAGACACCCTTATTAAGGGACAGGAATACTATTTTTCAATTATTCATGTTTCTCAGGTACATTGTCTGTCACAGTCACTTGGGTTGTACCACCATTACTCATACAGTGCAGCCTCATGACATAAATATGAATATATCTTTGACTTGACATGGAGTAATAGGACTTCGACAGCTATGACAGCCAAGTAATGTATGTGATGATGTTGCAGTATGGACGTAGTTTGGTACAGGATGCTGTGCAATCAAAATCTTTAAGAGATGCCAAGAAATGAGCAAAGGAATATTTGCAAATGCCCTTAACAAATTGCACATGGCAGGCTAAGCCTATGTTGAGAGATGTAGTAATAAATTATAATTGGGATATTGCTGCAGGACAGGAGAATGAAATGCTACTCTGGTGCAGTGTTTTTTTCATGGATCCTGAGCCCCATATGCTGTTGTCAGGAGCACATTTGTGCCTGGTTCACACAGAGAAAGAAAAATTCAGTACTGCAAGGAGGGGAGGGAAATAAAGACACCGAAGGCACTATTATGTCAGGCCATAACAAATATCTCTCGTAATTGCCACAAAATTGTGTTAAACTTCTACGTTGCAATTAAAATTGTTCAAGAACCAGCTTGAGTTACAGGTTTCAGAATGACTAATTAAAAAAAGGAAGTGGAAAACCTCAGGCAGAAGCTTTTCCTAAGATGGAGCTTCAGCTCCACCTGTCATGACTGTATTTAAGTGTCAGTCAAGGCAGAGTCTGAGGCAAGTCATTCAGGCAGCATTTTCAATTCAACCTATTCACTCCTATAGGCTGTCTGTTGTTCTAATTATCCCACAGCTGCAGGCATCCCAATATTCTGGACATTGTACATAGTGAATTTATAAAAAACTGATGTGCATACATATTCATGACTCATGTTTATTTTCCATCAACCCGGTTCAAAACCTAAAATGCAAAGACATTAACTGTATATTTTCCATTACAACATTTGCAGAAGTGGTTCCACTGAGTGTGTTTTGGCCAAAGTCCAGCTACACTGAGCCGGTTTCTGTGTTCCTTCTCAGGTCATTAGAGGTGAGATGCAAACTGATGAACACAGCACAATAATGAGCCATGAAAGGAAAGGGGAAATTAATTGGACCCCAGTAAAGAAAAGATTAACAGAGATGGATAAACTTGGCTAACTAGGCTTTCAAGTGTTTTTAGCATTTTATTTATTTATTCATAGATTTATTTAGGTAGGGGGGAAGTGGTGAATAGCATAATTTACACTGCAGATTTTAAGACTGCAACAAAATCATACTATGCACATACATACTTTCTAAACATATTGTCAACAATACTGGTATTGGAGGCATCAGAATTGTAACTAAGTCAGGGTTAGTATGTTATAATTTGTAATTTGACAGTCACAGTGATGTCAGTCCCACTGTACTTGATACATGTGTTATTTACTGTATGTTTCTGTGGAGCAGAATTAAGTTCTTCTGTCTCTCTGTCTCTCTGTTGGAATATGCTCTGGGGAAAATGGTTTACAATTTATTCATAGTATGTTTGACCTCATTAGGCCCGTGAGGACTTTTGTATCCACAGCTCCAGGGACTATATGTGTATATTGGGTACTTGTGTGTTTGTATTGCAGAGAGAGAGAGAAAGAATGAAAGAAATAGAGGGAGGGCAGGTGGGGGATGATACAGGAGGCCACTGCAGAGGTGGTTCTGAGCACTGCATCAGGCCCATGTTTATTTCATAAACATTCTCCCCAGCTGTCAGTCTGGAGACATAGTATATGCCTGACCCCCCTCCCCCTCCAGCTAAGCAGAAAAGCAGCAACATACCTGCAAAACTGGTGTCCTCACCTGTAATGGGAAAATCTTCATAATAATAAACAGCTACTTCAAGTTGAACCTAAGGTTTGAATTTGATATCAAATGCTGACACCAGATCACTCTTTTGTTCTAGAATTTAAAATACACCTTAATACACTTAAATCATCATTTTATATACTTGAAGCACAACCAACATTTTGTGTTTAGAGCCAGGCAGAGAAGTCAAACAGGCCTATAGTAACATCTAACTTCACTGTGTTTTTCCTTTGTGCCCAGTGATGAAAGACATATGACTGGAGCAGATTTAGAGGTCTAAAGGCCCCCTGTCCCTTGGGTCCCACCCCCTTCTGCACTCATTTTTTGAAAAACTCCCCAAAACAAATAATTGGATGTTTGCCCTGGGGCCATGAGCCCTACTGGCTGTGCATCCTCTGAAATCATTTGGAGAGAGGTGTTCATTCATACTGCCCCAACAAGTGTTATTATGACATATCTGCCCTTTGCACTATGTGAGTGTATGTGTGTGTGACTTAGCCTTGGCTGGTTCTTGACACTGACTGCTTGTCTTATGTAAATGGAGCTGTCAGCCGCTTGTTCTGACCAGGCCGAGAGTCATCACGAGGCCCTGGCAGCATCTGCTTCCTTGGCTTAAATGTGATTTATAGCTGGCTGGGGGACAGAGGGGCGAGTTCAAGTCTACTCAAATTCAAACAGTGAAGGAGGAGAGGGGTGAACTGGAACAAAGGAGGGCGAGAGAGAAAAGTAGTATAGTGTGTTGAATGGTTATGGAATGACGAGGCACTTTGGGTGAATTGGCAGTTTGCAGGGAGACAAATGCTGCAGAGGAGTTTGGGTAAGTTGAGTATAAAATGAACTCAGTGAGTTTGGGTTTCTCTGGCTGTCTTCTGCTCCTCTTCCTCTCAGTCACTGTCACTCCAATCATCATGGCAGTTTATCCTTCCTGCACTCTTGGCCTCATTATTCTCTCTTCCTGCATCTCTCCCTTATTTTGCCTCTCCCTCCCCTTACTCACCACATTGATTGGCATGAACCAATTTCTAAAACTTTAATTTATCCTAAACCCCAAGGAACACATTGCCTCCAACTATTCTCATATTTGACTCAAAGTTGCCGTGCAGTGAGGACTCATAATGATACCGAGGAATGGAATCCATCATTATTTGAATATTATAAACATTAGCTGGGGGTGAATTTGGGCTCCAGTGCTGAACATCCCCCTAATTGCTATATAGCTGAATTTTTACTTTCTAGGACCTAAATTATGAACTACCAGGCCCAGCAAATAATATAAATAAAAAATGAACAACTGGATTGAAATACGGTAACTGAGAAACAAGAATTCTGTATAGACTGTATTCCCAGGCAGATGTGGTGTTGTTAACTTTAATCACTTTGCTTAATAAGTCATGGAGCTTAATGAAAAAATGTGTATAAGCAGATATACTTTTTCACTGGAAATGTGCATTATCACTCATGGACTCAGATGAGATGCATGTGGAACAGGTAGTAGCAACACTGCTGCGAATCCTATATATCCTATTTTTAGACTGCAAATTTTCTTTATCAAACATGCCATTAAGTCATAATTGGTTTACAGTGTATTTATGTGCAACCCACTCTAGAAAGTGTGACATCTTTATACACCCCATAAGTCAAAGTTTCTTAGACATAGAGATTAGTTTAATGAACTGGAGTCAAATTCCTTGTTTGTGTGCAGAAACGTGGCCAATAAAGATGATTCTGATTCTGAGACTGCATATAGACAGGAGTTTGGCCCTGACTTCCCTGGACCGCTTGGGCTGCAGAAAGAAGAACTGGTGGCAACCTTCCCTCCATCAAAGACCTGTACACCTCACAGCTCAGGAGGAGGACAGACCCCTCACATGCTGGTCACAAACGGTTTGAACTCCTCCCCTCTGGATGGCGTTACAAAACACTGTACCCCAAAACAACCAGACACAAGGACAGTCTCTTTTCCCATGCCATCACAATATTTGACTGTTTCCACTGTCTGCTTCAGATCAGCTTTATTCAGCTGTGGGATAAATTTGGATTAATTACAGTGCCAGTGCCAGTTAGCTCCATTCCACTTGGCTCAGTATTTACTGGGATGCAAGTAGAGAAATCATCTCATCCCTGTACTGTACCCTTTTCATTGCACTGCAGACCTCCACTAAAAGGCGAGGGAATTAAACCTTTCCATTCTCACTGAAGATACAGCTGTCTACTACTGAGTGCCACAGCTCCACTAAGTGAATGTTAATTTCATCTCATGGTGCAGAGAGAGAGAGAGAGAGAGGCTGTTCTCTAACAGCCACTGTGCCCCTGCCAGCACAGTGCAGCATTAAGTGCTACCCTGAAATAACTGTCCGGTTATTGTTTCCAGTAAAATCACATATACTCTAGAAATGACCCATGTTTTAAAGCAATTTCGGGATTAGGTGCAGTCATGGATCTCTCAGTTACTGCTGAGAAAAGCGCTGGTATTTAGGTGCTTTAAAAAAAAAAAGGAAAGGTTATATGGCACAATTTAGACGTTAGCTGATTTTAATTGGGTTATCCTATTAAAAGCTCAGATCCTCTTTCAACAGTAACACTGGGAAAATGTGAAAGTAACTACCAGTTGACATGACTGGGACACTTACTCTCTATTAAGATTTAAACAAAGGTTTTGCTGATTTAGGAAGATTGTGCTAAATTAAATACTGTACACCTGGCAGAAGTAAATGAAGTCAATCCAAGTCCCGTACTTACTTAGGTCCTATCTCGGATTGACTGAATTTTAATGATGAACATTTTTTATAAGGTTTCACACTACTGTTGTAGTCGAGACACTAAATACAAGAACTCAGGATTCATAAAATAAAAAACGTAAATGTCAAACATCTGTACTACGTTACCTTCCCGTGTTAGATGAAAGCACAATTTACCAGACAACGTTTTGTAGTTTATTTTCTTTTTCATAGTCAGTCGAATAAAAAACTTTCACTTTTGAATTTGTCTGTCAATCTGGCATAAGCATCCATGATAACAGCTGACATGTTTTCTGCATCAGCCCTTCATGCAGAATAGTGGAAGAAGGTCTAAAGTAATTTTGCTTTGGTTTTGCAGCCAGCCTTGGGTGACAGTGCTGAACATCCAGCACTATCCAGCAGCCAGTCACCTAACTGGTCCGGTCCACCCAGCCTTGATTGACAGAGTTAGTCTGGGGAAAACCAGCATTATGAAATAAAAAGGACATTAGGGGAAACAGAATTGTGAAAATAAACTTTTACATTGAAAACAACAAGATGAAATAATATTGCACAATAATGAGCAAAGTTTTAAAACATAATTAAAATGAGCTGAATTGTGATGTTATTTTAAATGGGACAAACTAAGTCCATTGTTATATATGTGGATTTTTTTAAAAGTCATTTTTACACATGCAAAATGCCGTGACGCCAGGTGTCATGTTGGTCTTCAAAGTGGATATTTTCAGCATGTGGAAGCCACGTTTGGTTTTCTCCTTTTTTTCATTCCTGTACAGTTTCAAAGAAAACCAGCCCCCATATCTGAAGGAGCAAAAACAAGTGGCTGTACTTTGTTCAAACCACGTAATCTCGCAACGTATTTATCCAAACAAACCTTGGTCCAATACCAACCCACTGTGGCTTTTCAGTGGTTTCTGCATCATCCACCTCAATTCCTGCAAAAACACTGGGAGCCTCTGGGCTATTTTCAGATTTCCCAAACATCCTTGCGAGGATGTACCATTTAGTGGGTTGAAAACCGTCTTTCTTACTCAGCTGTGTTTGTTTGTGCAAGTAACATTTGTGCTGATTTTATTGTCGGATAGCTAAGATTAGATATGAAACTTTTGTAAATTTGAAGTTTTTACCCACTGCAGATTTCTGCTTTTGCACAAAAGAAACAAACTATAATAAAGATAGAATTTATTCATCCCCAAAGGGACATTCATATATATATATATATATATATATATATATATAAATACTATATGACATAGTACAAGAAGCAGACAATAGGTAACTGTTGATGTGAGAGCAGGAGACATCTGGCTTATGATAATCCTGTTGTTTCTTTTTGATCTTACTACTGTTCTGCTTCAATGTCGTACTTGGATTAAAATTGTTTAAGTACATTACTTGTTTCTTCAATATCAGTTTTATGTTTTGTCCTAAAATATGTATTACTCAGGACAATTGATAAGACCACCTTGCGAAGTTAAGATATTGCCATTCTCTGCACTGTATTGTGGGGGATGTGGTGCATGACTGTTGCATCACAGAACAAAGGCTGAAACAGGAACTCGTGCTGTTAAGGTTTCATCAACCAGATGTGCCAATAAAAGCTCTAACAGATTCAACCAGCGATCCTCGGGAAAGGTCACTTAAGACTGTAGTCTGAACGGGTTTCCATTCGCAATGCACCAACGCAAAATGACTGTTCAGCAAGCAAGATTTCAATTAAGACATTTGCCATGTGTTGTTTTGCTGAGAAAGGTGGAGCTCTGGGTTTAAATTCAAAATTAGCTGCGGTCTACAACTGCTGTAGGTTAGCTGACTGGCTTTGCTGAATGGTGCTGCTGTCAAGGCCTCAACATAGGGCTGGCAGGGAATGTCTGGAGGAGAGGTATTATCCTGGCCTAGATTCTGGTTCAGCAGTGCCCACAGCCTGTCCCTCACAATTATAAAATGTGACAGTGTGGTTGGGTTTGGTATCAGTGAAATGCAGACTCCCTTCCAGTTGTCCTCCCAGCTGCTCTCACTCTGTCTTCCTCTCTTTTGCCCTCAGCAGTTTCACTACATGCTGAATGGAATAGATAGCCAGAAGGTGTTTAAGGGTTTAAGCCCTTTCAGCCTTTGACAACAGTGGCTGTGCAAATGCAGAGCTCTGACCTTGGCACCAGCTTTTATCCCACTCCAGGGGTGCTGTTACTGATCTTTGTCCTTGCTAATTCATACATGAATCTCAAATGAAATCTTACAATTCTAAAAAGTATAACATCTCCTGACATAGTTGATCTTTGAGTGAAACTAAAATAAATTAAGGACCTTTGTGGACTGAACTAAGTTTAAGTGTAGTCTGTCATAGAACTGTGTGGACCTAGAATTTGCAAATCTCATGCAGTTCTATCAAGTTGTGTTTTTGGATTTAAAATGCAGTCACATCCATCCATTGGAAGGCTGACTGCACAGACAGTCATACAGAACTGCTATCTTACTGGCTGGTCTGAAAGAATAGAGGAATAATAATGATTTCAAAAATCAGCTGACAGTGCCTCTACCCCAGCAGAACTGAGTTGCACTGGGAGACGTGCCTCTCTCAATCTATTGACTCCGGGTGGTGGGTCTCTACACAAGCCTTGTGTTTGAGTGTGCATGCATACAATATCTCCCTCTATCCCTGGGGCTGTTTTCCCCACTTCTATGTTTTTTCCCTTCATCATCTTCTTCCCTAGTTCTCCAGCGAGTTCCTGAGCCAACACATGTAGAAAAAAGGCTGGATTTGCTGGTGAAGGTGGGAAGCCAGTGCCAAAATCAACACTGCTCCTCTCACTGGGGAGACCTGCAGCAAATTGGACTCAGTTTGGATTCTATTTCTCAAACCTGCATGAGGCTGCTGGCTTCCACTGCATGGCTCTGCAATGAAAGCAGCAAAGCTTGAGTCCATTTTTTGGTTAAAAACCTAAAATAATTGGGGTGACAAACTGTACTGTTTAACAGCTAGGTCAGTTTGGTTTTGATTAGTGACCATGCTAGAGCTGTATTAGTGGTATATTTTACTCTGGCCCACAGGTCAAGATTCAGGTGACGAGACCAAAGTCACTCACGTATTGTTTTAGAATATGTACAGACTGCCAGATACAGTGATCTCCTACTGTACTGAGCCTGTCAACCTGGGGTTACATACCATGTCAACGTCACCTCCTATTCTAAGTGTTGTGTCAAAGCGAGCAGAGACTGAGCTGAAACACTAAGGGCTTGTTGCTCCTGCTGCCTGGTGGAGAGGACGTGACGGGGAGTCAACCGGAGATACGCCGGCAGTGGAGGCAGAGTCATCTGAGTCCTTGTGCAGCATTTACTCCAGAACAGGCTAACTCTGTCCTGCTGAGACTCCTCTGCAGTCCTCTCCTCTTGTTATAGATGAGGCATGACCTCTTCACATATTCTGGAAGTTCTGGCATAGAAATCTTGTATGATTTGCGCTCCACTTGGAGGCTCCTAGGTGTTGGAGCACCAAGCAATTCGGTGGCAATATTAAGAGGACAATAAAAACTCAGGTACGAACAAATTCATAAACCTCTCTCCATGCAGGCTTCTGGTCATGCTGTTACTGCTCTTCACACTGCTGTAAAAATTGCTTTCCTCTGCCTCTGTGCCATCTCAGCCTCTTTCTCTCTCATATCAAATTGTATGGTGGACTCCTAGAATACTGCAGGCCACACAAGTGACAGCTTGGTAACACAGAAGAAAAAATAAATGAATAAATAAAAGCTATCACCCTTTCTGGTAAAATAGTAGAAGTCAGAAATAGGAGAATATATTTAGAGTTTATCTAATGAGGGAGAAGAAGGCAAAGGGAGAGATGTTTTTCCAGGTCTATCTCAAATGCTCAAGTTGAAGTAAATAACATGCCTCAGACACTGCATAAATATTTCTAAAATTTGTTTGCAGAGATATCATTTACCCCCGTTTTTGCCATGGACTCAGGGTGCAAAATATATTTGTCATTAGGTTTAAAGCTGTTTTGGCACACTATCCTGGAGCCAGCCAAGACACTTCAGGTAGGAAAGGCGTTCTCGCTGCTCAGCTCCTGTGAATCCCGGCAGGTCGAAGGATTAAATTTATGGCTGCTGTCAAAGTCTCTGACAGCCCTTAAAGGGAGTGTTCTTCAGGGCCCCCCACAACATTCCCCACAGACCTTTTTATTGACAAATGAAAAGCAAATAATGCCCAGTGAGGTGGTGCTGTATATAAGGTGGTGTCTCTCCACTACTCGCCACTTCCACCTTAATGATAGCAGTCACACGTCTCTTCACTTGAAGCAATCCCTTCTCTTTCCAGTGGTTGTTATTGTTTTTTCCCTGATATCCCAGAGAGTCCTCGTGGTACCAGACTCCAAATGATTCCCTCGCGACTTCCTTGTTCACCTCGTGTCATCTCCGGGGCTCCTTACCTGTTTCTGCCAGCACCGGTCCAGTTTCTCTGCAGCTGTTTCCATCTATATTACTCATTAATTCACGTTCTTGATGCTGCAAGAAGCCTCTCCTTCCCAGCGATCTCTCTACTTAAACCTCCTGCTGATTACTTTGATTCTGTGTTTAATTAAGACTTAATCTTCTGTGTCAGCACACTCGGGTCCAGTGTATCTCTTGTGTCACAAGAAATGTGACTTTATTTTCACACACTCACACAAAAATGTATTAATACAAGTTAAGAACAAGATAGTGACTCACATATCAATAGCATTAAGGGGCTAAAAAATAATCGGGTTTAAAATAAAACCCTGTTGGTGACAGTTTACATTTCACAGCCAGTATCTCAGTCTGAAAAGTTATTAGCTTTTACAATGTTCCAATTTTTACATACAACCAAAAAGTCATGAATAATGACTGCATACAAGTTCCACAGCCAAAACTCCAACATTTTCTTTAATTGTCAGATTCCTCTCTGTAGCTCTAAGGGACTTACTTGTCATACAGAGTTCTGTCCCTGTGTAAAACTAGATTCATTGCCCATTTATCCTGAGATAAACAGTATTTCCTGAGGTATAACCAGTTCTCTTTGGAGTTTCAGTAGGAATGGCAATTTGTGCCCATCATGCAACACTAATTTATAATGACACTCCTGGTAATGCTGCTTCTCATTTCATTTGCAAAGCTGACTTTCCTCCAGACCACACGAACATGGCTCTAAAGTCAGATTCGGTGGGGGCTAATTGCTCCAAGGTGGCCAGTAGCAGCATGGCACCCTGTAATTGGAGGACATGCTCTGCGTGTTTGAAGAACCATTTGCATATCACTTTCACTGTCTGTGAGTTGATGAATTATTAGCTGGAAGACACAGTTGGCACTTCCTGCCTTCATTTATTTTGCCTTACATTCATTGTGTCTGTGAGCCTGTCTAGATTACTCTGTCAGACTACTCTGTCTTCTTAAATTCTTCTTTGTGTGGCTTTTGCTCTAAATTGGACTGGAAACACACACTCCATGAAAAAAATGCAGGAGGACAAACCAGAGCCACATAGTTATTGCATTTGGGTTGTGGGTGCATGAGCGACTGACTGGCCACTGTATAAATGTGCATGGACAGCAATAAAGAGTGGGTAGTCAGATCTAACATCAGCAGCTACTGTCAGACTCCCTGTGTCTCTCTTAGAAAGACAGAGTTCAATGAAGCTTTGACAGTCAATAAAAGCACATTTATGGCGCATGGAGAAGGTCACTGTGTGGGTACCTAGGTTGTAGTGGAGATAGCATTTCAACTACAAAAGGCTTTCCTGTGTGTGTGTGTGTGTGTGTGTGTGTGTGTGTGTGTGTGTGTGTGTGTGTGTGTGTGTGTGTGTGTGTGTGTACACAGTTGCCATGACTTTTATCACAGCTAATATTATTGGTTCTCTACAGGGTTTAGTCTGTTTCAAAAATCAAACCAAAATACACTAAATAGAAATGAATAACTAATAAAATGAGATAAACGTTATTCAGGTTCAGGTCTTGTAGTTAATTAGTAAGTCAGTACTGAGAATAATCATCATCTTCCATTGTGTAGTAGAGCCTGATGGCAGTGGGGATGAAGGATCTCCTGCATGGTTCAGTCCTGCAGCTGCTTCTCTGGTCCATCAGGATGTTGTGAAGGGGATGGTCAGTGATGGTCTCTACCTTTGTCTGTGAGCGTCTCTCCACCACAGCCTCCAGTGAGTCCAGCCTCATTCCAGTCACTGAACCAGCTTCTTGCACCAGTTTTTCCAGCTGCCTTGCATCCTTCTGCTTTATGCTGCCTCCCCAGCAGACTGCAGCATCAAACAGCACACTGGCTGCCATAGTTTGGTAAAACATGTGCAGCATCTTCCTGCAGACGTCTGAGGACCTAAGTCGCCTTAGGAGGAAAAGTCGTCTCTGTCCTTTTTTATAAGGAGCATTTAAAAAATACTTTGATATTCACACACATACCTGCAGAAGAAAAGCCATTATACAGACTAGCTGTATTTCTGGACATCTCAACTGGATTACTGTCAAAAAGGACCTGCCTGATTTTGTTTGTGGAAAAATAAATAAATAAAAATTTGCTTGTGCAAAAGTTAGGTTCCATTATAGAGAGCAAAAGGTGTAGCTCATTACTTGGTTTTTAAAAAGTGGAGGGCTAACTTTGCTTTTTCTATCTGAGCAATCCCCCTTAGACATTATGGGGCTTGTTAAAGGAGACAATACACCTAGGAGCAACAGCGTTGTCCACGCCTCCTTCCTGCTGAACAATGCGCCTGTTGTGGTTTCCTCAGTCCTGGGAGATGGCAGAGGCAGCTGTGGTGGGATCCTGGAACAAATGCTAGGACTCAGGGAGGAGGAGTGCAGTGGGGTTTTGGGGGGTGGGGGGTATGACGTTATGGAGTCTAAAGGGCCTGTGCGCTGTGGGAACCCTACCATCTCCCCCCCAACATCCAGTCTTTTTTGACTCCCGAAAAGGCCAACGTGACAGAACTGCCATTTGCAATGCAGATCATGTCCAGGAGGAAGGAAAAAAGAAACCAGGAATCAATGGTCCTGTATCAATCTACTGACTGCTAATGTCCTCCACATTCTGATTCTTGACCTCTTCCATGCCATCCTCAAACAAATCACCATTGTCCCCCAAGGCACCACCTTAATTCCTCAGCTCTATTGTGTGGCCAGAGATGCCACATTAGGCAAGGAAAATCCAAAACTTGAGGTTTCTTTGAAGGAGACATATACATTTTCATTTAGAAATGTGTTTAGCAGGTTGGGGGCCACCACATAATGGGCTGAAAAGAGAAAAGAGTTAGAAGGGGGAGGGTGGAAAAGTCTGGGAACCAGTGGTGAACATAACATTTAACCCTTGAGGTCATTGTTATAATATCCCAATTTGTGTCACAACCCTGGTTAGAGTGATACGGTAAATCAGTAAAAGAAAAGGAGAGTGTCAGGTGACAGTGTTCAGTGACAAAGAGGAGGACATTTGAAATCTTAGTCTCAACACTTATATATCATACCTGACCAATACATGGACAAAGAAACCATAGCAAGGGCAGAGTGGTGGACTGGGTCTTTATTTATTATGCAGCAAGATTGAAATGGAAAGTTCTGTGCCACCTTGGCTCTTATATGGAGAGGGAGGGACTGAATCAAGAATGAATCAATGGTAATATTGCAACAAGGTCATGAGAGACCTTGGAGCATTCACTTGTTTGGTTCTGGATTTCTGTCAGCAGCACTTACGGGCAATATTTTCTTTTCTGGTAAAGGCTCCAGGCGCATCGTTTACAGGCAAGTTGTATTGCCCCTATGTTCACAGTTTATTATAAGAGTATGCATCCTCTACAAGCCATAGTGCATATGCATGATTTCTGACCAGGCTGGTTCTGAATAAAAATACCATAGAGCTGAATAGCTAAAGCCGAATACAAGGATTTGGAAATTTGGAAGCCAATCTGTCAGTTTTCCCTGTCCATGAAAAGCCTGTTGCCTGCTGTTTATTTATGAGCAGGTCTAGGCCCAGCAATTTTAATCATTCATGAAACTCTGACAGACCACAAAAGAAGTCAACACGATGCCAGATCCTTATTCCAACCAATGGTAGGGGTAAAAAAAGAAAGAAAAAAAAACACACACTCGCAGATTGAATAATGAAAATCAATGGAAGGGATAAGAAGAAAACACCTAGGGATTCAGAGTGAGCTGAGTCACATTTGTGTGTGTGTGTGTGTGTGTTTGTTACATTTCTTTTAATAACAGAGATAATTGCTAATTATTGGTGTGCCCATGCAATCTGTCTGACAATTCAACATCCATCCATCCCAGGGTCCCATGGATCAGCTGGAGCCTATCCCAGCTCTCTTTGGGTGAAAGGCAGGGGTCCACCCTGGACAGGTCACCAGTCCATCACAATTCCTGACAATTCAAATCCGGTTATTAATCAATTCAGCTTTACCTGGTGCTTTCTCCCTGACATACCCCCTCAGATACAACAACCCATTGCTCCAACAGCTGGGACTCTGCAATCTGATACCACTTGGTCCAATAGCAACACAGTTCCCAAACTCCATTCTTCTTAATAAATAAAAATAAATTACCTTGGGGCCACTGACAGAAACCTGTTTTGGAAGATGCATGTTTCTAGAGAGGGTGGGCTAAATACAAAATAAAAATAACATGTTCCGCAAATGGTTTAATTTATGGACTGGATTAATAATTCTACCTGTTAGAGATTTTGGTGGTTCTAAGTATAAACATATCTGAATTGGCAAGGTGGAAAATGTGTTCAGCGCTTTTGCCTCACAGCAACAGAATCCTGGTTTAAATGTGTTGGCTGACCCGGGTCTTTCTGTTTGGATTTTGCATGTTTGCCCCATGTCTGCATGGGTTTTCTCTGGATACTGTGATCCAAAGACGTGCAGTCTGCTCCTGGGTCTACAACTCCTCTGCTTGCTCCAGAGTTAGTTTCCACAGTGAATGCCTGCCCTTCTTCCAAGTCAGCCACCTTAGTTCACACCCAGTCTGTTGACCACTTTGCCAGCCATGCTGTGCTGCCATGTAAATGTTCTGTCCTTGCCACCAGCCTCTGGTTCACTGCACAGAGGAAGCCCATCAGTCTTGTCGCCCTTCTGAGTCAATCTGAACCATGCTGAACTCTCCTGTTTCACCCAGGTTCTCCTGCTCCTCATCCAACTCAGGTCCCACTCTCCCCACCTCTCTTTGTATTTATGCTAACCAGCTTCACTTGTAACTTTGCCAGATCATCTTGTGTGCTCCCCGTTTCAGCCACTTAGTGTTTTTCTCTTACGCTTTGATTATTTTGCCAAGTTTGGACCTTGCTGCGATTATTCATTGTTCATTATATTCATTATAAGAACTATGACAGAATAGAATCTGTTCGTCTAGGAAACTATAACAGTGTAAGTGTTTATATTTCATGTATTGTATATGTGAGTCTTTGCTTTTGTGTGACGTAATCATAAGCACGATTTGACAAATGTTGAGCCACAACTGTAATATCTGTTTTTTTAAATACTTCTGCTGCGGTTTCCCAGCTGACCAAAGAAAAACTACCTTTCTCCTGAGATGGAGCATCTGTGCTTCTGGAGGGTAAGACATGAGATACCCAGCAGCCTTGCAGGAGACATGAGGTCCACTACTAGCCATTTCAAAAAGCAAGTCAGTTTGCCTTAAACCAAATGGATGGCCTCTTGCTGCACTATGCCGTGCTGCATTGTGGTGATTGGTTGTGCAAACAGTCTCCACTGCCTGAAATAGAGGACAATACATACAAGATGACAGGCAGTGCATATAAATTAACCTGAAATTTGAACTAATAGGATTGTGACGCACAAAGATTGATGAGCAGCAATAAACTACTGTACATAAAAGCTAAAGGAAACACGGATGGTAAAAGTCAGAACAATCAGCATGGGTATGAAATTAAAACAAAGGATGGCTGCAATATAACATTCAGAAAATTTTCAATTTACATATCAAGAGTAACCTAAAATGAGCATGCATACAGCATGAAACCTTGAGTTCAGTGAAAAGTCCTTGATCTTACTGGGACAACAAGCGCTCAACAGGAGAAAAGATGAATTGGGTACTCAAACACTGTGTGTTTGCTTTTGGTGTTTGTAGAGAAGGCCTCTTTTTTTATGATGCCATCTGCACTACAGCAAGAAAGGCCTGCATTGTCTCAATGTGCAGGCCTCTTGTGAATGATCACTGTGTTGAGGCGTTAATGACAATACCATTTGAACTTCCCACACTGCTTTTCTTTTATGGCTTAAAGTTCTAATCTGTGTGCCAAGGAAAACAAGAAGTAGTGGACATTTTCTGGCTGAGCAATTATGTGAAATGAGACTGCCTTCGTGTTTTGTTAGTGATGTTTGTGGTTGAGTGCAATGCTGGTGTTTCTCAAAAAAGTGCAAAAGTTCAGTTTTCAGTGACAGTGGTACTCAGCGCGCTAAGATTTACATGTAGTAGTACTTAGAAAATGTCTGTTTCCACAGTCATAGTGCTTATGTTGCACAACAACCATCCATATTACTCTTCATTAGCAAGAGCAGGGTCATTGCACCCTTGGAAATTCGGGGGGTGACTGAATTTACTGTACTATGTGCTATGTCAGCTCTTAATTACTGCTCTTGGTTGAAGAAAGATTGTACTTCTGAGAGATAAAATTCAAATAATGACAGTAGTTTGTAGGACATGGTACAGTCTATGTAGTAATTTCTGGCAGATTATTCATTAGAGCTCACTGGATCTTGATTTACTGTACAGGATGCAAGCCAGTCTCCTGGGTACAAGAGCCAGTCAGCATTAATGTGTGTTTGTTCTACAGATTTATGATATGTGACAGTTCATTGGAAAAATGGACACTAACGTATAAGAAGAGGGGCAAGAAGCAAAGAGAGAAAACCTTGTCATTCAGAGACAAAGCTTGTCATTCGAAAGCTGATGTTTTTACCAAATTTTCCACATTCTGACGTTGCCCTCCAAATCTGGCTGCTCTACATGGAGCACTCACAACAACTGGGATACCTACTACGTAATCATATCCATTAGTGTTGCTGTGACCTTGTTGTTTTCCTGTTTCTGAGCATGCCCAGAAAAGGTGTTTTGTTGAGCAGTTGTGGTCTTTCTCATTGTGTAGGGTTGATACAGGAAGCTTATTAGCCACCTCTGTCCTTATCCCTAAACAGCTTGTTGTTTTGCATATTAAAATAAATAGAAAGTGAAGGTGGTTTATGCAGTAAGGTGATGCTGAGATTTCAGAATATTTCTGCCAGGACCTTCTCACCGAGGAGAATAACAAGTCCCCCCACAAAAATACATGTCTGTCTGCAAGACTTGGGCCCATATTCAACTAAAAAGCTCCAAGCTGCAATGCAATTGGTGAATGTATTTGCATTAATACACAACTTTTCCTTTTGTTGGGTAAAGTTAGTAAGCAAGCAGCATTGTTGTGTGATTTATCAATATGATATACTGTAGATATAGTTAGCAAAGTGTTACACATATTCAATGGAGGTAATGTAATGATCTAATGATAATGTCATGCCTTTCTAAGGCCTTTCATTGTGTCTCATAGACTTAAATGCTTTGAGACATTTTATTTTAGATCCTTCTCTGAACATGAGAAATCTGGAAACATCTGGAAATTAGGGAAAAGTTTATTTTTGGATTTGACATCCAAAAATAAACTTTTCCCTAATTTCCAGATGTTTGGAATATGTCAGTGACAATTTCATCAAGTATTGGGGGGGTGAGTGCTGAGTAGCGGTAAATTAAACATGAAGCTCCATCAGAGGCCAAGAGAGAGAGAATTTTATGGCCTTCTGACAGAGACGAAATGGGCTGGGAGGATCTCCTGGGCCTTTGGCTGGCAAATGGAAAGGAGATGGAAAAAAAAATTCATACCTGACTGCTTTGTCCAGTTTTTTGGAGGGGGTGTCAAAGGCCAGCCTCCTGTGTACCATTTTGTCCATAGTTCTGTCTCCTCAAAAACCAGGTCTCCATTACGTTAACACGCTTTATGGCCACAGCCAATTCCGGATTTGAACAAAACAAATACACTTTTGAAGTTAATCAGACAAGGAGGTAGAGGTGTTGTGTCAAAAGTGTTGCAGCGAGACCCCCAGACAATACCAGAAACATCTTTTCATCTGCACTGGGGACATGTAAACAGTCATTAAGACAGTGGGAACACTATTTATTCTTTTCCTCTGCCTGATAAATGCAGGATGCCTTGCCAGTGTCTACACAAGCAGCACACCAATGCAAAGCCATCACAAAACACAAAACACAACATTCAGACTGTGTGCAAAGGGAAGAGATCCACTCACACTGATGATAGTGGAGTTTTTCTTCTCTAGAGTATCTATGACAGATCTGCTAGTGCTGTAAAAACAGAAGGGAGTTTGTTAATTAGCAGTGTTTTGGAAGGTGCCGTGTCCCACCTTGGTTGGCAGGTTGGCAGCACATGATTAGTAGGTAATAGTGAAGTACTGAAACGATGCTCCAGTTCCCCAAAATAAAGAGGAAAAACTCCCTCACAGTCTTAACACACATACTCACGAGGCCCATATACCAGCCTAACTTTTTTTACCCATCTCCAACAAAACCTATTCACATTGTAAATATCACACACACTGAAAAGGGAGTACACATGTCTAAGGCTTCTGTTTAGGACATGCTGAGGAAGTGATTTGACATACAACACTGTTTTCTGATGTGGAACATGTTCCATGGCAAAGGCTGCTCTATATATATATGCATGTTTGATGGTTCTCGTTTCTTATGTTCGGCATGATGCAGCAGAATAGTACTGAGATCCTCATACAGGTATTTTGAGGCCCTGTGTGTCTGTCATTTCTTGAGATTTGTTCTTCCAGGTAGAAATTCTATGCCCTTGTTACACTCAGGAGCACCATGGGAAGTACTTTGCCATGGGCGGTGATTGCCTCAACTGGAAAAGCTCATTTCATGATTTGATTTCTATGTCAAACAGGATAAAATGTTTTGGAATGTTTTTTAAATAAAATTACTCCTCTGCAATATTTAGTTTTGATTTGTTTTTTTAGGTCTGTGCCTTTCTTGGTTTGACATGCTAAATTGTTGGGATAGTGACCTATAGGGCCAAGTAAGTGACTTTAACAGAATTTATTTTCAAGCACTTTCTCCATCCATGCCAATTCCTGGCACAGCTGACACTGACCTCTGACCTTTTAGTCCAGCAGGTACAGAAATATACTGTAGGTGAAATAGGTAGAAACATACTGGGAACTTGCAGGCTGTAACATAAAGAGTGTTTTTTGACATCCTGGACAACACGCTTAATGGCACTGCCCCAGATGGCAATACCCGATCTGGGGTGGTACAGGTTACCAGGACCTCCCTTCCACTGGTCCCAAGTCCAGCTAATGGACATCTGTCACAGTCACACAACAGGAGACCAAGCCACTGACAGAGCCGTAATGAAATATGTATGAAACAAGGATGTTTAGCACTAGGCCCTCTGTTGCTAATCAATGATTCGATCCACTAGTGCCCAACATGGAATACATTTATTATACATTTATTTTCATGCAGTCAATTTTATGCGTTCTGATAACACCTCAAGCTGCACTGCATCGAAATGAGGCAGAGCTGAGACTGTGTTTAAAATTTAAAGTAATCCTACTGCCCCAAGCTACATGCCCTCTTCACTGTCATGTACAGCAGATTATTGCTGTGACATTTTTCTAGTTTTACCTCTGAGCATCTGCTGTAACTAGATTTGTAACATTCAAAAAACATCTAACACAGTGGACATTTTTACATTTTTCTTCTTAGTATGCCAGGAAAAACAGTGTCCTGTATGGTGAGCCTGAGCTAAGTGACCTGAACAGGAGTTACCAGTGGCAGCCAAGGGCAAAGCTGGCTAATGTAAACCAAATCCTGTACCTGGGGAGACCAGTCTATTCAGGCTAATCCACAAGCCTGGAGGCTGCTGCTTAATAGGAATACTGTGGACTTAGTCATTGTCCTCTCTATTCAAAGATCCCGTGCAACACGTTTGGCCAACTGAGCTGCAAAAGCCCCACCCCCCCACTCAATTGAATAGTTGAGGGGGGTAGTGACATGTAAAAAGACGAGAAAGGAAGAGATTTGTCTGTGCTATGTTATTTTAATGTGCCAAAAGTTCATGATATGTTATTTGTAAGAAAACAACTCAGAGCACACAAAAAGAAACAAAAAAGCCAAGTGCATGTTAAACAGGCCAAGAAGCTTTAACAGAATATAGAACAAGGCCTGTTGTTTAGCACCAGCCTCTGAAGGAGCAATAGCAGCCTCATTCATTTACCTTTTCTCTCCCTGTCTTGAATTTTAGGCTGTTGGCCTTGTTGATCCAGGCGCCAGAATCAATCACCTATATCCACCAAAGATGTCAATGTATCTAAAGTTGGGCTTCACCTGTTACCTGTTAAATAGTGCACTCAAAACTCAAAACCACCCTCACTCACACATGTTCACTTTTCTTTACTTAATTTGGAAATCTCAGTTCTTGCTGGCCTAAGAATAAGGTGATGGGGACAATTAATGACACTAAATGCATATTAAAGATAGTCACTAAACATAAACACCTGCGTCCTCTGTGTGGACAGGAGTCCAAAGGTTATGTGTGTCGGACCACAGCTAAGGCTGAAAGCCCGATCATTTACCGTTTACACTTTTTAAATGAAACGGGTAGAAAGCAGACATCAACTACTAATGTATCTTATTGTAGGCAAGTTATTTTTCTTAGAACTATGTTTCTACCTTGAGGTGAAGTGTGACTGAAACGAAACTGTTTAAAGCTCGGCTCAGGGCTTAATTATCAGTATTTTGGCTCCATGTTCAGCTTCCATCTACTTTGACTCCCTCTTTCACCTTTTGGCTGGCACAGAAAGGCTTCAGGCCAGTCACATTTTGTGCTCATTAATAGTCATAATCCAGGGAGGCTGATGTATCAACAATGTTGTGTGTGTATGTCAATTACTGCTGCCCCCCACTCCCCACCATCACTTTCTTTTATCCTGCAGCTCCATGTCTTTACCGTAGTGGACAACAGACAGGCTGGTGGGCGGGCGAGACCCGGAGCTCTCGGCAGGTGATGAAAATATATTCTGCAGGCTTAATTGAGGCTAGAGCTGTAGAGCTGTCTCATTCCACACAGACACTCATATATATTTATTCCAGTCTGCCAGACGTTGGTGTGCCTGTCAGCTACCTGCATGGGCTGCCTGCTGCTGCTGCTAGAGGGTGTACAGAAACAGAAAGCAAGGGAGTGTAGATACAGGAAGGGGAAAAGGAAAGTGTGTCTGTGTGCTCGCCCTAGTTGAGGGGTTTTACTGGAGGGGGTGCATAAAAGACAGTGATCTTCTAATTTGTCTCTGCTGTTCACCCCTTTCTCTCTCCCTCTATCTTGAACTCTCTTTCTACCAATGATTCTCTCGCACTGGCACCCTCTAGTCAGTCTTCTCAGTTTCTGTTTCCATATTTCCTCCTTTAGGAAGAGACAGAAAAAAGGAAGAAAATTCAGAAACAGAGACCAAGAGTGAGTGACAGCAGATGTAGGCCTCTACACAGATAGCCCAGGCCGCTAAACATAGCCTGCTTGACTTCAGTTTGAAGAACCTCAGAGTTTTTGTTATTCCATGTGGCAATTAGGATGTCAAATCAAAGTTAGGAAGGCAAACAGCAGAGCAAACATCCTCGCTACTATTTTCAGGCACCAAGTCTCATACACAAGTACCAGCTTTTCTCTCTCAACCATCCATCCAGATCTCTTAAGGGTTACACAAAAGCTGTAGCTGCTCAGTGAGTTTTCATCCTCTCATGGACACAGAAACAGAGTAAACACTTTCAGTCTTATGAAAATGATCACATCCACAAAAAATGCCAAGATTGTGTCCCAGTAGACTGAGGAGCCATATATTGGGTCTTTCAGTGCAGGCTTGACATATGACCCTTCTAACACCAGGCCTCTTCTTCCTGCCAGTCCCTCCTTTAAACAATACCCAGACAGTCCAGACAGAGGCCTTATTAACCATTCACCCATCAGTGACCTTAAAACATTCTCAAAACCTTCATAATTGAACTGACTTTAGTGTTACCTGTCAGACTCACATTTGTTACTATCCTTCCTGAGTAATTATCACTAGTTTTTAATGTGAAACTGCTTAAGTGTTTCGTTTTTGTAAAAGTTTAGTGTGAATAGATCTTCACTTTCAGGCTTCGTCTTGTTGGTTAGCATCAGTTTTCTAAAAAGGATCAAAAATCTGTCTCCTAGTCCAAGTGGAGTGACAGCCATTCCTCATCCACTTCCTCCTTCAACACCAGACTGTTCCAGAAATTCAATGACTAGTGAGAAAACTGCATTCACGATAAATATTTCAATAAAGTTGTCAATTCAACTCAGCACAGAAAAACACACAACACAGGCTTTCAAGGGGAAGTGGCTGCTTTATTCCACTTTTTCTCCTTCTTCTTCTTTCCCTCTTCTTCTTCTACTGACAGAAAAGAGCAAATAGCTAACTTTTTAAAACACTTTCAGTCAGTTACATAAACCTCGGTCTGTGTGTTTGCATTCATGAACATATTTGTCTCTTTGCATGTGATTGTATGAATGTGTTGGTCTTGGCCAACATGGTGTCTCATGCAATTAGCAATATAAAAAGAGAGCTGTCCAAAACCCTTATTAAATGGCTTTCCAGAGGCTGGAGATTTTCTGGAATTTAGATTAACATGGTCCTGTTATTATTGTAGTAGTTTCTGTTGTCAGCTTTCCCAATTCAGTGAAATGGAAACATTTGTCCAGCCAGTGCTCAAGTTCTCCACTTGAGGAGAACTGATTTTTACTCCTGCTACCTTAGCTCCTGCAGAACAGTGTTGCCCCAGTTTGACAGTAGAACCATAGGAAGGTGGTTGTGAGGGCACAAGATCTACAGAGCATGAGCAGAGAGGAAAAAAGCCAAGAGACAATAGAAGTGAAAAAAAAAATAGTGGGGTTGGATTGAAAGAGGGGCATTAGAGGGGGGGGGGGGGACGGTCACAAGGGCAGTGTGGGGTGCTCCCAATCAGTGCTGTGTAAACAGGCCTCCTCCTGGAGTGGACAGGTTTCGGGGGGAGAGGGTCCTCCACGGGCCAGTGGGGCTGTCAGCAGGGCAGATAACTGATGGCAGGAATGTGGTGTTTGTTCTTACAAAGAGGGAGAGTCAGAGGGAGGGAGTCAAGGGGTAGGACTTCAACTAGTGGCAGAAAATGGGGGCTGCCAATTAACATCTGCTTGATCCCCTCATACAGCTGGGCCCATGGTTTCTTAAGCCCTGCAGCATTTCTGCTGGCATGAACCTCCCTGCTTCCCCAGCCCTGTACAGACGGAGTCCCTTAAGGACATAATGTCATCAGCCTTGGGTTGATGATGTGCTGAGTTTTTTACTGGGCCAGATTTTATGAATTCATGAGAAGGTTTCTAGTTTTTATATCCTCACTAAGTTGTAAGCTACAGTTTTCTTTATAACAGGAAGTTATGGGAAGGAATGTTTTTGTTTCCACTTCCATGTACGCAAACTCTCTGAAAAGCCCTTAACATTATCTTCTGTATTGCTGACATTATATCACCACACAGTCGGTCATTTTCTTAATAATAAGAGTCTGTGTGGGTCTTTCCATGTTTTATTGAGGAAGACTTCAGATTTCATTTAGGAGCTGAGCTGCAGCAATGGGATTTATGTGATAAATGAGGTCTACTGTATACTCTTTGCATGTGTCCTCTCAGCCCAGTGATGTGCTTTAATCTGGTCCCCAAACAGTTACTGACCTGTCCTATACCTTCAGAAACATATGGAATCAAGACTTCAGCTGCTGACAGCAAAGCTCTTCCTCTGTGGTCTCACCTGTGTTTCTGATCCTCCTCCTACTGCCACCTGTTGTGGTGGCATTTGAGGCCAAGTGAGGTGTAAACAAATCCAATATACCCTGGATTGTTTGGCACCCCAAGGGTCCTAATGAAGTTATTGTAGAGGTACAAATCACACAGTGTCATGGTTTGCTTGTTTTCTCTTTGCTTGCCTTTTCCTTAGGCTTATAGGTCTTTATGCTGAGAATGCAATCCATCCACCCACCACTGCCATCCTACACGTTTATTTGTATTTGGACATTCAAAGTGGATTGAGTGAGCCCATTTTTTGGATCCCACCCCCACAGGTCAGCTTAGTGTTTCAACTGGCGACCATAATGCAGTGAGGGAATGATTCCTAAATCACAGCACCACCAGACTGTGTCTGTTGTCCTCAAGCTTTTCCCTGTGTCTGTGCTACCTTAAACTTTGACAGGACTCATGACTCGGAGGTTATGTGCAGAAATGGGTCTCATCAATGTCACTATTACTCAGAAATTTGACATTTTTCATAGTTTTTATTATTAGGCTATAGTGAATTCAAAAGCTTTAGCTCTTTCCCAAATCTATTATAAGAAGGTGAAACAGGAAAATCATGTGACTTACAAAAAGTACAATTTTTTAAGATGAAATAAAATAAGATGATAAACTTTAATAATCCCTGAAGGGAATGAATTGAGTTGCCAGTATAAGCAGTGACAGTGTTTTTATGAAAAGTACATTGGAAATCATTTTAATAGTAAGTATTTTTTAATATTAGAGTAAAACACAACTATTGATGCTGATTTCCCTCTGCACTACATTCATAGTAAATCATTTAAAGATTCCTGGCTGGATTGCTTCATTACTTTACTTTTCAAGAACATATAAATGAAGACAGTATTGTGTAAAAATGTCTACGCAGATAGCTCTATGGTTAAGAAAGGCAACTATCAATCTCCTAAAGAACACCCTCCCCTGACCCGGCATGCAGTTATCAGGTCAGTGTGCGTTCATCTTCAAGGCTTAGCCAGATGCCTGCCTGCACATTACCTGCAGGAATGTGAGATGATCCAGTGCAGGGAAAAATGGCTGAGCTGGACAGCAACAAGTGAGCTTACTTGTGTTATCTGCTGGTCTCTGGCAGATGCTTTTGCAGGTCACACAGCCCAGAGTTTTTCACAACCCACCCACTCACTGAACATACAATACACTGAAGTGGTTAATATTTATCTGCCTCATTATCCTGGAGTCTAACATTTATAGACGAGTTGTTTCTCAAAACACAGGCGTAGTGGCGACTCTCACTAATACTGAGGACCCACCTATGAGTACTATGCATAGTTCAGTGGAGAAGTATTCGGTGTATTCATTCAAGTGGGACTGACATGCAGCTGCTTTTGGACACTTGTACTTGTACTAGTTTTTTTTTTCAAATCTGTAGTTATACTCTTTCTTAAGTATGGATCACACTATGTAACCTACTTTGTTTGTTTTAAAATAATAATCCACTAATAACTTGAACAACAATTTTGCCTGGCATCACCAGACCAAATAAAATATTCCAGATTCATCTGCTTCTCAATAGGGTTGAATGGAGGAGGATGATTCGCTGTGGGGATTCGCTTTTCATCTGGATTTTGTAGCTGGTAAGGCTGTCGACAGCTCAGTGGACCAATAGGGAACACCAAAAAACAATACCAGAATACCAAAAAAGTCAAAACAAAACAAAAAACAAACCAACTAACAAAAAAAAAAAAAAGAAAAGCACTGAAATAGACACTTTATGAGATAACTCACATTACGTGAGTTGACAACTGAGTAACGTTACAAAATCAGTGAAAAAGATGATGAGGAGGAGTGTCCATGAGCACACCTGGAACAATGCTTCACCTATATGGAGAAAAAAGGAGGCAGCATTAAAATGTATCCCACATACATAAAGAACTTAATGGTCATTAACTCAGAATATTAGCTTTGGTGTAATCACGGTGAAATCATTTCTGCAGCATGAGATTAAAATATCAAACTTGTATCATTCACCCAATGTAGAATGTAGATTATATTTTAGTTTTATTCCCGACATTTCCCATACAAACATTCAGTTTCGGCGCTATGTATCATACTCTTTTAGGCCTAACCATGAAGAATAGGAGGTTTATTAAGTTAGTCTTGGTAATGGAATTGTCAATGTGTAGCTGCTTAGATAGTCGTGGCAGCTCAGCCCATCCTGAGGCCAGCTAGCTGGTGCAAATATAGCATGGCCTCTCAGCATCAGGTATTTTAAGTGTAATAGGATTTGGCCTGGTTTCTCTTTGCCCCAGTTAAAGGTCCCTTTCTGCTTTGTCCAATTAGACGAAAACAGCTCCCTCCTGTGCTGTAAGTCTTGTCAGCTTGACTTAACCAAGGTTTTTCTGAGGCGCTCATTAGATGGACAGAGAGCATACGTTTGGATGATTCGTTGGCTGATAGACAGAGGTGAGGACGACAGTACAACACTCGTCTTTATTACTGAAGAAACTTATACATTTCCTTTCAAACAGGAGGCTCCATATCAACTTTTGACATAAGGGACAGTGGTGAGATCTGTGAAATGCCATTTGCTGAATGCTGTAATGAACTCCAGCACACTCCATGAGTCAGTGAAAGCCATTACCGTATTACAGTATTACCGTACCTTCCAGACGATAAGTCACACTTTTTTTTACCCCTCTGGCTTGTCTTGTGACTTATATGTGTATATTTACAGTAATTCTGTTGAGTAGTCACTAGTGTTAGATGACACACTTGACTCAACTGAGGATAATACTATACCACTGAAAAAGTAAAACTTTTATGTTGACACTAAACTTTTAACTCCTCATGGAACAGCAGTGAAAATGCTGCTCCAAACAAAGAGCTATACTGCAGACTGCAAAGTGCAGCTAATAAAGTCTGCAGCTGAAACCCAGTTTGGACTGAGTGTTGACATTCAGACAACCTGAGAGAGGAGGAGGAGACGCTGCTTCACCTTCTCCCTGATGTTGGTGCAGTTGTTGAACGTTCTTTGACACAGATGAATGAATTTCATCAAGCACTTCTGCTTGTTGTTCTGTCTAGTCCACGTTCTTCACAGGCTCATTTAGACTAGAATTAGGATCATTAGAAATGGGACTTATACAGCCAAGAGACTTCTAGATGTTCTTTTCTCTTCAACAAGGCTGTTTTTGCTCAGAGTGGCTAATATCCCTATGTGACTTATATTCTGGTAAATATGGCACCTATGGTGGGAGTAGGATGCATTTGTCAGAGCGCTGCTGTGGATGAATGATCATAAACTATAAAATTCAGACTAAAGACTAAATCTAACTCTACAGCGTGCCAAATATTGTTGTCAATTACTTTAATGGCAGTGTATCAATGTTTTGAATCACTGTGGCATGCTGCAGTTTAAAGACTAATAAATAAGTTACATGCCAGTCCTTCGACATAAAAAGCAATGTGAACTGAAGAATTGTTTTTCACACCATTTGCAGACCCACTTGGGTGCAAATTAACTTTCCAATTTAAACTTGTTTAAACTTTGGCTTTTGCATGAGAATATTTAGTTATGCTGTTGGATCTCAATGCTGACAAGGCCTGAAGAGATCATTTTTCCCAAGAGCACAGCCTTAGGGTGAGATGTTTAATGGAAATTCAATGGAAAGAATAATCACTTACACAGTCAAACAGTCTCCAACAAATATAGGTGTTCCATAACACACAGATCTTTATACAGCATTATAATAAAGTTACGATTTTCGTCAAATGGTCTGCTTTGAATTCAGTGACTTCCCTCTACCATATAATTGTCAAGTAAATTTTCATTGCAAGTCCAGTTTTCCAGGGTCCTACCAGAAGAATCCCCGAACTTTGCCACTCGAAGCAACATAAGCTGTTTCAGCTGTGTTTTCCACCACACTTCTATGTACAGCTGTTAACAAGGCTATTTCAGTTTCCTCCCAAATGATGCATTCCTCAATAATGCATCAAACAGCCAAGCTAGCACCCATGGGTCCCCTCTGTCTCTCCCCCTACACATACTGTACAGCCAAATACAGTAATGGTGTTGCCTCTGGACTAAAAGGTGAGTAAGGCCTATTGATTTATGTGCAGAAAGCACCACTGCGTTTTTGAGGAACTGGAGGATTGGAGTCAAGACGATGGTGGTGGTGGAAGTAGGACACAACAAAAACTGTGAGGGAGAGGGAAAGTCCAAAGAGTGAGGTGTTAAGCTTGTTAGGGGAGGTGTTGAATGTGGCAGAGAGAAACAGACTCAAAGTAATAGATACACTGGCATGTTGTTACACATTCAGCTGTGTTGACATCACTGTGCCTATTCTCCAAGGATGGACCAGATGCAGTAGGGCAGGAGGGGAAGGACTGGAGCATGGGAAGGAAAATACAAGTACTTTCATGGTCTGTTTTTACTAATTAAGCTAATAACAATGGTGACCCAGAGAGCTCAGCACACAGCAGCTTAAGAAATCAGCTGCATAAATGTTCCAAATGAAGATATTACACCCAAATCCACACAAAAAGGAGTCATGCATTTCTATAGTCATGAGAACATGCTAACACCTTCCCTAAACCCTTACCAATCACAGCTAGATGCCCAATCTCCTAGGTTACTCCTAAGGTTGGAAGCAGGAAAAACAGGCAAGCATTAGGATCTGAGGGATTTTGCAAAGATGATGGCCAAACCCCAGGTCTTGTTGGGTGTTTCCAGTCTGCACTGGTTCGTACCAACAGTCAACTGGTGACAGGGTCTTGGGCACCCAAGACTTACTGATGGCAAAGTTAAAATACTGTATCTTGCACATTTCTGTATTTGCAACACATTTACAGCGTTAGCAATTCAAAACATCATACTGTTTCACCACATTTTATTTGCAGTGCCCTGAGTCTGAAATGCAGTGGATTTAATCCCTCACCAGGCTAAAGAAATCCAACGTGCCGTTCTCCTTTCTGCCACCAGATGTCACAATGCCTATAAGCCTGTTTGTGGTTGCACAAACATACAGGTACTGCGCTAGATGAATAATTACACCTGGTAGTGTTATCGTACATGTAGCACAAGCCTATATTCACAACACATTTATGTATTTGGAGCATATTATAGTTTGATTGTTGCAGTGTGTTTTGGTAGAGTACTATAATACTATGTATTACATTGGTAAAAACATTGAATAAAGACTAAAATTAGAAATTGGAAAAGAAAAAGTGAATACATTGGTAAAAGGATGCTGAGGTTAGAGCTGCCAGGAAGGAGGCCTAGAGGAAGACCAAAGAGGAGGTTCTTGGATGTAGTGAAGGAGGACATGAGGATAGTTGGTGTGGGTGAGGAGGATACAGAGGATAGGGTTGAATGAAGGTGAATGATTCGCTGTGGAGACCCCTGAAGGGAGCAGCCGAAGGGAGAAGAAGATATTGGTAAAGACATGTTTTGCTAGGTTGCATTTTTTTTTTTCTTTAATTGCAGTGTCTTCAGCTCTCACGGTGTGTAAATAATTGATCTAGGTTTGGTATAATGTATGTTTTAAAATTAACTTCCTCACCAGATCAATCATGTTTGAATGCAACATGTACATATTTGAAATCTGTATAGTTATCACTCATGACAATAAAGGGAAACAAAAGCATTATCTCCTCATTTGTCTCTGTCCACCAGTAGTTCTACAAAATGCTTCTGTACTCCTGTACAAGAAAGGCTCCCTGAGCCAAATTAATGTCAGTGGTTGAAAAACAATGTAGACAGCATGACAAGTGCTCAGGGTGCACAGTGGAGACAGCAGTAAGCTGCTGATGGACACATGATTTTTCCATTCAGAAATCTCCTTCGCTGCACTCACACAGAGTGAGAGGGACAACTGGGAATCGTTATTTTGTACTGCAGGAGTCTGGCTACTTAAAACACATGCTCCAATCCACACATGGATTTCTCTTTCAGTGTTGAGAACAGATGAGGAGCTTATACGCTTGCTAGGGTACAGTTTTCGCCACAGTCTCATTCACAGGTGATCTATCTATGCTTCAGGTCATTATAGTAGCACTGACGATAGAGCAATATGTTATAGAGTTGACAGCTGAAGGTACAGTATTAGCTTTTCCCTTCATTTAGACAGTTATAACTCAGCTGAGAGCCTCACTCAGCCTCTCACACCTAAACTGGAAAACACAAAAACCAGTTGTAATTGTCATTGTGTACCATCCACCTGTGAGAGTTTTTAACTGACTTTCCAGACTTCCTATTTGATTTAGTGCTTAGTTCAGGTAAAGTCATTATAGTGGGAGATTTTAATATTCAAAGATTAGCAATGGAGTTCCACAAGGTTCTGTGCTAGGACTGATTCACTTCAATTTATACATGCTTTATGTTATTGGGGAGCACTGTATTAATTACCACTGTTATGCAGATGACACTCAGCTGTATCTGTCTATGAAACCTAATGACACAAACCAGTTAGCCATAAAGGCCTGGATGACAAGTAACTTTCTACTTTTAACATCAGAGGAAACAGAAGTTATTGAATCTGGGCCTAAAAACCACAGAAACAGCTTTTCTAACAATATATCTACTTTAGATGGCATATCCCTGGCCTCCAGCACTACTGTGAAAAACCTTAGAGTTATTTTTGACCAAGATATGTCCTTTAATTCACACATAAAACAAATCTCTAGAACTGCCTTCTTTCACCTGCACATTACTGCCAAAATTAGAAACATCTTCTCTCAAAATGAAAAATCAGTCCATGCATTTGTTACCTCAAGGCTAGATTACTGTAACTCACTACTATCAGTATATCCCAGTATTTCCATAAAAAGCCTCCAGTTAATCCAAAATGCTGCAGCCAGAGTCCTGACAGGAACTGGCCATAGTCAGCCATTCTTAGCCTGAAAAAATAGCAATTCACTTTCCCCTTCATATGAAGCTGAGAAATGCTCTAATTAAACCAAACACCATAAATCAAAACACCCGTTAGTGTCAATGCAAAATTTTCAAAGACACTCTGAACGTCTTTGAACAGCTTCCTGTTCTCTCCATATCCTCTTTTTAGACTATTGATTTACAGTCTGTGACTTTTTGTAGAAGATGATGAATGGAGGGGTTGTATTGTAAGGAAGGATAGAGTATGTGCCATCTGCATCAAAAGTTGAAAACACAAACCTCCAGGGTAACAGAGCAGGGTGACATGTTTGGGCATGTTGACTTAAAAGCAAGTTTAAGGAGCCCCTTAGCATGTTTTGGCAATCCACTTGCTGCCATTTGCTCTCTGTCTCTGGAATAAATCCTAAAACATAAATAAGCTAAAAGTACAAGATGTCGGCTGTAGACAGCTCTTTCATTTACAGTCTGAATTCACTGTGATCTATTTAAACAAATGAGTAGATTCATATAAGACCCCTTCCTTGTCCTGACTTCGTCTTTCCTTCATGTCAAGTCGTCCCAAATCATCATTTGGAAATCAAACGCACATTTAAGGCATTTTTCAGGAATTTGAACTTGTGATTGTGGAACATTAGATAGATCTGGTCTGGTTGGGCCGGACTAAGCCAGAGCTTCTTGTCTCTTCCACCAAGGTGTCACTTTGTCATGTTCATGACAGACAAGTGCAGCTCAAAACAAGAAGAAGCAAAGGTCTCATTACTAACACAATTGTCATCATCACCAAGAAGAGCAGTTTAAAGAAATACCTTTCCTTCATTTTAATGAAGAGAGGCTAATTCCCAGTTCAAATTAAGAAGTGGCGATAGGTTTCCCAACAGCATCAGCCCCCCTCCTCATCCTACCACACATATATAGTGATAACAGAGTTAATACTAAAGCCTTCCTGCATCTCTTCCTCCTACGCTTTACACGCAGATTAATTTAAGCTCCAGCTTCACATACAGACACGTCATCAAATACCTGACCCCCTGTACAAGGTTACTGAGTCAAGGCTGGCATTAGGAATGTGCACCTGCATGTGTGTGTGTGCATTTGTTATGTCTTAAAAATGTCAGACATAATCCTGTCATTGCTGGAGGGGAAATAGTCAACACTGGCAGGCAAACAAGCTGGAGAGTGGAGAAGCACTGAGGAAAATTATAAATAGTCCAGCTCATACGTCCAGCTGTGGCTGTCTCTGCCACACATCTGTACAAAGACATATTACAAATAAGCACACCTGTCCTTTCTAAACCAGTATCTGCTACCATTCATAGAACATGGAAGCTATATTTTTAAAAACCCAAAGCTGCAGTAGTACTGGGTATGGATGGATGCTTGAGGTCTTTGCTGTCATTTGGCCCATTTTCTCTCTGACTAGACAAACGTCAATAAACTTTTCTGAAATATCCCCCTCCTTTTTCTTACAAACAGTGCTAACCCTTTCAAAACCATACTCAATCATAATTAGTCACCGTTATTGTGCAAAACCAAAGGATAATTCTGATTTATTATAACATGCATCTTATTAGTTTTGGATGTAGTTTCTATAAAACTGTACCCAGCAAGGTAATAGCTTAGATCTGGTAACTCAGGCTCTGAACCATTGATGTGTGTATGTGTAGAATAATCACCCCTCTCCGCCCACCCACCCAGACCCATATGCCACCCAACTCAGGACCCAGCACCCACATGTGTGTTGAAACACCCCACAGGGCGTGTGCCCAACGAAGCACAGCCCAGGTGGCCTCGTCTTAACCAAGATGATAGGTCCCTACATACCCTATGCCAAAACATTCGGACAGGTGTGCACAGCCGCATAGCGTGTATGCAGGTGTCAGAAGTTTCACCATTGATCTGTGTGTGTGTTAGATGACCTGTTTGCCTTATAGGCAAAGTGATGTTGCTATTGACATGTGCCAAGATAAGTCACTCAAAACACTTTATCACTACTGGCATCAGGGTTAATGGCTGATAGTTGTGTTTGCTGCCTTTTTTGGTACTGGGATGATTATGGCTGACTTGAGACACTTTGGGAAAATGGCCTGCTCCAAGGAGATATTAAACCTCAGTCATATTGGGGGTTCAACAGGAACACACTTGGTGAAGGTCCCTGCTGTGTCTGTGCTGTGTTGTTTGAGAAGCGATTCAGCTTCTCAGAGATAAACGAGTGTGTGTTGAGCTGCCCACGTAGTCTGTGACGGCCTTGATGCTCTGCCACATGCTTCAGGAGTCAGATCAGAGTCAATGCTCCTCAATATGCTTCTTTTGGCAGTGCTTCGTGTCCTTGATGTCTCTCCTCAGTTTGGTCCTGGCTGTTCAATAGGCCTCTTGATCTCCTGATTGGAAAGCAGCATCATTAGACAGGTATTGATCATCCTATTGGCTATCCCTCTAAAATGTCTAACAAGCAGCAGTTAAACTATTGGACCAATGTGAAAAAATCCCTGGCTTTGCTGAAGCACTTTGAAGTGTTTTCTTCATTAACTTTATACCATAACCCTCTACTGGTTTTGTCATATATGTTAAATCACAGCCAGAGACTCGTCCTGTGTGCTAATGACACAGGGGTTTAATTTGAACATTGTTCATAAGAAAAGAAGTGAAATCCAAATCAGAAATACTTCATCAATCACTTGCAGGATATTGTTTAAAACCTCATACACACATAACAGACACGCTGTCCCCTGACTAGTAGCTGACTCTTGATCAGACTCAGGTTCTATTTATGGGATGGGGATGTGACAGCTGAGAGGTATTGTGTGATAATCATGTTGCGGAAATGGAGGATAAATGTGTTGCAGGTGTTTAAACAAGCTGTCCAGAAGAGGAAAATAAAGGCCTGTAAAGATGTCGACGTTTCGCCCACGTTTTTAGATTGAGCAGTGTCGTGTCAGGTTAGAAGCTACACTCGTTTGTGTTTCAGTTTGTGTTGCCTTGTGGTAAATTGTGGTGGGAAATTCCTTTAGACCCAATCAACTTTATCATCTTACTTCTTTCACTGCTGGATTTAAATTGGTCATAGCAATAGGATGATAGGTACCTTCATGTCTGTGGCTGTTCAAGTCATATTTCTCCATGATTTAGGATCGGAGAGGATGCATGTTTTCCTCTCTGTGATGACATTGTCCATGCAGAAACTATTCCAACACAAATGAGGCATAGATGTTTAAGTCAGTTCGAACAAGCCCCAGTCACTCTCATCGAAGCAGCCCTGCAGCCTGACCATAGCCAGACCAGACCCTGATGCTGCAAACGATGGGCTTACCCCTTGCAATGAGAGATTTATAGATGGGGGTCACAAACAGGCTGATGTGATGTGGATAGCCTTAAAATGAAAAGAAAAATACTCATTTACTTTATTTGGAAAATAGTTGCAACTCAACTGAATAGTTAGAATAAAACATAAAGCGTATGTGGAAACATTTGGGCCTACGGCAATAATTGACATAAAATGTGTACAGTAGCCCAACCTAATAATAACTGCTGATAGATGCACCACAGCACACCTTCACTTAAATATTTCACACATCCTGGACTGTGCCCATTAACATTTATGCTTGTGAGTTAAATTTACACTGTGATGGACATGTGAACTGTCTGGGGTATACCCTGTCTCTCACCCAGTGTCAGGCTGGATTGGCTCCAGGCCCCCACAACCAACAACCCACGAGATAAGTGGTATAGATAATACATGGACAGATGTCGGAGCTTAATAAACTGCTGTACATCTCCACAGGACACAGACATGTGGAGGTGGAGGTGCTACAAATCTACAAGAAGTTCGTTATGGTAGTTTGTCATGCAGGTTTAGCCGCAATGATCACATAGATATCTGAGCTGTGTATAATCATATGCAGTAATTGTGTCTGGACTTGTAAAACTCAGTTTACTCCTGACAGTGAATTTGCATCTGGAGAAACAACCCAAAATGTAATATGATTTCCATGAGTGAGTCTAGCGTTTTTGGAAATGAGACAATATGTTTGAACAGTCTCTGGTTGAAGCTGTTTCCTGCATTGCTTTCGACACTTTTTCTCTTTGTCCCAACTTTGAGGTTTCTCACTCTTGATAAAATCGAGGAAAAGCCCTCCTGGGCTTCTACCTTGCAGCCGTAGTCCAATATTAACAAAGCTTTCCGAAACATATATCACTCTGCTATGGAATACAATCTTTCCCAGAGGTTTGAAAAACAAACCAACTAGAAGAAGCATCTGTCAAGAGTATAGCTGAGGGGCCTGATTATGCAGCTGGCTGGCCAAGAGCCATCTCTCCGGAGGAAGCAGAGGAGTAAGTGTAAAAGTAAAGAGGGGACTGCTGTAAATGCACCAGTCAAAACAAATCTAGGACTATTGTGCTTCTGCTCACACACCACCTCCACCTATTCACACCACCAGAAAACTGCATGGTGCTTCATTATGGACTTCTCGATGAGTTCATCTGTCGAATGCAGTTTGACCCATGTAGATTCAAATACAAAGAAGCATTAACGTTTTGGTTTGAGATCCAAAAGCTACACCAGAAGGCTGAGGCACGTGAGCAGAGGAAGGGACATCTTCAGATATTTGTGCTCTGCCTAATATTCTGTATATAAAACACATTTCAACAAAGAAGCACACTTTAGAAATAACTGCTGATAATTTTGTGAGCAGAACAACAACCATACATGAAGTACAAAACAGCAGCCAGCTGAACATTTTCTGGAAATACATAATTATGCACAGATGAAAAAGACATATAGGGTTTAATGGTGAAATGTTTTGGTTTTTTTTGTCTCCTAAGGGTGCTACTTGAAGACAAAGCAGGCTGTGCATGTATGTGTGTGTGTGTGTATATGTGTGTACAAGATCCACTGCTCCTCACCTAGTAAAGCCAAATGTGCAAGCTGCATCTAGCGCTCCAGTATCCCACCAAGCAAAATAAACCAGATGATTAAAAAACAACACACAGTCCCATTCACAATCAACACCTAAACTTGTCCAGTGCCCCTCTTCTCCTCTACTAATCCCTTTTCTCCCTCCTCCTATCCACCTCCGTTCTTCTTTTTCACATGCTTTTACAGTGAGGTACACTGAAAGCACTCTTTGTTGCCATGCTCTATGGCGTTTGAATGGTACCAAACAAGCACCCAAGTGCACAGAGTCCCCGAGACAGCCACTGAATAGAATTCTTCCCCTGACTTCTCCCTGGCCAAATGACAATGAGTGGGACCACTGCTTTCTAGTCAAGCCTGCACTAATGGCTAAGACAATATTTGCAGGAATGAGGGGGATTTAATTTGCATTCAGGCTGTCTCCGTTTCTTTTCACAGGGTTTGGGCCTGCTCAGTCCAACTGTGCCGCACTCTGAAAGTACGCATTCTGCCGATTTTGCTTTGATTTTTTTTTTTCCTAACCCCTCTACACCACCACACCCCAACCCGATCTTTTCTGGTCTTTCAGACCCCATTTACTGTCCTGCGCTTACTTTCCCTAGTTCAAAATGAAAAACAGACTGGGAACGGGGGGCTGGAGTGGGAACAGGTGTGGATCAGAGAAGGAGAGGACAATGTGAATTTAGCCAGACCTGTCACTGTGGCTACATTGACTTGCTTTAATAAATGTTCAACTCATCCTTGTTTTGGGAATAGTCGCTGTAATTGCTAATTGCACACTAATTGGTTTTCAGATTATTCTCAGGTGCAACAACAATATCAGAGTTCTCTCTTCATAATGTGATTTACTAAAAACACTATTTTATTTTGTTACAGCTTTAAAATTAGCTCTGAGCTACAAAGATATTTCCTCATCCGGCACCTGATTAAATAAACTAATTAAAAGAGTCATTTTAAAAGCACCAGCCCCTAATACTGACTGACAGCAGAGGACGTGTCGTAAAACACCAAGCTGTGTTTTTTGCTTCAGGCTTTTAAGTCGTTTAATTATTATGGCTGCGTTTTTACTTACTGTGACGGTGGATATTGAAAATTTCCAGATTATTGTTACAATATAAATCACCTTATTAAATACCTGTCACATCAATTGCACTATTTAAAAGACTTTTCTGTTTTCTTTGCTGCTGAGAGACTCAGGACAGCAGAGTAACAGCATTAATTTGTGCGTTACCACGAGAGGAACTGAAAAGCAGCCATGAGCTGTTCTATGGCTGATATCACTGTCAGCTCATTTACATACTTTAAGATGAAGTGAAATCTATATTTGGGTTGCCACGCTATGAGACAGTGATCTGTTGTGTGTTTACTTTGCTCACTGGCAATGAGAGCACTTTTAAATCATTATTTACCTGTAATCATATATTTGTAGTACAGTATTTATTTATACACAAAGATTCTTAAACACCTGTTTAATATAGCCTAGTTTGATATTTTGGGAAACGTCCTTATTTGCTTTACTGCTGAGAGTCTGTTAAATATAAGGTTGGAGCAAAGAAATGTCCAACTAAAAAGCCAAATTATGAGTCAAGAACCATGCCAGCAGTTCTTTAACGTTTGTCTATCTTTACCTGTAGACGGAGCCAAGCTTTTCCCACTGTTCCCTGTCTCCACGTTCCTGCCTTTAAAGCAGAGGCAGTGAAATACTGTTCTTCTGAATTCATCTTTCAGCAGCAACATACACATATCCTCTATTGGGTTTGTGCCTCTGGGAGTGTGAGCTGGTAAACAGACGTTTGACAGGGCAGCTCAAATGCAGTAAAGCAGTTTGTGTTGGAGGGCTTACTTTGAGGGGTCTAAGCAAGGCTTAACGTGGAGCCTTTGCAGTGTGTATAATAATCAGATGGGATTCTGTCTGAGCCTGTGGATGGTTCACAGTAAAGCGTAATACTGTAACAGTTCATTCTGAGATTCATTCACTCCCCCTTGCTTTGCAAGTTCCCTAGACTTACAAATATTGCTTTGGTTTGTGGTCATACCTCCCTGTGAGGGCCCAAACCCAGCAGATCTTGGCAGCTGAGCAGAGCTGGGCCTGGTTAGTAATTGGATGGGAGACCGCCTTGGAAAACCAGGGGCCACTGGACTCATGCACTAGAAGCCCATAGTGTTGATCTCAGACCCCACCACACCCACTGTGCTCGCCTGTTCTTCATATCCCCATTCATTTCTAAATATCCATGCTGCTGCATCTGCATCTGCATCTGTCTGTTGTACCATCCAGTCTGACTTAATCAGTATTTGCTTACCCTTGTCTGACCTCCTGCTTGTTTTTTTGGACATTGCCTCTTGCCTGCCTGTTGTGTAATACTTCCTACTGACTGATCTTGTCTGCCTGCTGAGTTTGTAATACAGGTGAACGGTGCATTTGGGTCCAATTTAAACTGGTGGTGCGTATAATAAAATCTCTTTTTTGTTCTTTGTTTCTTTCCATTGAGTATTTTATTATGTCAATCACTGAATGTGTTTTTCCTTCAAGTTAGAGAAGCAATCGGGTCAAGGAGCAGTGAAGGACATAAAAAACACCAACCTCCAGTAAATAAAAAAAGATAGTTTTAGCCCAACTCTACCCCTTTTTCCAACCCTAGTTCTGGTCTGCAGGGTCAGAAACATCCTCAAACCTGGTTGTCAGGATGCTGTAGAACACATCCCATGACTACTTCACAAAATAATGATAGGGGGGAAAAAAAATCATGAGCAACTTTCATAAAAAACAAGAAGTGGAGTGAGAGCCAGAGAGTTGGAGTTTGGTGTAGTGGGACAGAACAGTCGGATTGAGGTGGTGACAGGAGCTAACTTCTGAAATGTGCACTGGGATATATGAAGGGAAGGACAGGGGTGAGGAGAGGAGAGAAGATCACTCATACTGAATGAGTGGCATGCTCTCTGTGGCTTCCCAAGCCGGGTCTCACACTGAGGGGGACCAGCTCCACCACTATTTTTTCGCCTGCGGTGATATTGACTCCTACCAGGCTGTGGGGTCTGATATGACTGCAGGCTATGTGTGGGCCCGGCTGCCTTGCCGGTTTCTCCACGGACAGTGAGGGGCGGTGGGTGAGAGAAGCCCTAAGAGTGCGTTTTGTTTTCCGTAGGGCAAATACCGATGCACACAGCTACCAAATTAACAAGATGAAGCCCAGACGTTAACAGTCCTGACAGCTTGTCCGTCTCCGAACTGCCCTGCCGCCAGAGCTGAGCTGCTTGTGTCTGTATGGGGAGAATTACAATGAATCCAGGCTGAGCACTGGCTGAACTGGTAACTGCCTTCACCAAAGCCATTTTAATTCATCTCTGTTCCTGTTACACTAATCACGCTGGGTACTGGTTCATTATAGATTAAAATGATTAAAGAACAAGTTTACTGAAAATAGAAAAGTAAACAACTAAATATCCATCATTGTAAAAAAAAAAACACACACACTAAAGTGAACTGGATGCTCATTTTGTGCACTGCATACATGTACTGCGTTCTTCTGCTTAATACTCAAATTGTACCTCACTCTACTTAGATTTCTTGTTAAACAGAAATACCAATCAAACAGATTCAGCAGGAGAGAATCTTGAACTGTGGTAACACAATGTTCAGGCAGTCCACTGAATGTTTAACCACCTGAGCAGCAGAGTCACTGTTGTTTTCTCTAGAATTGGTCAAGTCGCAGTGAAACTTTCTCTCCACTTCGCCTCAAAGTTCTCTGCAGTAGTAATTCAGAGAAAGAAATAATGGTCATGCATTTATCAGCTATTGTATGTAGACATGGAGGGTCAGTGCAGAAGCTGCAGGATCCCTGGAGGTCATGAGCACATCCTTTTCAATCAGATCAAATCCCCGTGCTCCATGGTAGGAATCTTTGGCTTTCACCACACAAAGCAAATGAAATCCTGATAATTACTTTGGTATATAGAGATTTCATTGCCTCAGGGCTAAAATACTCCCATCACTACTTCTTGGCACCACAGGAGGTGCAAGATTCATGGCAAGAAGATTATAGTTAGCCAGTGTTTCCTCCTCATAAAATGGGAGAAAATCAAGCACAGGCTTGAAGTGCTGATATTGCAGGCTCAAGAAATTCAGAACTGGATGAATGTGTGTGCACAGAAAACATAGATATTTAACTAGAGATCAGTTGAAAATAGACTGAAGATGGTGAGATTTTTCAGCTTCTGTCAATGTGTATAAGTTGCTAATCAACAAAACCTTTTTTCACCACTAAAGCAGCTGAATTATATATGAACACACTTCCAAACAGCAGAGCGGGAGATGTTATGCATAACCTGACAACTCTACACTGTTGACTCTTGCTACAGTGTCAAATGAAGCGCTTCATTATCATTCCTGTTAATCGTCTGTTTACACAGACACTGAAACAATCAACATGCTGTTATAAGGTAATGAAATCACTGAATCCTGATCTTGTCATTTTTTAAACTCATTTTCAGGATAGGTCTTTGAAAAATGGGATTATTAAAGGATTCGTTTGATACCAAGATAGATACACTTATCCAGATTAATACCATAGTCGTGTCTAAACACTAAATAAGAACCATTATTTAGTAGATGATCACCTTATTATCTGAAAGACTAGACACATGGGAAGACAGGTAGTTTGGCTGTGACCAAAGATTTTAAAAAATTCATCTGTATTCCTAGTTTAGTCAGACATCGCTGGATGTTTCCAGACTTTTTATCTTCTCAACATGTTTCGGTCCGATGCAGCCTTCCAGCAAAATTAGTAGATAAACAAGAGAACAGTTCAGAACAGTTCCCGTAGTGTCTGGCTTGTTGTAGGTTATAGGAACTTGTGCCGTGGCCACATTGATTTTTAGTTTAGTTTAGTTTAGTTTTTTCACCATGATGTTAATTCCTCTTTACTATAAAACTATTCCTGAGTAGCTAAACTGCACTGAGAGGGTCTAACCCAAATCGTGAATATACAGCTGGTGACTCACATTTTGTAACATTAGCTCCTGTTTGGCTTAGAGCCACTACAGCACAGGCAAACAGAGTAAATACAGATGCTAATGTACTAAGTGTAGCAGTAAACAGAATGAAATTAATGGGGAGGGAAGGCAAACTGAGTTTGATTTACTCAGGCCCAGTGTAAACAGCTTGTCAAACTCCTGCTCTGCTAGTATGGAAAGACTGCAGACTGTGTATTTGACTAACAAGCAGAGTGAGTGTTTCTTGCTACTCCTAAAATTACCGAGGCAATTGTCACTGTAATTGGAAGCGACTGTAAAAAGACAGTAGCTCTGTCTCCCCAAAATATTGTTTACCTTCTCATTTCTTCTGGTGTGGAGTCAGGAATCCGTCTGTACTGTCATTATAGCAAAATAATCAGCTAAATGCTAAATGAAATCAGTTTAGTACATAGGAACAGACAGCAGGGAGAGCTCACCTATATGTTAGTGTGCAATATTAACATAATCCACAGTTTTATTCAGAGGAGGGAGCAAAGGCCTCTGTATAACGAAGCAGATAATGAGCACGTCACTAAACATGGGAATAAAACTCAGCTCAATGAGATGCAACCAGGCTTGGTGCTCTTGGTGCTATTATGTAATAAATAGGATTTTTCAAGTTAGACTTTATTTTTTCCACACTAAGGTAGTCGTAAATTCTTCACTCTCACCATGTGGAGTCTTCAGTGTGTCCCTACACAAAAAGGCAGGCTAATTGCATGTCAATAATCCAATGTTTAATTTTAATGAGCAGGAAAGTTAATTTATTCTCTCCATAGGCTGCTTGATGATGTGATTAATAGAGATGAAAGATGTCGCTGGCGGAGGGGAGAGGGAGGGAGGGAGACGGGAAGGAAAGAGACAAGGGGAAAGATAATGTTAGGTTCTTCTATTCTTTTCCCATTTGACAGAAAGGTCTCCCAGACCCCTGAGTCAACAGTTTGGAGGAGCATGTGGGCTGTCACGGCACATAATGAATAGGATGAGGACAAGACAGTGGTGCAGGTCTCTGGCTGTGCTTCATGTCTATAAGAGCAGCCAGTCAGGTTTTTTTTTTTCTTTTTCATGAAAGGAGAGCACCATAAGAGGATCATGTGTGTGGTGGATCACTACACGCCTATTTACAGTTCAGTTAGACAAACAACGTGATAGAAACATAATTTAATATTTGTTTAGTTATGGTCAGGAAATCCATTGTTGACTGTCTCATCCTGAGCAGTATGCACCCTTTGAAGGTATCACAGGCACATTATGAGGAAGTCGAAAGGTTTATTGCTATGAAGTAGAAAGTAGAAGCAGTAAAGGTTTAGAAGTGCATGAAGCTCAGGCTGAAGGTGTTGCAGACCACTACTTACAATGGAAGCACTTCCTCTGGGCCTAATGCCCTCTGAGCCACAGCTTTTGTCTCCTGATTAGCCAACCTATTCAGCACTCAGCCCCCTAATTGCATAGACTGTTTAGCTATCCAGGATTACAGTAAGAATTAATGAGACACAATTACTACACCCAGAAAATCCCCTCGTGGAGGGACTACTCCAACTCTCAATGAATATTACCTCCTTTAATCTAGAATTTCACGTACTATCATGTTAGTTTAAGTAGTATTGTGGTATTTCACCCGCTTGCAGGGGGAAAAAAAAACATTTATTTATTTGAAGGTATCTGATAATAAAGCCCCTGAGGGGATAAGTGACTGAGGGAGACTTCAGAGTCCTCTTCACATTGAAACTGTGTGTTGTGTCAGAGCCAAGTCAGACTCTGCAGAGACCAATAAGACAGGGAACATTTTATTCCCATCTCATGTTATGCAATTCTGATGAGAAGGAAGTTCAGTACACGCAGTACATTATGAAATAATGTACAGTACATGTAGTATCACGAACCAGATCACCTCAGTAGGTATCAGTCATTAGTAAACTGGTTTGTTTCAGTGTGTAGTGCATTGTCCATTATGAATTACAGCAGGTTACTCTACAATAAGTGAAAATGCAGGTAAACAACTTAAAGGATTTCAAGTCTGTCCTGAAAAACACAATATACTCTGTCCACATACATGTGAAAATGAATCTTTGGCTTTTCTTTTTCAAAAGCAGAACGAAGCTGCAACTGAGGGACAAAATACAAAATGCAGATGTAAAATCTGTGTAAAAGGCACAGCAAAGTTTGGCTGAGGTTAAAGTAAAGTTTCAGCAGTCTGACTAAGTTAAACTCAATAAGTCTATTTTCAGACAAGTGTCCCTGTTTTTCCAGGATAGTCGATTCTGGTCGAGCTCCAGTGTGGAATTACCTTCTAGTAGCCATGTTACTCACACTAACCCTAACCCACATACCTGAGGAACATAATGGCACTGTTACAGGTGAGCTGCTGAATGTAAAATAATCACTGTGGCCAACAACAACAATAATAATAATAATAAATGTTATTTATAACGCACCTTACAATTAAAATCAAATCTCAAAATGCTACAGAAGGTTAAAAAAAACAGTAAAAAGTCAATAGCAATTGGTCTAAAATTGGCCTAGTAAAAATCAATTCAGCTTGGATGAGCTTAGAACATCTTAGATCATCTTCAAACTTTGGTTGATTGATAAATCACATGAGCGACAACTTGATCCTTTCAGAGTAGGGAAAGTTTTTGTTCCAGAAAAATACAGATAAACTGTAAAAGACGACAAACGTACCAAATCAGTTTAATTTAGTGAGACAGCTGAAGCTTCGTATAAACTTCAATCAGACACTGGGGTGTTTGTTTGCACTGAATGAGAGTTGTGTGTTTTGTCTCTCACATCTTAAGAGTAAAGTTACTTCCCTTGCAAAGGCCTTCATGCTAGTGTGGAGAGTAAGAATAATTACCTAGGGCTGTTTTTGGTTGTTTGTTCTGGCACAACATTGCTAACAATGTCGTCAGCTCTGTAAGTATGACTCTAATTGATTTATCTTCTGTACGTGCTGTAACTCTTTAGTGCTTTAACAAGACTAGGGTTAAATGTTCACGTTTTCCAGCTGCAACTAATGTGGACGCCTCCGTCACTCAACATTTCACCTGCTGCTCTTTGCTGCCGAGACACTAATCAGTCACAAAGCGTACCGACTCCTCGAATGCTTCACAATTGCAGTTAGAGTGTGTTTAGATGGGGGAAGTTTTTCAAGGCCTCTTGTGTGTGTAAGTTCTGAATTTGCCCAAGATTAGCCTCCATAAAGAGGATTACCTCTTTATGTATTTTCAACACCAGCACAGCCATTTCAGGAATGTTGAGTGGGGCTTTCAGAGCATTGTTTACTCACCTATTAGTCTGTTTTCCTTTTTGTTGATAGATTGAAACCACACACACACAACCACATACCTCACCCATGGTATGGGCTGTAAAAATGCTAGTAGATTAGCCTCTGTGTTATCTTCACTAGGTCTGTCTCAGGCCAGCTCAGAGGGGTTTACCTGAATGGCCTTTGTCTCCCAGTGACCCATCCCTCCCCCCCTTAAGGGAGGTTGCAGCCTGAAGCCCATTTTCTTTAGATCTGGCTCTTCTCTGCTTTTTGTTTCTCTTGGAAAGATAGAAAAAATAGACAGAGGAGCATCAGGGAGATGTATAAGAGGAGGTCAGTGGCTCAGGTGAGGTTAGCGTGTAGCCTGTCAATCAGACAGCATACAGCATTGCTCTGCGGGGGTGCTGCCTCCCACATCGGTGCCCCTTCACCTCCATCTCCATTCACCTCCATATGTCATTCGCGGCACATTAAAGCATACTCAGAGTCATCCAGATTTCTCCTTTCTCACATTTTCTTTATGTAATTCACAGATATTTTGACAGAGGGAAAGTATTACAACATTCATACTGCTGTTATTTTAGATCTGGGCTGAGTCCAGAGCCTGAAACTAACCCTTACACACATATTAAATACCAGACTTCATCCATATACTCTTTCTCGATTATCCATGTGTCAGTATCAGAGCATGCTATGTTGACTTTAGCTCCATTATCAGTAGCATAATGTCCATAAACAGTGTCATACTGGAAAACTTCATCAATAGGTCAAGTCATGGGAAAATAAACTTGAAAGGTCAATAAAAATTGCGTCACAACCATTGTTTATCTCTCCAGACTGCACAATTAGCTCCACAGCCCACTAAGCACACTCACATTGTCTGAACATGTCAGTCTTAATTGTGTCACTGGCTGCAGAGGTGAAGGATTATTAGTCTGTGCTCTACCTGCCTGATGCAATCAGTGAAAATGAAGCGCTCAGTTCGTCTCACCAGCCTCATTTCAATTGATTGAATTACCATTTGCCGGAGTAGAGGCACTCCCAGTGTCAGGGGTGATCTGTTATCTCTCAGTGCACAGTTAGATCAGGTGTGGATGAAAAGAACATAATGTTAAGTGTGTGAGTGTGTTTCCTCTTAGGAAAGTTAATCAAACCGTCATGGCCCGTAGCTACAGAGAAGGAAAACAAGGACGAACGTTATCGTAGTATGTGATTCATGCAAGGATACTAGGTCACAAAGTTTACCATCTGTACGATTATAAAGAAGTGTCTCTTCTCTGATTTGTCAGGCAAAATGCTCCTCCCTCAGCGTAGTTTAATAATAAAAGTATTTTGAGTGTATTTGAGGGCAACATGGTGGTTTAGTGGTCAGCACTGTTGCCTCACAGCAGGAAGGTTCCTGGTTTGAAACCCATCAGGGGCCTTTCTGTGTGGAGTCTGCATGTTCTCCCTGTGCTTGTGTGGGTTTTCTCCAGGTACTCTGGTTTCCTCCCACAGTCCAAAAACATGTATGTCAGGTTGATTGGTGACTCTAAATTGCCCATAGGAGTGAGTGTGAGTGTGTGAGGTTGTTTGTCTCTATGTGGCCCTGTGATGGACTGGGGACCTGTCCAGGGTGGACCCCTGCCTTTCACCCACAGAGAGCTGGGATAGGCTCCAGCAGATCCCTGGGGCCCTGGTTAGGAATAAGGGGGTCTAGATAATGAACACTAAAAAACTCTTGCAAACACAAACATGCACGTCCCCCCGTGTCACTCACAGAGGACACTGGCTGCAGGATTTACATGGCCTGCCTGTCTTCACAGCAGTAGGCTGATTAGAGGGGCTGGCTGCGTTTGTTAGGGTAATGGGTGCTAGGTGAGCTGTTTCACAGGGTACGTGCTCCATACTCTGTCACCTCAGGACTACCCAGTTGCTGGCGGGGGCTGCGGTACAGGGTATAGGACTGGGGGGTTTCCAGGTCTCCAGCTCTCCCCCAAATCCCCTCAGCCTTGCTGTGCCTCCTTCAGCCTCACCTGAAAGTGATTACCAGGCCAGCCATGAGCAAACAAGCCCCATATGGGGTGTCTATAGCAGGGCTGATGCTGGAGCCTGGGGAAGTGGCTCTTTGGAGAGAAGAGGACTGAGCACACACAGCTAATGAAGTCTTAACAAGCAGCCCCGGGTTAACACGAGCCCGCTAAATGCCACCAAGGCCCTTGGAATTGTGTCCAACAAACTGGCTAAATCTCCTTGAAGCTTTCCTTTACAAGCTAAAGTTGCATTAGCATATATCTGTCTTACCATTTCAGAGGTAAGTCTGGGATCTGGCCAGCAGTCCCACTTGATAGGCTTTCTTTCTTCAGAGGGAGCACTTGATCCCGACAGAGAGAAGGGGGCTTTAAATTGAACACATTAACTTTCTATCTTGGTGTGATTGTTTTTTTATTCATTGGTTGCAGAGTTTGTCTTGAGGCTTTTCTTCTGGGGGAGATAGTTTCTCACACTGAGTTACGACCAAGAGATGTTTGCAGTTCACTGGAGTGAAATTATCTCTGTACATAACAGACATTGTACCCTCTCCTGCCCTCATGTATCCTCTCCCACTCTGTGACCAGCACATAACCCTAACACTCTCTCTATTTTGTGTCCTTCACACAGTTCAAATGTCAGTGTTCTTTTATTTTTAATTGAAAAAAAAACAACACACACCATCCATTGATGTGGAAACAAACATTCACATGCTTCCACAAAACTTGTTTGCCAACCTCTTATTTCCTATAATGTAAAGCATTAGCGTTAGCATTAATACCTGTCATCAGTGAGTCACTGAACTAACAAACCCTAACAAAGCTAAATGACTGTGTATGTTGTTTATGGCCACATCAGTGCCATCTCAAAGACACATTTAATAGAGCGATTATATGTTGTGAAAACTGTGTGGTGAGATTTAGGTACATAAATTATATCTGGTTAAAAAACGTGTTGAATTAATGTGTGTCATGATGGTTTAAAATAAACACTGTTACACTTGTGGAACAGATAACAACAAAAGCTTTGACACTAAAATAAGACGTGATCTTAGATCTTGAAGAAATGAGTTGTGTTTAATCAGTCTATATGCCACATCACCTACCTTACCCCTTAGTCCTGCCATAATTACTATGGTCAAAGGCTGTAAAATGCTGCCTTGTGTAATAAAGATCAAGCTACATTCAACTTCCACATCACTGTGGCCCATACACACTTACAATACGGTTAGATGGGCAACTGCGATCACATGTCTAAGCTTAATTGCATGATACTTATGATCATAAACTATAAATTACACATATTTTTTATGTGTTGCCTCACAGCAAGAAGGTTCCTGGCTTGAAACCCATCAGGGGCCTTTCTGTGTGGAGTCTGCATGTTCTCCCTGTGCTTGTGTGGGTTTTCTCCAGGTACTCTGGTTTCCTCCCACAGTCCAAAAACATGTATGTCAGGTTGATTGGTGACTCTAAATTGCCCATAGGAGTGAGTGTGAGTGTGTGAGGTTGTTTGTCTCTATGTGGCCCTGTGATGGACTGGGGACCTGTCCAGGGTGGACCCCTGCCTTTCACCCAAAGAGAGCTGGGATAGGCTCCAGCAGGTCCCTGGGACCCTGGTTAAGGACTAAGGGGGTCTAACCTGTAAAGTCAGGGTATCAGAAAGAAAACTAGTGGAGTAAAAAGCATTTCCTTGTTTCTGAAACATAAATGAGTATAAAGGACCACAGTGGTGAAATTAAATGAAATATCTGACGACTGTACAGTCACCTGAAGTCATATTTCTGTATTAAAGCAGAGGAGATAAGACAGTATTAAGGCACACTATAGGTTACAACAAACCTCTCTATAGAGATAGAGACATCAGCAATAAGAAAATTCAACTAGATCAAATCAGAGATCATAAAAAATACAATTTAGTACAATCAGATTATTGTCAGATCAGTATAGAGGCGGTGTAAGCACATGAACACTGAGCAGACCAGTATGCGCTGTGCTGCTAGTGCAATTACGCCTCCCGCAGAGCCCCATGCAGGCGTTAAACGAAACATTAGCGCCTCATTTAAAAAATAAAGCAGCTTTTTCCCAGCGCAGACAGCTCCGTGGGTAGTCTTCTCATGCGCAAATTAGCCAATTTACCAAACTGGCCCTTCTCTCACAAAAACAATCAGCAGGAACTGGACACATCCGAGCGACAGGACTGTGTGATAGAAGAACATCTTAGTATTTAAACTTAAAGTGCATTTGGTACGGGCTTCTTCACAGCGTCTTATTATGATGATTATAATATTAAAATATATGGTTTTGCGTAAAACGCGTGATTATTACTTTACTTAAGAACCACTATAATTATAGTTTGACACAGACTAAATGTATAAAAACATAAGCTGGACTAGTATTTATCCCGCTGCCACACACACTGGATGAACTATATATATATATATATATATATATATGTGTGTGTGTGTGTGTGTGTGTGTGTGTGTGTGTCTGTGTGTTTACAAACATTGTAGGTAAAAAAAATAGAGTAAGCACCGCCCCCGCTGCTCTCTGATTGGATCAGCGGCTCCAGGGGTGTAGCCAGGCAGGCTATGGTATATATTTGCACAGCTTCGTTTCCAATATTTGTATGGGAACCAGGACCAAGCAGGCTGAGCGCAGTCCCCGTGCTTCGTAGAAGGAAAGAAGGACCACATTGTTTATGTGTAGTGCAGCTGCACTTTATTTTTAACAGCGGACTGTGGATACTGGGAGCAAAAGAAGGTGGACTCTTCTCTCAGCCATCTTGCCTGCTGCTCGCCGTCCTGGAGGTTCGCACATTGCTTGAAACTCTGTGCTGGATCCTGAGGGAAGCGACATGGGCTCGCAGCGCTACCTCTAACCGGACCGGCTGAGGGGATTTATTGTTGTTTGGACTGTAGCGGAAGAGGGGCATGCGACACGCTGGAGAGATGACCATGTTTGGGTTTTACCTGCTCCTCTCACTCGCCCTCCTACCCCGATCCAGCTGCACCACGGCCAAGGAGATCACCTGCCAGGAGATAGTCGTGCCCCTGTGTAAAGGGATTGGATACAACTACACCTACATGCCCAACCAGTTTAACCATGATACGCAGGACGAGGCGGGACTGGAGGTGCACCAGTTCTGGCCTCTAGTTGAGATCCAGTGTTCACCGGACTTGAAGTTCTTCCTGTGTAGTATGTACACCCCGATCTGCTTGGAAGACTACAAAAAACCTCTCCCGCCGTGCCGGAGCGTGTGTGAGAGAGCCCGGGCCGGCTGTGCGCCTCTCATGAGGCAGTACGGCTTTCCCTGGCCGGACAGGATGAAGTGTGACCTGCTGCCAGTGCAAGGCAACCCCGACACCCTGTGCATGGACTACAATAGGACCGACTCCACCACAGTCTCTCCGGTCCTCTCAAAACCTACCAACCATCCCGGGAAGGGTTACAATCCATCTAAATATAGACCTGGCAGACCCAGTGCGCCTGGGAAATACAAGCCGCCTGCCTCTCCATGTGAGCCCGGATGCAGGTGTTTAGAGCCCATGGTACCGGTGAACACGGGCCGTCACCCGCTTTACAACCGTGTCAAAACTGGACAGATTACGAACTGCGCCATGCCGTGCCATAACCCCTATTTTACGCACAGCGAGAGAGCGTTCACCGCCTTTTGGATTGGACTTTGGTCTGTGTTGTGCTTCGTGTCAACTTTTGCCACCGTTGCCACTTTCCTCATAGACATGGAGCGCTTTAAGTATCCAGAGAGACCGGTCATCTTCCTCTCTGCTTGTTACATGTTTGTGTCAGTCGGTTACATTGTCAGGCTGATCGCCGGCCATGAGAAAGTAGCCTGCAATCGAGAGTACGAGCTGGAACACATTCACTATGAGACCACCGGTCCTGCGCTCTGCACCGTGGTCTTCCTCCTTATTTACTTCTTCGGCATGGCCAGCTCCATCTGGTGGGTCATCCTGTCGCTGACCTGGTTCCTCGCAGCCGGGATGAAGTGGGGCAACGAGGCGATCGCCAGTTATTCCCAGTACTTCCACCTGGCCGCCTGGCTCATCCCCAGCATGAAGTCTATTGTGGTCCTGGCTTTGAGCTCTGTGGACGGGGACTCGGTGGCTGGCATCTGCTACGTGGGAAACCAAAACCTGGACAACCTGCGGGGCTTCGTCCTCGCTCCTTTGGTGATTTATTTATTTATAGGCACAATGTTTCTCCTGGCCGGATTTGTGTCCTTGTTCAGGATCCGCAGCGTCATCAAACAGGGTGGGACAAAAACTGACAAACTGGAGAAGCTGATGATTAGAATAGGCATATTCACGGTGCTGTACACAGTCCCAGCGACTGTGATCGTTGCCTGTTACTTCTATGAACAGCACAACAGGCAGAGCTGGGAGATCACACACAACTGTTCAAACTGTTTGTTAGAAAGGGACCGCAGGAGTCCGGACTATGCCGTTTTTATGCTGAAATATTTTATGTGCCTTCTGGTGGGAATCACGTCCGGAGTTTGGATCTGGTCTGGTAAAACTTTGGACTCTTGGAGGACTTTCTGCACCAGGTGTTGCTGGGGCAGCAAAGGCACCAGTGGCTCCATGTACAGCGACGTGAGCACCGGACTGACGTGGAGATCCGGCACGGCCAGCACCGTGTCCTGCCCCAAGCAGATGCCATTGTCCCAGGTTTGAATGAGAAAACAAAAGCAGCTTATGAAGCCTGCTAATTGTTTAGGGGATAACCCATCACTCTCTGTCTTAATCAGTTTGCATCCTAATGAACTGCTGCTGAAGTGCCCCCCAGCCCCACTCCGGAACAATGTGCCTGGCATTCACACCCCACCTTTAGGTGCAGGTTTTAATACAAACTGGATTTTACTTGTTGTGTTGTGAGACATTTGTTCCTCATTATCTTCATACCAAGAGCATTTGGGTTTTTTATTCATATTTATCTACATAGTGCCAGTTTACAATAAGCCTTAACAAGTGTTTTTATGGGCCATTCATTTTATAATTTCTAAAGTATTTATATCAAACTGAACTGTAAAAATATGTACATTTGTTTAAAGCAAAACTTTATAAGCTACTGTAAATTTGTACAAAGTGTAGATGTCTCTTTTTGTTGGAAACAAATATGACCTTTATTTTGACAATAAAACTTCAAGCAAATCTCAGTATCTGAGGATGTTCTGTTTTCTGAACCGGTGCAGGAATATTTTGTAGTTTCTTGTGGTCGCCATGTGAAGGATGGTAATAGCAACTTGTGAGAGTCCTAAAAAGGAAGCCCCCTGGTAATTAGAGACAGGAATTGAGTTGGAGCATCTCCATGATTGTTAAAGCGCTCTTCACATGCCTGCTGAAGCCCGCCTTCTTGATTTAGTAAAAGAGGGAGTGTTTGAATGGCTGTATAAATGCAGGGAATGGGCTCTTTTCATCTGAACAAACTTTGATCTCTCTTTTTTTTTAAAGCTTAGAATAAAGGAGGTGTGCATTAGGAGTGTCTGTCTGATGTGCCAAGGTTCCCCCCAAATTTCACCATTGGGATACTTTGATGGGCATCCCACAATTGAAAGAGTGTTTTGGACCCCCTCTTTTTTTTTTTTTTTCTTAGGTTTGTCAGCAGTGAAACCTGCCAGAGCCCCTGCGTCTTCTGTTTGGTAATTCGCAGAGCCTGAATTGAAATAATCTCTCCCTGGGCTCAAGCTGTGACAGCGAGTGCAGGGGCCTTGACATGAATGATACTGAAATACCAATGAAAGCCCCCACAGGTGGTCTGTTCACATGATCTCACATCCTAATCAAGGCACTTCTGCTACTAATGTATCTGTTTGGTCCCAATTAACCCAATGCACTGGACTACGATGATATACTGTATCCCAGTGTGGAGATGCCTTTGATAGACTGTTCCTGCTTTATTCCTTTACAGTCAGACTGTAGATATGAGCCTGAAGGTTTCTTTTTAGTCTTGGAAAGTGATGCATCTTCTGGCAGTGTAAAGTGAAGACAGTGAAGACATTAAGGAATAAACATTTAAGTGATAATAAAAATGTTATTTAAGAATAAATGAGCAGCCTTTTTTAGCTGTTTCATTTCATGTAGACAGTTGTGGTCATAGTTGGTGTTTGTGTGACATTAATGAAGATCTCACTGGGAGGCTTAATCATGTTATTTAGCTCCAAGTGTGAAGTTAATAAAAATTTAAAGACTGTGGATTCAAGTTCATGCTCTGTATCATTCAGTAGTCACTTTGCTTTTCTGGTTTTTACTCCTCAAAACCTTTCATGCACTGTGCAGCTCCACCTCTGACTGCAAGCCTCATGGCAGTGGCATTAATGTGTAGCCCCACCTAGTAGAATAATATCATATATCTCTACATATCTATCTATGTAAAACCTTTAAGAATATTATCATTTGACTCTCAACCTTAAAACCACTGCAGGGCCACACTGCTCAGTTCAAGGACAATAGATGTTGATTGGCACAAAAAGGAAACTTGCTAAATGCAATACCCAATTTTGTCCACTTGAGAGCGCTACTGTCTAGATATCTTTTATCCGTGGTTTTAAATGGACAATATACACTGGAAGAGTCCTCCTTTAATTTTGTCTATATAACAAAGGAAATGCCACAAAGTGTAAAAAAATGGGACAACAGGAAGAGCACAGAGGAAGAAATACAGCTTAATTCCTCCATTTTTTTCATTTTTTGCAGCTATAATTAAATAATTCAATTTATTTCACTACCACTTTACAACAATATTTCTTGCATTTCTGAGCCAAAGCCAGGTATTAAAGCGGGCTAGTACTCACTGTGCCTCCTAATGCATGCATATGTTAGAAGGCAGAGGTCTGTCCATGGTTAAAAAAAAATGTACAACAGCTTTACCAGCAGTTTGTAATGAATGTTAGATGTTATTTATAGTTAGATGTGGATGTGGAAATGAAAAATAAATAAAGATAAATATTATTCTTTTGTAGATTGTCAAGCGAATATTTTTGAAATGTTTAAGTTACATCTGTGGGCACATCTGTGGGCAGTCCAGTGTTGTTGTTGTTCTTGTGGGATTTGTAAGACAGGGTCAAAATCTGGTAAAATTGTCCTACGCTCACTCAGTCCCTGAACGCACCGTGGTGCAGTGTCTCACGTGATCGCGCTCAGCCAATCGCAACCTGTGGAGCGTATTTTCACCTGTTGCAGGTCTGTCAAACAAAATGTTATTTTTTATGTTATTATGCGCTTTAAAACTAAGTATATCGTTAGATTCTGGGTACTAGTGCTCTGGGAGACGTTTTGTGTCGAGTAATTAACGGAATTGGTAAGTACGAATGCATAGTTGGTTGTTTCGTGTTAGCATGCTAATGCTAGAAGACTAACGTTAGCATTAGCGGCATAACATTAGCATTAGCATGCTACCGTTAGCATTAGCGGGCTAACTCAAACTCTAGGTTTGCCGTCATAAACTTATATGGAGTTTATGAACTGGTTTTATGATGTGACTCTTACCTGACACTTATAACTGGATGTATGTGAAGCTTTTATGAATGAGCTGCTTGATGTTGATACTGAATGTGATATTTATTGCTAATACCTTTTCCAGTGTACAGATAATGCACATTAGCATGTTACATTTGATTATTTATATTTGTATAGTTGTCTTTGAATATTTATGTACATAAGGATAAGTTAAGCTAGCTAACTAGCATTATCATTAACTCTCACTAGTCCTGTTTGTTTATCATAGGCCAGGTGACCCTTTCTGGGTTAGAACTGACAGCGAGCTACTGAACAAACGACCAGGAACCTGAAGACCTTTTGCAACATTGAGCAACTTAATCCTCCTGGTCTGGTAGGAGGCTGCTGCAGTCTGTCCTGTTTTCCCCTGTCAGAGTTTTGTGCAGCAGCATAATGTGAGGGATGCACAAGGAATCCACACATCACACACCTTATCTGTGAAGCACAGACATTTCCACTGTGTTTGCTGCCATTGGCAGTCTTTCAGGTATTCAGAGAACCCTGGTTACCATTGTAACTTCTGTTTGAGTACTGATAGGAAAACATTTATAAATCACAGAGTGAAGACTGAGGATAGGAGAAAGCTTTAACAGGCTTTTAGTGCATGTACATATCAGCATTAAATTTTAAATGTAGCAACCTGCTCAGGGACTGAAAAAAACCAGCCATAGTAGCATAATTGTTAGGAGCCAGCTGTGACCATTGCTGCAAACGCTGTCATTGGGAAGAAAGAAATTATGCATATACATGCTCGAAAGGCTTGGTGCATATTCTTTTAGAAATGTGTTTTGAATGACAAAGGATAAAATAGAAATATAAAACTGATTGATTTAAATCTTAACACATTCAAGAAACGTCTTTAAGTAACATTCAAACATCACACATCATTTATTTTTCCTACAGTATGCACACATGCAACACAATATCCAGACATAATAGCAATTAATGAAGCATAAATCTTATGACCACATTCATAGTCTCCAAAACGTGGGTAATAGTAGATAAAGATTCAATATAAAAAGAAGTTTTATACTGAATTGTTACCAGTAACCTTAAACACAGGACTCTAAACACCAGCGGATTAAACTGGGACCCCCAGCCCAGTTTTGCCCTGGGTCTGTTTAATAGTTTATTCCATCCTATTTTCCAGTCTGACCTTTATATATGGGTTTTAAAGGCAGCTTTAAACACCTCAAACATATATGCAAGTCCCTTATTTTAACATCATATGAGTGCCTTATCCCTGAAAACTGTTATCAATTGAAGCCAGTTCATTCAGGAAAGTCTGAAGCTGTTACAAGCTTCAGATTCTAAAAGTTTTTTGATGATATAATCCATTCATCACAATACCAGGTCTATCAGGTGTGAGATTAAACATGCGACAGCGTACCATATTTATTCAGAGTGGTGAAAAAAGTTAACTTTCTATGTCGTCTCTCCCCCAATTCCAGCTTAACTGATGAACACTGGGTCTATGAAAATGGTGCAATGTCAGGCTTGCTGTGGTCTGATGGAAACACCCTCTGGTCACTCTTATGACGGTCAGGTTAGAACATTTTGAGGTATGAGGCCAGGAGCTTTTGTTGTCATCTTCAAACAGACCCATAAGAGAAGAGAAGGAAGATCAAAAGCTATTCATTTACGCAGAGATTGGCCCCTCAGCTTTACTGTGACATATTCAAAACTAATGCCACCGTTTTACTGTGGGAGACTCCCAACCATGTGAATAAGATAGTCCAAAGATAAAAACCCGGAAATATTTCAAGAACATGTTATGTGTATTGTATTGTCTATGATTGGCATGTGCCACAGTGGACACAGGTGCAGATATTCTGAACAGCAACAGGCAATGCTGCTTCTTTACACAGCTCTATTTTTAGCATCAGTGTATGTCGAGGCCTGTATACTTCTTAAGCCCCACAAGGCCCTGAAATAGAGTGACGAGGTGGATCCATAAATACCCCCCACTGGGGGAGGTAATTGCTTTAGGAGCCTTGGTTAGCTTTAGAGGAATTAGTAGTGTCCTTCTCTTCTGATGGTGGAATCCCAGTAAAACTACCTCACAAGATTACTGGCTTCAACCTGACATTATAATTTTGAAACATTAGTTCAGATGGCCTGTACCTGCACCCACTGTGACACCCGTGACATATACACTATTGAAGGTCTATGGAATCAGATATAATGAATGTGGCAGGTGGTAGGATTTGTTATAGTGTGACAGGTCAAGACTTACTTTATGGACAGTGTGACAGAGGAGGTGGAGATGAAGCCAACAAGAAACAGGTGAGCTCTTAGATGATCTCAATGAGCCACAAATATCCATAAAAAATATCTGGTAGTATCCGGTCTCTCATCAGTTTAAGCAACTAATTTACATACTTTTCGCCAACTGGACAGTTTTCTGTGTCGTAGGAGATTTGCATAGGTTTGAGGATATCTCAGTCTGCTTCTCCTACTGTTTTCACACCTACTTGAGCCATTCTCATATTCCAAAATAACAGAAATGAAGCTGTCAAACATTTGGAAGTCATACCCACTCTGATCTCTTCTCCAGCCCATCATCATTGGTCTGTAGCTCTGTGCCGCTACCCGGCCCCGCCAGTATACGCTGACCAAGCCTTCTGGTACAAAACGTTGTCGATGTGGAAACATCCCCAGCGGGCCCTGCTGATACTGCAAAGGGAAGCCCAAAGTCTCGTCTTGGTGGAGGTGGTGGTTTAAGCCGACTGCGTTTGTTAACACAAATGTATCTAGGTGTCGCCAGTGGCTCTGGGGGACAGAGCGCTGTCTGACTGCCATTCCCTTCTGGAGCCACCTCTTGGGAAACAGAATAGCTATTGTTACCACAACTGTTGCAGCCTGGAGGTCCTTGAGAGCCTGGAAGTAAGGAAGTCTCTAAATGAGGTGATTCGTGACTTAAACCAAACAGTCCCCTGCTGCAAGAGCCACTGCTGCCTCTTCTCTTCTGGGAACTCCCTGGTTGAACAGCTTCCCCTTGTAAATCCTGCTGAGCCAGGGAAGTGTTTATTTCAGTTTCCCTGGAGATTTCTGCTGTTGGATGGAAGAACTGCTCTTCTTCATATATCTTGGCTACCATCATCTTTATCTTTCTCTTCTGCCTCACGGAGCGCTTGATGGCAGAGGTGAAATCGAACATATTGATGAGGAGGGACAAAGCAGCCACACCAAGCATAAAGTTAAGCATCACAGTCTTCTCAGTAGGCCTAGAGATGTAGCAGTCTACTTGGGTAGTGCACAATGGATTCTGGCACAAAAACCTCTTGGGGATGTAGAAACCAAACAGATAATAGTGAGCTGCTCCAAACCCTGCCTCCAACAAGGTCCTGAACATTACATGCAGGATGTATGCTCCTGTGAAGCTCTGGGCACAACCACCACCTTGCTGTTCTGCTACCAGAGACATTTTGTTCATAGTCGTCTTTCTGAAAGGCTCCTGGTAAATTTTAAACAATGGCACAGCTCTGATGTGGCCAGAAGTGTTCAGATTCTCAGTGAGGGCATCTGACAATGTATGAACCACATAGATGATAAATATGATGTAAGAAAGACACAAGATGATGACCTGTACCAACCAAAACCGTGTGAGAGAGACAGGAGTAAATAGATCAAAACACACACTGACACAACCAGGTTGGATGGTGTTGCAGACAAAGTGTTCTTGCTCATCCTGGTAAAGAGGGAAACCAGCAAAAAGGATCATCAAGATGCGGAGGAAGATCATCACAATAAGCCACACCTTGCCTGAAAGAAAAGCACATGAGAATTGAAAATGTGCTGAATTTAAACTTCGGCTTCACGTATGGTAACCTATGCATCTGTCGTTTGGAAGCAGTTGCCTAGCGTTTACATTTATCCTTGTAGGAACGTTAACGCTGTGGCTGGGGAGGACACTCCCTCTGCAACCATCAGCAACCTACGCTTACCCATAAATCCTTTCATGTATGCATACGTACACATCAACAACATTGTGCAGTTGTAGAGAAACCTAAATTAGCCTTTAGGAGGAGGCAGAAATGACTGGAATTTCACCTTGAGCTGTACATCACAGAAAACTTTTAAGTATTTCAATGCACATAAACGTAACATTAGAGGATTTGTATTTGCATTAGTCAGAAACCGACTAATCTCTGTCACTGAATCAAGTCATCCAACTCACCCATGAAAGTAATGCTGTGATTGACTGAGATGAAGATGACCTCGCAGGCACTTGGTCTTGCCATACTTTCTGTGATCGGGCTCCTGTAGAAAACTTCCACCACCGCAGATCCAGGACACGGTGCAAACTCTTAATCCAGCACTTCTCTCCTTTTTCAGTCACTTCTCTCTTCTTTTTCCACCTAAATTCCTATTTCCACCTCTACAATTTGAGGAGCACAGTGGCTTCCAGTATTACAGTGACCTCCAGGTAGATGTTTCTTATTCTCTCCTAGAAGGACTATGTCCCATGCCCTGGTCAGAAAATCGAACTCAATCCACTGTAAACCATGCAAATATTTCCACCTTACCTCTTCTTCAGAGAACAGCCTGTCCCCAGACAACAGAAGACAGGAGTGAGCCCCATTGTGGGTCTATTCTTAACGCCCTTCCAAAAGCATGTCACCGTCCCAGCATTGCAGAGATATTTTGGTGTTGCTGGTCATCCTTAGAGAAGAGCAATAAGGCTCCTGCCTTTCTCACTCTATATTTCTGTATTAAGTTCTCAAACACAATAGCCAGCATATTCAAACGCTCCACTCCATAAAAATACCACTCTAAATATAGGGAACAAGCGAAGATTTTTTTTTTCTTTTAATTTTTCAAGAATTTCGAGAATAAAGTTGAAATATTATGTTTAAAGATTAAATATAGCCTAATGTGGAAACAGCATTGTGTTTGGAGTCAATAACGAGCCTATACAGTAACTTATGCTTTACCTGCATGTTATTATGTTTCATTGGATTGTACCTGAATGAATAGAAACTTTACTCGCATCCACCACTTTTCCATCTGTAGCCTACTGTGTGTCAAGGGTTAAATGAAAGGACTATGCATAATGTGTTTTCAGTCCTACACCTTGACTTAAGCAACAATTTTCTCCAACTCCAGCTCTTTCTACTTTGCTGCTGCAGCTGTGTTGCTTTTATTTTGAAAAATGTGTCCATGTTTCAAGATTGCGTAGGTATATTTCACCCTGCATAACAATTTCTGCTTCCAGTTGTGTAAAGAACAGTACCTATAGAAATATGTGCTGAAAAGCATTCATGATAATGATATACAGTACATTGTGGTTTAATACCACAGTATATATGTTTAGATATTACACTTTCCATTTTGGCTGGGGTAATCCCTTTACATTAAAAAAGATATTATACTGCATTTATTCTGAGGTTTTAAAGTTGATTTTTTTAAAACAAACATTACTTCAGAAGAGCATGTGAATTTGGAAAAGTTCTTTAATTAAATCATGTCTGAAATTACAAAAAGAAAAAGTACAGAGCGGGAGAGCCATCTGAGTTTGACAAACAGGAAGAGCACAGTGACAATAACAACAAAATACAGTAAAAGACGTTGAAAATATCAAAACAAAGTCAGTTACAGCAGGTGGTTGATGTTGGCACACAAAATCATCACAATAAAAACTGAATTTATAAAATCCAAAAATTGTCATTAAAGATTTGATGAAAAAAAAAATCAAGTGAAAAGTAAAACAGAGGTAGAGTTCAGTGCACAAGGCTTTGACCCAGGACAACTCTCTTTACAAATCCCAACAGCTTTTCATGTACATTGGGTCAATCAGGATCCATGACTGTGTCCCACCTGCTGGTCGGTTTAGAAATCAAGCTGATCTCACTTTCAGAGTGAGAAACAGCACAATTTAAAATCATATAAAATAATCTAGAGACTTCAAGGAGAAATGCTAATGCCACATTTACATCTGACATGTGAAAGAGCAGAAAATACAGTTTTTGTGTTTGTTTGTTTTTTTTGTCATTTCAGGTCACATGACATTTTTTTAAGCAGGAAGTAAGAAGTCAAATAACTGATTTTAAAATATATAGCTTATATTAAAAACATTATTTCACACTTTATTTAAATTGAGTATCCTCAAAAATGAGAATGCAGTCAGCCCATTGAGATTCCTGTTTATTTTCCCTAAAGTTTTTCTCTGCCAATTAGTTGATAAAATGAATATTACATATATTTTTCACTTGCTTTTCATTTTTCAACACCATCATTTTCCTTGTTTTTGGCACCTGTTATAATTAACTATTATCTTCACACAGCAGTTGCTTTTCTACATTTGATGTGGCCAGAAGTGTTCAGATTCTCAGTGAGGGCATCTGACAATGTATGAACCACATAGATGATAAATATGATGTAAGAAAGACACAAGATGATGATCTGTACCAACCAAAACCGTGTGAGAGAGACAGGAGTAAATAGATCAAAACACACGCTGTTTTGAAACTACATTTCCAGCATAATTTTTATGTTTTATTAACTGATTAGTGGTAAATTAGATAAGTAAAAAAAGCAATTGATTGGATGTTAAGTGAATATTATAAAATTTTATAATTCTTTTCATTTAAACAATTTAATAACATTATTTATCAATGTACTTAATTTGACTTCACATTTTATCAGTCTCAGGGCTCCATAAGAAACGAGTCATGACTATATCCGGCAGAACACGGGGATAAAATCATAAGAATAATGATGATAATAAAATAAGCCAGAATGGTCTTGTATTATCTCTGTGTGATATATCATGTACAGTATGTAACATATATAAACTTGGCATTAACTGCAGTGCAAACACATTGTATTTCTAAAACATACAAAAAATATTCAGTGGTGTCTCCCATTTAAACCTTAATACCTTTCTTTTCCTTGAGAATTGATTTGTCATGACGAGTACTCAGCCGTGTTTACAATTCAGAACCTTCAGTCAACAATGCACACCAGGAAATTAGCAAAAATATCAGGTAATGCTTTTAAATTTATTTGTCTCCAGCACATCATCGGGTTTTCAGTGGCTTCTAATTGTTGTTATTCCATGTGTGTTTGTTTGTTTGTACGCTGGAAGAGCCTTACAAAATATTAAAGAAAAATACTTCAGTTTTTTTTGTTCTTTCCCTGCATTAGAAAGGAATAAAGGTTAAAATAGCTTATTACAGGCACCACAGGTGAAGACAATGGCAGTGAATAAAGTGAGTATGTCTCACTGTCTCTGCAGTGAACCCCCCCCCCCCGTCCAAATAAGTCTCCCAAGTACAAATGCATTGTTGTATTTAACTGCAACAAAGGAATGCATGAGTATTGCTTTAAGTGAACAGGAGTATCTGAGTGATGGCTTTAAACTGTTTTGTAACTGGATTTGTTCATGTTCTTGTCAAAGCGGTCGAACTTTGCCCTCTGGACAAGAACCTCAGTTAAAAGACGACAGTTGAAATAAATTATCAGTGGAACGTTTTGTCAAGACTGATGTTTAGTCCAGTCAAAGGTATCAACTCCAATGCAAAAGAAAAAAGGAAATTGAGGAACTGAATGTTTACATTCTTATGTGCACATAAGCTGTTCTTTAAAAAAAACAACAAATAATCATGCTTCAGGTAAAAAACAAACTGTGCCATGAGATTAAAATTAGAGGACTGTTCACAGCCTTGCTCAGTCAGCTGAGCTTCAGCAGGCTGCCACCACCATGAGGTTAAAACCTTTTCCTATTTTCCCAGCGTCTCTGTTCGATCATCAGTTATATATATATCCATTTGGCCTCTTTTTCTGCAGTCAACAGTTTCATTACGTTAACTCACTTTAGTTTGGTTCAGCTCAGCTCTGTTTGGACTGGACTGCTGTCCACCTGCTTTGCCTGCTTCCCAGACAAAGTTACGGTCCTTGACATGCCCGTCTGTTCCTTTGCCCTGTGCGGACGTCATCGTGTTAGGAAATGATGGCAGGACACCACCGCACCACCCTCAGGTTGTCCGTGCTCACTGACCTCTTCTTGGCAAGTTTCCTCAAGTCCTTGTATTTGTTATCACACAACCTTGATATGGCCTGGAAGTCAAAACGTAACAAATTAGAATTGATTAGTTATTTAAAGTAAGTGATGAAGATACTGCAGAACTCTGAACTTTACAAGGAGACAAGAGAATTGTCACCTGGGATTAAAATACAATTGTGTTAGTTAGCTCATTTATTCTAAGTTTAGTTCTCTCTTGATGTGATTATTTGCTTAAAGTGTTCAGTTGGATTTATAGTGTATTTAATTAACAAGATCCAGCTAGGTAGCCTCTTATTCAAAAATGTCAAAGTTTTTCTTACATCCCTCGATAAACATTAACGTGGACCATGTTTGCAGCCAGAAAACTTCTACTCTTACATTGGAAATTCAGACAGCTAGCAGATTTTTTTGGAATTTATCTGTTTGACCTGAACTCCCAAATCTAAATCTGCTTCCATGTTTTTGTATGTGTACTACTCACCTCTAGTTTTTGGGCTCTGTCCCTGGTGAGGGGTTCGCGGGGGAAGCTGAGATTGTTGGCTTCAGCCAGGGAGCGCAGGTCAAAGTAATACTTGGCATAGACACTGGACGGCACGTTGATGTTGAACTGCAGCAGTTCCAGGAACTGACGCTCAAGCTCATTCCTTCAGAAGAGAGAAAGGATAAACCTTGACAACCTTGAAAAAAGTTATTTATTTAGCTGTGAACCAGACCTTTACAAATAAAGTTAGTTAGTTACTTGGATCACTCAGACAGTGGGTGTTATTTTCACATATACAGTACCAGTGCATATAAACAAAGTACTGTCATTTTGTTTTTGCCCATTAAGTCTTAGAGCAATGTCTAAGCACAAGTGCTCCAAACATTATATGCAAAAAATATTAATTTCACATCCTGAAAATGCTGCAGCATTTCCTCAGGTTTTAAAGTTGTGGGATCTGTGATGACATGACTTTCATCTGTTTCTCTTAAGCCATAACAGGTTCATTTTGCAGTGTGACATGCAAAAACACTGTCTCTTCTTTACAGCCTTGGACATTTTTAGGCATGGAATAACAGACTGGCTAAAAATAGGCTCAACTGTCATCAAACTCTACCCAATAATGTTTCTTCTTAATCTCACTACGACACTCGTTCAGCTCGCCTGTGTAGTTTTGTGCCTTTCTGCTCCTCAAAATCACCTGCAGTTATTTAACAATCAAACAAAAGGTGCGAAGAGGAATTCAGCAGGCTACGCTCCAGTTCTGGGATTTAACACTAAAAACACTAAACTTGAACTTCTGCACAAATCTCTGGTCAAATACTGAGTTAATAGCTGGTAAATTGTCATATGGGAGCACAGCAGAAGTCCATGTTGGACTCATCTCACTCAAACAAGCTCCAAACAGGTGGATCACAGTCAGTCAGCTGTAGGAATATTTGCCCAAGGACAAGAATATATAGCCACTGGTGCAGAAGAGTGTTAATGCAGCAGAGGTCAGAGGTTGTAGTACTGCAGCATCCTTTTTGTCCTCGGCCAAGCTTCCTGTGAATTTGAGTATGCAATAAAGTACAGAGCGATGATTTTCTTTTAACAAGCACTTAGATCAAGTCTTAAACAATGTCCAATTTATTTTTAGTTTATCTGATGTTAAACCCTGAAAGAAAACGTCAAATCTATTACAAGTTATTCTTGCTCTAAAGTGAACCCTTATGTTGATGTCCTGTAAGATCCATATATCTCTTCTCATCATGAATATATATTATGATCCGTCATAACTAGTGTGTCTCCATCTTAAATCTATTGTCAGAGTAGACTTTACCCTCTGCATCTAACCTATTCAAAATGTTTTCAGTGCAGTCTGACCCTGCAGTCTGAGGGTCAAGCATGTCAGACAAAGTGGGCAGACGTCAACTAAAACTAAACCCTCCTGAACTTAGGCTGACCCCACAAACAGAGGGTGTTCTCAGCATAGAAAGACTTAAGACTGTCAGGGTGTTTCACGCTATTTTAAAATGTTTTCAGGTAAAGAATCTGCAGATGAACCAAATAATTATTAATTATTATTATTTATTGTTGATTTTAGCTCAGCTCACACTTCATTCTTGTGTGTTTCCTGTGACTCACATGTCCTCCACATTGATATCCTTGAGAATCTGGCAGTAGTCAACGTTCCACACCGCCTGATCATCCCAGACCTTGGATGCTAGGAGGATGGCTCCTAACACAATACGCTTCCAGTTGGCAGGACAAATGTCAATCTCAGCGTAGGTCAGGAGTCTCTCCAAATACACCTTAGACAAAGAGATGTGTCATGAATAAATATCTGTTGTCGGTTTTGTTGTTAAAAACATGGGAATATCACCAGTTCTGTGCATATTTTACTCTGAAGAGTGTAAACAGCAAAAGCCAGTTGTAGAAGCCCAAACCCTTTCACTAAATGTGAAAGAATTACTAGAAGACAGAGAATCCTTAAGGAACTGCACATCAAAATTAAAATGATAAACATTAACCAGTCAAGAGTCTGAGCCAGCAGCCTCAGCCTGATCCACAACCATTTACCAGCTCTCAACCTGATATCAGCCCAACACAAGCAGGTCCAAAGAGAAGATAATCGGGAAACCCCACTCCCTTCTAGGGTCTCTTCTGAATGATAAACACACAAGCACAAATACGTACACTCACCAATGTGACGACAGCACACTCGGCCGTGAGCTGTGCAGCGCTGAACAGTGTCCTGACAAAGCGGTAGATTTGCTTCTGCTCAGGGTCATGTTTGTCATAATCAGCAGGAACCTCAGACCTCTAGAAAGTGACAACAGATTAAATACTTCACATTTGATCCAACTGTAATAATGAATGGAGTGTTTATTTGAACCCGGTGGATTGATTTGCTGTTCAATAGCTTGTGTCTACATATAAAGGGAAGATTTCTTAAGGGCTTACAGAGAGTGGATGCAGTTTTTCATCAAAAATGTCTAACAGTGTTCTTCCGTCGACATCTCTGAAAAGATAAAGAAGAAAATTAGAGTATGATAGAAACAAAAGGTTTGAAACTCATTTCATCCTGTAACATATTTGAGGAGGTGCATTTTTATGACATTGGATCATTAGTAAAGTCGATGTCTATAAAACACCATTAATTATTTAATTACACTTTTTTCAGCGTTCGAGATTAATACTTCCACTTTCAAATTTTACCTTTTCATTTACAATTTTCCAAATTTACAAAACTATTGGCCCTGTTTTAGTGCCATAGATGGACTTTGCCAAAAAAATGGTGGAGCATTTCTATGGAAGCTATATACGGATTCTTGACTATCATGTGGCCCCAAATAGATGAAGTTATCAGGTGTAATATTCATAATAATCTTCAGAGACTCATGACAAGACCAATCTCCAACCCTAACCAACCATAAAGTGCACACCCCACTACAGAATGGGCAAATGCCATCCTGGTGACTAAGGCCCACTGGTTTATTAAACTCAGCTAAATGAAAATGGATGACAACACTTCTCATACCTGTTTTTTATGTGGTAGTATATTGCCAGAGCTACACTGTAAAGACAAATAAGCAAAACAAGGACATTAAAATGCAATTTACATAATGATTTATTTAAGCTTTAAAAGCAGCTGTGACGTTACCATTTGATGCTGTATTTGAGGTTGGGCTGACTGACAGTGCTGTCATCAAGAAATATGGTGGAACATGAGCTGTACTTTCTTCTCACTGGGCCTAGATGATGCTGGGGTTCACGAACACAGTACATGAAATACACACACACAGATATACACATCAGTCTCTATTTCTGTCACACTCAGACTAGCCAGAAGGTCCGCTAAGAGCTAGGGAAAGTAGGGCACCTGCAAGTCCACAAACTAATTCTGTCTGTCCTCTGATCACGCATGGTTACATGCAGGGAGGGGTTTTATGGTGGAGGCAAAAATTTCTAACTTCTGTTTATAGGAGAATTATATAGTTCATTTCCATCCATCCATCCATCATCTAGACCCCCTTAGTCCTAACCAGGGTCCCAGGGATCAGCTGGAGCCTATCCCAGCTCTCTTTGGGTGAAAGGCAGGGGTCCACCCTGGACAGGTCCCCAGTCCATCACAGGGCCACATAGAGACAAACAACCTCACACACTCACACTCACTCCTATGGGCAATTTAGAGTCACCAATCAACCTGACATACATGTTTTTGGACTGTGGACTACTTTATGTTACAGTACTTACGTGGTTCATGAAAAGGCTCTTCCGTTTCTCTTGAACTGACAAGAAAAACAAAGGAAGAGGTCAAGCAGCAACACTCACATCATGGTCATTACACTGCAGCTCACCCCCCTGACAGACAAGCAGCAGCGTTTATCTAGGGTTCATAATTTGTCTGTCATAGAGTTTGTGTAAATGTTGGAACAACTGTTTTTACTCTGCATTTGCATTTTGCATGTAGTTTTATTAAATGTGGCATATCACACACATATGCACAGTGTGTGTCAGTGCTGTGTCTTTAATAAAATCAAAGGGGGAAAATGTCAGTGGCAAAGCAAACTGGAGCAGTTTCGGATGTAAGTAAACTGCTCATTGTGTGATGTCCTGTTTAGGTATTTAGATAATCGGCCTGCAGACTTTCACACAAGAGTTTAATAAGGTTAAATAAAGACCGCACCATATGTTTGATCAGTCTGTTGGCCTTTAGGTAATGGTGTCTGCTTGTAGCGATTCAAAATGTCACAGCTTTTTCCCGTGGTATGTTTGCGGTGCCTTGGCAGTGACTTTGCGTCACGATCTGAGTGGCTTTAATCCTGTGCAGGGCTAAAAACATCCAGTGTGCAGTTCTCCTTTCTGCCACCAGGTGCTGCAAAACCTTTTAGCCTGTTTGTGGATACGCAAATATTTTCTCTGAACTTCATTATTTTGAATAAAAAACAATTTTGTAATACCAGTCACTATTCTCAAAAGATCATCATCTTGGTCATATTACTAAAAACCCATTTGCAAACCAGGCCATGAGGAAATTTCAAAGGTTCCCATAGAAAACAACAAAACTCACCATCAGTCTGTGACTTGCTGAGGAAGATGGTACTGGCGCGGGGATGATCTGAGGGATTATACTCTATCGGCAAATCTAAAAAAAAGAAAATATATGAAAAGAAACATTAGACTCATGGGAAAGTACTTAAATGACCAATTCACCCCAAACTGATTTCTATACAGAAAAACCTCAATGAGCAGGAAACACTTCTGGTACACAGTTAATTTCACTTCAGGTATGCTTACTTTTTATTTAATAGTTGAAAACTATCCTGATTTCAGGTTTATTTTTTGTTGTATTCAACATAATGTAAATATCAGACCATAATGTTGAAACATTAAATCGAAACCTTTCATTTTGAGGTAGAAAATCTGGCACTGGCTTCTGAGTTTAACCACCTCTCTCCTAAAGGACGGACTCGTCCCTATCATGGATCAGTACCTGTGGAGGTGACCAGCTGTTTCTTTCAGTGTTGGCATGTGTGTGAGAAGGCTGCCTTCCAGTTGGCTTGAAAGAAACTGCAGCTTTCTCATAAAAGCCTTCACCATCATTTCTTTCTTCATTTTCTTTATCTTGTATCTGTTTTAAAAGTCCGACATTTTTTCCCCTGTCAGATTTGGACAACCATCAGTTGTGACACCTTCCAGTTTGTCCCATTTCAGCTTCAGCTTGTCCAAGCATGTGTCTACCTCCGTAAACAAATCGCTCCCATCGTCATACCTTTCATCGACTGCACTGCTGCCAGCTTCTCTGTAATTTCAAAGTCTTGTGTTATTCCATTCGTCCAGAGCCAAGAAGAAAAAGTCAAAACTGTGTCTGATCCGTTTTGCAGTTGGAGCTCCAGATTTCCTATAATGTTCTCAGTTCACCTGGAGAGGGCCACATTCTCAAATGCTTCTTTTTTCTCAGGATCCACCAAACTCTCCATCCAAGAACGGTTTACTGTTTTTTGCACTTGTGTGGGATACCACAGAACTGGTCTTGACTGCTCCTGTGTGAATCTTGAAAAAAGTCCTTGCTGCTTTTTTAGCGTAGCTAGCAACGCTTCAGATGTCCATACCTGCTCTGTGCCAGACAAGTTCTTGTATTTCTCTGTCTGTTTAGCCTTGTAATGGCGATTCAAACTGTAATCCTTAAACATAGTGCTCTGTTCTCCACAAACCAAGCACACAGCTTTACCTTTGACCTCAGTAAATAAACACTGAGAAGCCCATGTTTTGCTAAGCTTGAGCTAACAGCTAACTCACATCTCGTCTTTACTTTTTCCCTGTCAGGTTTGGACACACATGCTCGCACACAGCACAAACCTACATGCACTGAAACAGTAGCTTTCAAAATAAAAGCAATGCATTTGTACTGCATGTGTGATGTACACATATTTAGGTGGGCTGGTTAGGAAAAGCCACCAGGCTGGATGGGTCCCACGGGCCGTAAAATGCCCAGGTCTGATGTAGACCTATAGTGGAAGGAAACCGACTCCACAGACCCAGGGCGTGTGTTCCTCTGTGCCTGTTGTCAGTGACTTCTGGTGTTTTTCCCACCCTCCCCGAAGCTTCTTTCCCTTTCTCCAACCTGGGGTGGCCAAAAGCACCGAACTTCCTGCATCTCAGGAAGCAGAAATGAAGTCATGTAGGCGTTTTGACATTGTTAGGGAGAGAAAGGTGGAGACTGGTGGGAGGAGACCAGTGTGTTGACTTAAGATACGCATATTTAAAGTATCATTATTGATACTGTTTTAGAAACCTAGCAGAACACCACTATGACATGATAGATACTCAAAAGAGCAACAATCCCTTTGCGTCTTCACATAGTTCCTCCTAAGACACATGGAAACAACTCAATCTCAGTCGAGGTTGTACCCCGACTCAGGTTGAACCAGGAAATCCCTGAAGCATGCACCTCTTCCAGCTGCAACCACCTGCAGAGGAAACTGGTTGCCGTTAGTTACGCTGTGAATGCACCCACATTACAGTGGTTTTAAAGGTAATCTGGCACTCTGCCTGCCCTTCAGATGTTTCATGAGTGTGGTTTTAAGTTGCAACATTAGGCAGAAAAGCCTTTGGCTGCTTTCTAGCCGCCCTCCTGAGGTTCCAGCCTGAGGGGATCGAGCAGATGCAGCAGCCCCGCACTGCCTTGCAGTCAAAAGCATGGTGTCAAACAGTGCATAGATAGAGTGTAAGTCAAATACGCAGCACATCTTGTAAAAGAGTGTTTCAGAAAAGAGTCAGGGTGACACTGGCAGGCATCATGTACCTTCAGTTCTTTGGTTGTCTGTTTCCTTTGATGGCTTAAAATCAATCACAATGTCCTGCAGTTTGTATATCAAGCACCTTGAAACATCATTTAACAGCAGCTACTGCAGTGCAGCTTTAACAAAGCAGTTTTTTATCTGACTCTTATCACAATGCAAACTGTACGAGCAGTGCACTAAATGATCCTGTGAGCTGGCCCTGATAACACACACACACATATATATATATATTTCCCGTAACATGAGAAGGAAGGACAGTGAGTAATTAGAAGAGTACACAACAGAAACATGCACAGTGTTGGTGGACACAATAAGAATGAAGCGGACACCAAAATTAAATCCATAATTAAAACAACTCTCTGATGTGTTTGTAGTCGGGGTCAGTCCTTCTTCTATCTTTGTGTTTCTAACACTTCTATTTTTAAGTTTATGAGACATGCACAATCTCACAAACATCTAACCGCAGTCACTGGTGAGTCAAAACCACAGTGGCTTCACACCACGTGTTTGAATTGTTGCTGTGCCACTTCAGTAATAATGCAGGTGGCAGATATATCATCATATATCGATCCTCCTGTTCATCGCATGTCCTTGTTTTTGCCGGTGACACAAAATTAGAAAATACAAATGTGCTCGATTTAAATCTGAGTGATTAAAAGTTTTAAAAAAAGCCTAAAAGAGCTTTAATTAGCCAAAAAACTGTTTTCACTAAACTGTTCCTAATTTTGCTTGGGTAACATTTTGTCCACTGAGAGAACCCAAATTCACTCCTACCCTGCAATATGCTGTCCCAACTTTACATAGGTCTTTTTGAGGAAGGCAGCATCATTCAGCCATTTTAGAATATGGATGAAAAGTAATGGTGAAGCTTGAAACGAGGCATCAAAACACCTTTTTCCAAAAGCAGACATGCAGCAAATACCTCAAACTAACCTCTCTAGTCTCACATCATTGAAACCCCTCTATGGTTGATTTCCAACATGCTGAAGTCCAATGAAATGGAAAATTTGTAGGCATGGTGAATTAGTGGTTAGCACTGTTGCCTCACAGCAAGAAGGTTCCTGGTTTGAAACCCATCAGAGACCTTCCTGTGTGGAGTCTGCATGTTCTCCCTGTGCTTGTGTGGGTTTTCTCCAGGTACTCTGGTTTCCTCCCACAGTCCAAAAACATGTATGTCAGGTTGATTGGTGACTCTAAATTGCCCATAGGAGTGAGTGTGAGTGTGTGAGGTTGTTTGTCTCTATGTGGCCCTGTGATGGACTGGGGACCTGTCCAGGGTGGACCCCTGCCTTTCACCCAGAGAGAGCTGGGATAGGCTCCAGCTGATCCCTGAGACCCTGGTTAGGACTAAGGGGGTACAGATGATGGATGATGGAAGAAGTGACTAGGTCCTTTGCACAGATGTTACTTCTCATTTTCTGTTATTACGTCCCACATTTGGAAAGGGTGGATATTTACAACATATCAAATAACTGCTCCCAAGTAACAACAACAATATTAATGATATTAATAATAATAATGATGATGATGATGATGATGATGTGAGCCGTTTGTGAGGATGATCTCCAAAGCTGTTTAAGTGTCGTCCAGACGTGTTGGTGAAAATCTGGATCTTACCGTCTGTATTTTCTCTGTCGCTGATGTGCTGGAGATTGAAGCCCGTGTCCTCCCGGCTCAGCTCGGGTTCCGGCTCCAGCCTGGAGCGGTTGTCACTTCGGTGTTTGGGGCTCGACGACACGCAGCAGGACGTTGTATTCCCCATGGTTCAAGCCGTTTTTGGCGATAATCCTCAGCCGACACTGGGTCTAGATCTTCCCCCTGGCTGTGGTGTTGTCTTCACTACAGCCGGAGGAAAACGGGGCGGTAACGCAGAAGGACAAGTACAGTCTGGCCCCGGTGTCCGTCAACGTTACATGGTCTTCTCACCGATCTTACCTGGACCGGTGTCATGTAAAACCCCTCAGACGCAAAGTATAGGAATAAACCAGGACACAGGCGAGTGAAGATGGTCCCTCTAAGTGTCAGGGCTCGGGTTCAGTGTGGACTCTCGTCGATTCTGGTCCGTGAGTCCACATTTTGCTACGAGACTGTACGGCTACATGAATGAATATGAGGCCACGTTATTTCCATGGGTGCCGATGGGTGAAGATGTACGGTGGACAGACAGCCCGCCTGCTGTCGTGTTACTTCAGGTGCTCCCCTGTAAAGTCGGACTTTCCATAAGCACCTTAAGAAACGGAATAGCTTCGCACATTTAGAGACATCTCAAGTGAACCTGCTGATGATATGTGCAGAATCATCTTTTCAGATCAAAGAGTACATTATTTAGGAGACAGGGCTGATTATACAGAGCACACTATAATTCACATTTCATCACTTCATCCTAGTAGTATATTCACTTAACTGCTTTCTACATACAAGCAGACTTACAGTATATATTTATATATATTCCTAACAACGTTTTTGCATCACAGGAGAGAAATAAAACATGACTATGATGAGATTTCCACATTTATGAGTGTTTCCAACAAACATCCAAAGCAGACTCAACTGATTAACATAGTTATACAACTAATTGTATTTGTAATTTGTAATTGTAATTTGGATCTTCAGGTTGTTCAAGGTCTCCAGCTGTGCTGTCCACATCTGGTTCTCTAGCTCCAGTCAGGTGTAGCCAGTCTCTAGGTGATCCATGTAATCCTCTTGCTGCTTGCTCCAAACAGCCTCTGTGTTGACAGGGACATTAACTTCTCGTACTATTCTCTGATAATTACCCTTATCTAAATCATGGATTTTGTTTGTGTTGGTGATGCATGGGTAATTCATAAGCAGACACTGACTTTATTGTATAAACACAGTTAACAGCAAGAAGAAGAAAAGCAGACCAAAACCAGAGTCCTCCTGACACACAATTAAAGCAGACCAGTAGTCCACACAGTCCAGCTTCCTTCTGTGGTCAGAGGAGTCACTTAACTTTAAGGGCTCTAAGCTCTTCAGTCAGAGTCTTGTTTTGCTTTTCAAGCACAGCCACATAATTTTCAAGGCATTTGACATATTCCTTCTTCTTCCGTCGACACCTCTGGGCAGCTTCCCTGGAAACAACAACAACAGTTTATATATAAAATAAGCTTTAACATCTTGCAGCAGATTCAGCAGGGAACTCATTCCAGCCATAAAACAATTTACACCAAGACTTATTGTCATACAGCTGACTTATTTGGAAAGTCCTAATAGTTGGTCATGTCAGCCAATCCCTCTTTACTCCAAACGTAGGTTACAAAGCAGCTAATGAGCACACAACTCAAGACCCTGGAGTTACTAAAGGTTGATGGTTCTAATTTCTGATTCTACTTGTGTGAAGACCATAACCTCTTTTTTTTCTCCATTGCCATGTGTATCATTGAGTTATAGTCCTCATGCATGTGGTTAACTCACAGTTAACTGATCAGCTGCTCTGAAGCTAGAAACTTTACTGCTTTTTTTTATTTCCACGGGGCAAAAATATTAATAATTAATTAAATCAACAAACATTGACTCCTCCTAACACGCCTTTTCAGACTTGGTGTAAAGTGAAACCAACCTGGAGGATTAATTTCAGATCTCTATCCAACTTCTCCTTAGACTGAAGAAGCCACTTGGATGAGAAGTGAAATGTGTCACCTCAACAAGTAGAAGTCCATTTGCCATGACTCAGCTTCTACATTCAATATTTTAATAGACCCCGTAGGTTTTTTTTTTTTAGTATAGACCCCTCGAGTTAAACACAACTTTTCAACAAGAATGTGCAATACCAAACAAATGACCAGGATAACAAACCTGGAGTATTACTGGAGTATTACTGGAGTATTACTGGAGTATTACTGGAGTATTACTGGAGTATTACTGGAGTATTGTATTCACCCTGTTTCCAATCTTTATGCTAAGCTAAGGCAGTACCTTCATATTTTATATACAGACATTGGCAAAAACAAAACAAGTTATTTCATATGTTAAACTATTGATTTAAAATATAGCAAACCAGTCCCTTTTTTTTCATCATGTTCTAACATCCAGGTTGATAAATGTCAACAGTTGTCTCTACCTGTTCTTCTCCCGGCGCAGCTTCCTCTGTTGTAAGATAGTCTCTACAGATTTACTTGAGCTACCAGATATTGCCGCCGTTTGGCAATATGGGGTAGAGCTGGGTTTAAGCAGCGGGTAGGCAGTGATGTCACATGTGGGACCTGGAGAGACCCAAAACAAGTCAGACCTCAGGATCGGGTTGCACCAGCTATTTGTAACCTCTGATTAAAACTGGTGATTTGATGTGAGTCACCATGTCTGTTGCTTCAATCCCAAAAGAGACAAAGCTACATACAATAGCCTACATAATCTTGTAACTTAAATCCCATCCCTTCACCCACACACACACAGTCACAGTGATGAAACAGCCAGCAGGAGGAACTTTGGGTTCAGGGCGTCGAACTGCCAACCCTATAGTCAGAGAACTACCTACTCTACCTACTGAGACAAAACCACCTACTGTTGTTTTATACATTTCTAAACAGTTGCTAATGTCATTTCTGTGTGATATAACCTGAAGTCTAACCTACTTTAATATCAGTACAGTAATTCCTTCTGACGTTAATGGAGATGATGCAGGAAACCTTGAGCACCTGTCCTAATCTTTTTGCTACCCATCCTAAGAACTAAGTTACAGTGGCCTAGAAATCATGCGTTACCTGACACTGTTGGCTTACGATTCTCCTGTGGGCCGCCCAGCATCTTCATGTTGTACTCAGTGATATGTGGTGGAGGCTGTGATGTTTGTATGCTATTTATTGTTGCAGGTGGCTGGTACTGTGTCCCATCATGTGAGAACTGGAAAGGACCTTCTTGGTAAAACACTGTGGGGGTATAAAGGTAAGGGTAGCGGATACATAATAGTAGGTCACAATGTTTTTACAGAAAACTGTTGCTGTGATTATAGCAACAGCAAACTTTCCCTTTGTGTATAACACTATAATTTTCTTCATATGATTTTAGTCAAAAAATACAGTTCTGTGTTGTTATGGGTAAAGGCAGAAATATCATTTGACCTAAAACGGCTTGGCCTTTGGTGGATCAGTTAACTGGGGCACTGGACAGAACTACACAGACAGAATAGGAGCAGGCAGGGGCCATGGCCAATAGTCAAACCCTGGACACTTACTGTGACAGTGCAAACCATTGAGCACCGTGCTGCAGCTGTATGAATTTATAATACGCATATTACTGGAAATCAAATATTACCTGGCAGACAATAGGGCTGTGTGAAATTCTGCATCTCCCTGTAATACTGATGGTTGTTGAGGGGAGGGTATGATGTTCGTGTGCTGGTCATGGCTGTAGATGGCAGGGTCTGTGTCCCCTCAGGCAGGAAACTGACAGGACCTCCTTGAGAAGACCCAACTGGAAGGGTAAAAATGTAAAAAACCAGGATATGAAAACCAGGATAGTTAAGGCTATTTCTATGCACAACCATTGTGCTTATGGCAATAATAAAATTTCATTTAACTACTTTAGTGAGTTGAGATGAATCAAATGTTTCTGTCATAACTGTACAGGTTGGTACACTGATTATAGTATATAAGAAAAACCTTCATTTGTCCCACCGTGGGGCAATTTACATGGTCACAGCAGCAAGTAAGGGACAAAATAAAAAGAACAGAATAGAAAAAAAATAAAAAACAAGGTATTTACAATAAAAATATTTTAAAAATTAAAAAAAAAAAATATATATATATATATATATATATGTAAAGTGAAAAGAGACAATATTGCACTCAGGTATATTCCATATTTACACATTTCTACAGTCTGACAGCAGCAGGAAGGAAACACCTGTGGTAAAGATCTGTCACATTTTGGGATGGATCAGTCTGTCACTGACAGAGCTGCCCAGGGCTGCCAGACTCTCATGCATCAAACATTATATCCTCGGGCTGTGTAAACTTCAGATTATGTTTCTGATTTAGATGGTTCCGTTTTGGTATATGTCATCATTTTGGGACTTCTCTCTTGACATAAATAAGTTATTTACTAATATCAAATGGTAAACACAAACTGCTAGCTTTGGTTAGTAACCCACTATCACTCAGAAAACGACCTGGATCAAGGTTAACAATGGTTGGTGGCGCCGTTGTCGAGGTCATCATACTGCTAAGTGTACATTAAGGATGCACTGCCAGACCTGCAGTAATACACATCTTTTTGCACTACATGAAGTTAATGAGATGAACGATGGAGAAACGAGAAGGCATGTACTCATCCATTTGTAGTAGTTAACTAGTAGAGCTGTGTCCATGGGCAGACAGCTTATGCTCTGATATGTCATGGAAGTGATCAGTTTCAATTACATCTTTATTGACAGGCTATGTGTGATTATTAAAGGTGTGTTAGGCTATAGCTCATAGTCCTGCTTAAAACAAGGAAATTACAAATATTTGATTCCTGCATATTGTTTTCTGCTCACAGAGTGTAACAAAAATGTCATTCTAGCCTACCTTACTAGATTATATTTCAAAGTTCATCTAATCTTATTGTAGGTAGCACACGTCTGCCTCGAAAATGTCTGCACAGCATGATCTGAGCATGGAGCAAGCTGCAGCAAAGGGGTTTCCCTCAGGATTTGTGAAGACCAAAAAATCAACTAGTCAAAAATCAACTCAGTTACTTCAGGAGTAAAGCAACTTTCCAGATTTTATGTTAATTAGCCTGTTTTTTTTTATTATTGTTAACATTTTTAGCAGAAGTTGTCTTAGCACTACTAAAAACAGCTAATGTGGTTGTAGTTGTAGTAACGGCATTATTAGTGGATGAGGCAGCAGGTGTGGTTGTAGTAATAAACGTATTTATTATTGTAAATGTGCTTTCAGACATAACGTTACTTACAGCACTGGTTGGAGCTGGCTTTCTTGTACGTAATAGCATCAATGCAAGGCAGCGTCTGTGGCTGATGTTTTTCATTTGTCTTCACCAGGTTCATTCTGACAGGCACCAACAGGCTGATCAGGGTATTTACTTAGATTTTACCTTAGAGATTAGAGAGAATTACAGTTAGAGTTGGGTTATTGGAGTTGGCTTCTGAGCCACTACTATGTGCCAATTGTATCTGTCCGGTTGCCAGTATTTTAAAGAGCCTCAACCTTTTATTTTCTGTTTGCCTTTCAAATAATAGTTTTTTTTAACAACAAACTAAACCAGTCAGTCTGTTTCTCCTAGTTTGTGAAAGTGTTGAGGAGCTTCTGGGCAAACTTCAGGCATGCTGCAATGTTGTTTCACTGCAACAGCTTCCTCCATGGTGCCCTGACAAAGATGTGAACCAGGTCCATCAATGATTCCTTAAAGCCTTTAGCACATTCTGCACGTTTATGTTTATATTGCTATGTGAGCACTTTTGATATAACTACATTTTTACTGCATATGAGTTTGTTTTTTATTAACTGCTGCTGTTTTTGAGAATTGCTGCTACTGGACCCTTGAATTTCCCCACTGGGTCAATAAAATATTTATCTGTCTATCCATATCTATCTATCTGTCTGTCTGTTTAACGTTAGCGTTACAGGTTTGTTTTTTCTTTGCACTGTGAACTGGCTCCAATTAGCAGATAGCTAATTAACCAACGTTTTATTTTTGTCTAACGTTTAGTTGTAGTTGGGTCCAGCTTGACGAGTAACATTATTAACAATCTGGTCAACAAACTAAATATAGCCGTGTGTTAAATAATAAAAATGTTGAATTATTTTAAGCTACTGGATGGTGTCGGTCAGGCGAACGTTAGCTAACGCTAAAACGGACTTTTTAGCTAACGCTAAGCTAGCGGTATCTCTAAGGTTAAGTTAATGGGTTGTCTGATTTAGTGTTTAAAATCTATCGATCTGGATAGATAATGGAAATCAAGCTGGCGTAAAACTTATTAATCAACATTTTGTTCTGTCCACAGCTGTATCCTACCGGATGTGTGAAAACTGATGAGCCCGACCGACGACCCGAAAACATCAACTGCTTCAACAAACTTACTAACGTTAGCTAGCCGTTAGCTTTATTTAAATTCGGAGCTGACGTTGGAAAGCAATACCTTCGACTATTGTTATTAGATGGTTTTCTTCTATTCTTGATAATAAAGGAGTGAACAATAACATAAACGATGTTTAGATAGCTGTAGTTTAATAAATTGGTATAATGTTAGACCTGACAAGACAATTATTTGCCACAAAGTCAGTTTGTACTTGGTTTGGGCCAATTTATGGACGGGATTCTGTGAAAATGGACATTAAAACCTGAAATAGGCGCATTGTGAGTCATCGTGCATATAGACTATGTGAGATGTGTTGTTTAATGTGTGGAGAAATGTTTATATTTTCTTATCGACCCAGAAATGAGATCCATCCCAAAATCTGGCGGCGGTGATTCAATACTCAGCCCGCGAGGTTTCCGTAGTTTCAGACGATACCACAGACATATATGTAGATATAATCTAAACACGTACATATGTGCTTCCATTCGAATGTAGAAATATTTATATTTATATTTTAATCTAAAATCCAACATATTGTGCAAGACAAAACCAAAGCACTTCACGTTTAATTTACAATTGTTCATATTACACCCCTACCTAAGCGCTTGGTATAGTCCAAGAGACAGGGGACCCGTATGAGTAGGACAAATCAAGCCAGTGACAGCGACAAACTTGGGATTATAACGAGTAAATAAACATACAGGGGTATGTATTATGCAAAAGTTTATTCTTCACCTTAGTGACCCGTCTTGTTTAACAACAGCACTATCTTTTATCGAGCTGTCAGCGCTAATGTGGGGATATAGCAAAACATCGTTAGCAATGGTTAGCTTGCTAGCTGCTAGCCGATGGTTTAAAACTATAGGGACTTGAACAGGAAGTAGCCAGATGCTAGTTAGCATTGTAGCTAGTCATCCTATTTTGGGACTCGCATTCCGCAAGCTAATAGCCTTAACTTGGCTGCCTGTGTCGTGACTGTTACGAGCCTGTTTATTTAGCAACGCTGACGCCTTGTCTTCAGTCGGAAACTGGCTAGCGAGAAACACCGTCAGTGATGTTACGGTCTTTGCTCTGACTTGAGATCAACTGGTATGAATGACGACAGGGCCTAGTTTATCTAACTTGTGTTTTTCTTTCTGACAGAGAAGTGGGTGTTGACAGCTGCAGCAGTCTCACTTGCCAAACTGTAAAAGTAGTAGTAGTTGATACTTAGCAAAGTGTATAGTGTTGATGAGCATTGGAGTTATGTCCACGAACTTGAGCCCAGTGTTTATCTCATCTGTTCCTACCATAGTATTCTGAGCAGCTGTTTTACTGATGTATATGTTCACTTTTGCCCTGTACAATGACAACTGATCAATCTAGCTATGTTTGATTAATTCTCAGATCTTCAATCTTAGATATTATTTCAAAGATAATATAACAACACGATTATATCATATTCTAAATAGGGATGACTTCAGAATGGTTTCTCCTGTTTATTCTGTCACCTTGCCCAGGATGTGTTTTGTTTGTGTTTCTTCTGCTATTAGGCTTGGTTTAATGCTCAAATGATATCCTATACTATGTTTGCTTTTAAACGCTCAAACCTGCAGCAATGCTGGAATGTTACATGTAGTTAGTTTTAGCTTGTTTGATTTCCTTAGTCTTCCTCATCATATGTTTGTTTTTCTCTCAGACTGAAAGAGAAACTCTACGATGTCCTTAAAGCCACGGGTGGTGGACTTTGACGAGACATGGAACAAGCTTCTGACAACAATCAAGGCTGTTGTGATGCTCGACTATGTGGAGAGAGCCACGTGGAACGATCGGTTCTCGTATCCTATGCAAACTCTCCCCATATTGAAATTTAAACAGCATGATATTTGCCCAAGTTTAAGTTCAAGGTTGTTGACAGGAAGTCACACAGTGGTGTGTTTGCCGCTTGCTTGAATAAACCTTTTTTGAGGTATTTAAAAGTGCTAGGTAAAAATATTAATTTTCCAATTAATCCCAGTTATTATTTGAATAATTCATTCCTGATTCTTAAAGTCCTTAGATTGTTGTAAGTGATGCAGCTCAGACTGCATGAAGTGTAACATATCTACTTTGTGGAAGGCGAATGCACAAAATTGATGTAGGGTTGGGCAATGACCAAAAAATATTTTTACTGAGGTAATATGACTACCTTTGGTTGGTATTCTTTTGTTGTCTTTAGTGGTTGCTCTCTAATATTTTGCTTAGGCTTGTTGAATGGCAAAGCTCGTACATGCAGGCGTGTCCAAGAAAACAGCTGAGAAAACTGCTAGTGTTTCATTAAGAGCAGAGGGAGCACTAATCATGATCTTGTGATTTTTGTCATTTTGATTCAAAAATAGAAATTAATTCGATAAAATTAATTCGATATATCGCATAGCCCTCCAGAGATGATAGCTGATTTTTACCTGCGGTGAGTCAAGACAGTCCTATAAGCTGGCATGAAAAGCTGTGGTCTGTGTGGATGTGTCGCAATTCAAGGGACTGTTACTAATAATGTTCCTTAGCCAAAGCTGGCTATCTTGTAGTGAATCTAGAAATCACATGCACGAGAGAGAGGGAGAGACTGAAAACAGTCTGCTATTAATGATGTGAGCTGCCTGTTTGCTTTAGTGAAGAGATTTTCTCTGTATGGCTATGAGATGTGAGGCAGTGGAAGTTGAGTGAATATTGAGTGATTGTGCTTTTTTTATTTTTTTCCTGACAACATTAATTAGCAGCTGTTTTTTGTCAGACATCTGGCTGATGTCTTTTAAAGTCAAACGATGCAAATGAATCAGTGAGCGGACCTTTAGGTTCTGTCCTGTCTGTGCTGATTTTTTGAGCACAGCGGATGTCTGGACTTAGTTGAAGCATCTAATATTGACAGGGCAATAGTAGCTGTAAAGAACAGCGTTTTTTAAAATGTGCTGATGCCCTTCTTCAATAGATGTGTCTTGTTTTAGTCATTTAGCATTTGGCAGGGAATGTAAATCCTTTCTCCATAATATTATAACTGGGAAATGTGGTTATAAAGGTTATAACTTTGCCTGTAATGTGAACTGTATTTTCAACAAAATAACTATTCTGCTCTTTTGTTCAAATATAGAGAGGAAATTAAATTTTCTGCCAAACACTTTTTTTAACATTGGTATTTATGTGAATCATCATCAATTAAATCAAACAGAATCTAAATTTCTTGATTCTGGACTTTGTAAATTGAAATTAAGAGATCAGTTTGCGTTTCACCTGTAAATTGACAGGAAATGTTAATTTACATAGACAGTAGAGTTTAGATAATTTGCCAGTCAGTTTTGCAGAGAGTTATTATGTTTAATATGCAAGTTATTTGAAAAAAGAGTTGGTCATTCAGGCAGGTATTGATCTTTCTAGTAATACATGCATACTATGAACTATACATTGATATATACATTGATCAACCACAGCATTAAAACCACCTAATATTGTGTAAGTCTCTCCTGAAAGGTACCTGTTTGTTGTTGGGCCTGATCAGTACATATGTATTGAAAGGCAATGACCTACATAATAAGGCTTTGCCAAATATCGAATTTTATGTTACATCGTAATAAGAGTTGGCCATTTTTTTATTCGATATGGACAGGTCTTCCAGCCAATCATGCAGCTGAAATATGAGACTGAGCAGTGAGGAACAAGTTTAGCATGTGTTTACTGTTACCACCACCCACTTCTGATATAACTTTGCTCAAACAACTTATTCCCTCATTATTTTGACAGAACAGACAAACAGCCGATGATAATGACAGTAGTGCTGTGCCAATCATGTGGCTGGAAGAGAGAGAACATTAGTTAGGTTGACACAGAGAGAGTGCACTGCAAAACATATTTGACAAAAATATACAAATGTTCCACTAAAAACAAGTAACACCACCATCTTTGCATGTCACTTGGGAGTAAAAAGAAACCTTTAACCTTGACTGAAATGGGGCTTTTCCAATAGCACTACTCGACTTGACTCTGTTTTTGGGGTTTTCCATTAGGGGATAGTACCTGGTACCAGGTACTTTTTTTAGTACGTCCTCGGCCGAGGTTCTTAACGAGCTGAGCCGACACTAAAATGTGACGCCAACAGATTGCAGGCCACTGATTGGCCAGGGAGTGAAGTCACTAGAAGAGTCATGAGCTTGGGTTTATAGTGCTTGGGTTTAAAACGAATGAAAATAATTGATATGATTTTTTTTTTTCCATATTATCCGGCCCTACTACTTACTGTTTATCCTGAATGTTGACACCAGTGACATCTACGCCTTGTGCGTTGCATATCCAGAGCCTTTGGGTGAAAGATTATACACAGAAACCAAGGTGTTTCTTGAGAATCATGTTCGACAGTTGTACAAGGTAAGCACTCACATAAGCTCTTCAGCAGCTGCAAAAGAAAATCATGTTGGGTGCTTTTATTTTTAGTTCTGCATTATTCTGCTTTTTCTAAAACCTGTCATGCCTGTGTATGTTTTAGAAAGTCCTGGAGTCGGAGGAAAAGGTTTTAGTGATGTACCACAGATACTGGGATGAGTACAGTAAAGGAGCTGACTACATGGACTGCTTATACAGGTAACATTGCTGACTTTCATGTCCTTTGTTTGCACTGATGTAGTATTTGATATCAGTGAGTTATTAGGCTGATCACTTCATTTAGTTCTTCTCTATTTCACAAAATACTACAATCTGAAAACAAGTCAAAATAAAGTAGAACTTAACATTGGCTGCCTATTTTTTTACAGATATATTCTATTAATATATTCTCACTGTGTGACTCGTTTCATAGGCCTTAGATGAAGTGTGTATTAATTCAGTCACAAGCTGTAGTATTCCATTTTTTGCGTAATTCTGTAAACTTAAAATATTACCTAAAAAGTCATCGTGTGTAGTGCCAATAAGCATTTGCTGTATCTTGGTTTATTCTGAATCAATACTCCCTTGGAAAGCTTTCAGATCTATTTTTATGTGTACTTCCCACCAGGCTGCCTGAGCATCCATTCGCCTTTGTAATTTATTATGTCAGGATGACGAGTGAATGCAAAGCTCTTTGGCTTCTAGTCACTTTGCAGGTGTCGCACAAATCATCAGACCTTGGAGGTTGTGCTGCATTGCCAAGTGAATCAAAACAGATTAACACCAACCACTGCAATTTTACTTTGCAGGTTTCACGGTTAGTGCTGCTCAACAATAGCTGCTCCTACATTTAACACTCGTTACTCTGGTATTAAGCTTGTCAAAGTAATTGGTGTACGGCTGATAGAAGCTAATGGCCTAGCTGGGAAAGCTACACATTCTTTAATGTGGACAGAATCAGCTAACATAGATCTGAGAGATGACACCCAATCAAAATGTGAATGTAAGCCTGTTGCCTCGTTCGTCAAATGTTGAAACGCACCAGAAAAACACTTTGTATATGAATTTCAACATCAGTCTACTGGTCATATGAATTAGTGTGAGTGAGTACAAAAATAAACGTTCTCATACTGACACTCTTATTGAAACATAGTTTTGCTATATGAGACTTTAAAAAGTAAGACACAAATATATCAGGTCAAAGCAGCATTAGCTCTGTCCAGTTAGCGTCTGTTAGCACTGAGCATAAACCTTATTCACCAGCCAACATGATAATGCTGCCCGTCTTCTGGTTGGTGCTGAGCAGGCAGTGGCACCTCTGGGTTTATCTGAACAGAGAGACACTACCGCACGGTAAAACCGACACATGTTGTAGTGCACTGAAAAAACAGATATGTGTGGTATAATTCTTAGCAGTTCCTTTCATGTAACACGATCATTTGACTTGCTAAGTAACGAAAATATGATTAAATCCATAAGGTGAAAATAATATCTTAACTCCCTTCCCTGCTTTATTCAGGTATCTCAACACTCAGTTCATCAAGAAGAACAAACTAACAGAAGCAGACCTACAGTACGGCTACGGGGGAGTAGACATGAATGAACCACTCATGGAGATCGGAGAGGTACTGACTGATTAATTCAACCTGGTTTAAATATTTCTGCTGCACATGCACGTCCCCACATCCGCTAAGGAGTACAGATATATACAGTGGGTACGGAAAGTATTCAGACCCCTTTAAATTTTTCACTCTTTGTGTCATTGCAGCCATTTGCCAAAATCAAAAAAGTTCATTTTATTTCTCATTAATGTACACTCAGCACCCCATCTTGACAGAAAAAAACAGAAATGTAGACATTTTTGCAAATTTATTAAAAAAGAAAAACTGAAATATCACATGGTCATAAGTATTCAGACCCTTTGCAGTGACACTCACATTTAACTCACATGCTGTCCATTTCTTCTGATCCTCCTTGAGATGGTTCTGCTCCTTCATTGGAGTCCAGCTGTGTTTAATTAAACTGATTGGACTTGATTAGGAAAGGCACACACCTGTCTATATAAGACCTTACAGCTCACAGTGCATGTCAGAGCAAATGAGAATCATGAGGTTGAAGGAACTGCCCAAGGAGCTCAGAGACAGACTTGTGGCAAGGCACAGATCTGGCCAAGGTTACAAAAGAATTTCTGCAGCACTGAAGGTTCCTAGAGCACAGTGGCCTCCATAATCCTCAAATGGAAAAAGTTTGGGACGACCAGAACTCTTCCTAGACCTGGCCGTCCAGCCAAACTGAGCAATCGTGGGAGAAGAGCCTTGGTGAGAGAGGTAAAGAAGAACCCAAAGATCACTGTGGCTGAGCTCCAGAGATGCAGTAGGGAGATGGGAGAAAGTTCCACAAAGTCAACTATCACTGCAGCCCTCCACCAGTCGGGGCTTTATGGCAGAGTGGCCCGACGGAAGCCTCTCCTCGGTGCAAGACACATGAAAGCCCGCATAGAGTTTGCCAAAAAACACATGAAGGACTCCCAGACCATGAGAAATAAGATTCTCTGGTCTGATGAGACCAAGATTGAACTTTTTGGCGTTAATTCTAAGCGGTATGTGTGGAGAAAACCAGGCACTGCTCATCACCTGCCCAATACAATCCCTACAGTGAAACATGGTGGTGGGAGCATCATGTTGTGGGGGTGTTTTTCAGCTGCAGGGACAGGACGACTGGTTGCAATTGAAGGAAAGATGAATGTGGCCAAGTACAGAGATATCCTGGAAGAAAACCTCTTCCAGAGTGCTCAGAACCTCAGACTGGGCTGAAGGTTCACCTTTCAGCAGGACAATGACCCTAAGCACACAGCTAAAATAACAAAGGAGGGGCTTCGGAACAACTCTGTGACCGTTCTTGACTGGCCCAGCCAGAGCCCTGACCTAAACCCAATTGAGCATCTCTGGAGAGACCTGAAAATGGCTGTCCACCAACGTTCACCATCCAACCTGACAGAACTGGAGAGGATCTGCAAGGAAGAATGGCAGAGGATCCCCAAATCCAGGTGTGAAAAAGTTGTTGCATCATTCCCAAGAAGACTTCATGGCTGTACTAGCTCAAAAGGGTGCTTCTACTCAATACTGAGCAAAGGGTCTGAATACTTATGACCATGTGATATTTCAGTTTTTCTTTTTTAATAAATTTGCAAAAATGTCTACATTTCTGTTTTTTTCTGTCAAGATGGGGTGCTGAGTGTACATTAATGAGAAATAAAATGAACTTTTTTGATTTTGGCAAATGGCTGCAATGACACAAAGAGTGAAAAATTTAAAGGGGTCTGAATACTTTCCGTACCCACTGTATATGTATGTATATGTATATGTACAGAATGATCCAGAGATTAGTTGGATTCTGTTGGAGCTTCTGGGATCCAGTACCCAGGGCAAAATTTCAGCTTATACCACCAAACTACAGTCTGTTCCAGGATTGTCTGCACTGTTGTGATATGCTGTCTTTTCATTTGTTATTACAGTTGGCGCTTGATATGTGGAGGAAGCTAATGATTGAACCCCTTCAGGCTGTCCTGATCCGGATGTTGCTGAATGAAATCAAAAAGTACTTTTATCATACAAGCCGATCCAAAGATATTGTTCTCTGAAATGTGAAATGCCAAATCTTTTTTTTTTTTTTTTATCTGGAATTTTAATGAGTTTGGACGTGGTTTGCTCTAAGGATTTACAGTTTGTATTTTATTGTCATTATTGTAGTGGCTGCCCAGTTTGCTTTTTGCACACTTTATTTTGTGATGTTTATTTCATTTTATATGGATAACATTTAAATTTTTGCCCATAAATCTACACTCAATAACCCATATTGAAGTGAGAACATGGTTTTAGGAAATTACAGAAGTATTCAGTCTTTGCAGTGACACACCAATCTATGGCCAGGTGCATCTTCTTTGCTTTAATTTTCTTTCTGATGTGTCCAGAGCTTGACTGTAGTCCAGCTGTGGCAAACGATTGGAAATAGTTTAGAAGGATACACACATCAGTTAACATGGTATGCCAGGAGAAAAACCACGCTATGTGACTACAGAAATCGGCTTACCTTCACTATTAAATTGTACTGAGGCATAGATCAGGCTATAAAACCATTTCCTGGGCTCTAAAGACTAATCCAGGAGCACAATAGCTTCAATAATTGTGAAATGGAAGATGTTTGAAACCACCAGGACTTATCCTAGTGTCAGCTTTCCACTCACCCTAGGAGAGCTTCACAAGTCCTCTGCAGAGATGAGAAAACCTACCGTAAGGATGCAGCTTTCCATCAGTCAGACCTTTATGGTGGAGCGGCTGGAAGGAAGCCACTTTGAGTAAAAAGTGTATGACAGCCTGCTTGGAGTTAGCCAGACAGCATTTAAAGAAGATTCTCTGGTCTTTATGAGACAAAAGTTAAACTCTTTGTACAAAACTCTGAGATCCAAGTCCGGTTGAACACCACACACTCCTCATCAGTCTAACTAATACAGTCCTTACAGTGAAGTATGGTGGTGGCTGCAGCATCATGCTGTGGGTGTGGTGGTTCACAGCAGCAGGGACAGGAAGACTGGTCAGACCTGAGGGAAGTACGATTGCAACCAAACACAGAGTGGTCCTTGAACAAAATCTGCTCCAGAGTCTAGTGACCTTTCAGCGCAGTGATACTGTAGTGGCTCCAGGACAAGTCTGGCTGACCTTGACTGGTCCAGCAAAAGTCCAGGCTTAAACCCCAAAGAACATATGTAGAGAGGCCTGAAGATGGCAGCTCACAGACGCTTCCCATCCAATCTGACAGAGCCGGAGAGGATCTGCCAGGAAGAAAGGGAAAAGCTGTCCGAATCCAGGTGTGCTAACACTGTACAGACTTGCCCATGAAACCATGAAACTGTAATTTCAGTCTCAGAAAGTACTGAATTAAGAGTCTGAAGACGTTTGTAAATGAGAGGTTTCAGTTTTTGAGTTTGAATAAATTTGCAAGCATCTAAAACTGCTTTCATCTTGTCATTATGGGTTATTGTGTGTGGACTGATGGGCAAAAATGGCAGATTTATCCATTTAATATGAAATCTACAATACAAATTGTACACAATGAATGCCTTCTGAAGCAACTGGTCTGACTGGGCTGCAGGATATTATCCCCACTTAAACCAGTATTCCTCCCGGGCTGATAAATTGAGTGATCAATAACACTGCACAATAAATTAGACCTAACAACAGCTTCTTAATGTCCTACAGTGACCGTTGTGGTGAGAACCCCAATCAGAAAGTAATCCATGGGGTAATCAACTCCTTTGTTCATGTTGAACAATACAAGAAGAAGTTTCCACTAAAGGTGAGACAACAAATGATGACTGCCATCCAGTGGTCTGATTTCAATTTTATTTTCTTTGTTTTACATGATCTTTTGTGTATTCATCTGTACTTAATCCTATATGCCACATATCTCATCCCATGTCGTAGTTTTACCAGGAAATCTTTGAAGGGCCATTTCTGTCAAAAACAGGGGAGTATTACAAACAGGAAGCTTCCAATCTACTACAAGAATCCAACTGTTCACAGTATATGGAGAAGGTAGGTTAGATGGAGAGACAATACACGTATGTGAATGCTGCACATGCTCAAAGTGCCATGTGAGCCCTTTAAGCTTCTGTGATTTTGTTTGACCTCTTTAGTCTTTTTTAATAGCTAATGCAAATAATACCCAGCTATGTAAAAATTAGATTAATTTGTGAAGAAAAAAACAAAACACGCACCTTGCGTTCTGGTTGCATCCTCCAGGTTTTGGGACGTTTAAAAGACGAAGAAGTTCGATGTCGGAAGTATCTGCACCCCAGTTCCTACGGTAAAGTCATCCATGAATGCCAGCAGAGGATGGTGGCAGATCATCTGCAGTTCCTGCATGGGGAGTGTCAGAGCATTATCCAGCAGGAGAAGAAAGATGGTCAGTTCACTAATGAATATATATATATATATATATATATATATATATATATATATTTACTTCACATGCTCTGTCAAATAGAGATCAATCTGTGTCCTCCTGTCATGCTGTTTTGTCCAGACATGGCCAACATGTACACCCTGCTGCGGGCCGTGTCCAGTGGGCTGCCTCACATGATCCATGAGCTTCAGGTTCATATCCACAATGAGGGTATCCGAGGCACCAGTAACCTCTCTCAGGAAAATGTTAGTACTACACCACTGTGTGTGTGTGTTTGCATGACTGTACTTGTATATTATGGGCTGTTAAGCTGCAATAACATTACTCCAATCCTGTTTTACCTTTATACCTGTGAAGACTACAAATATCTTACTCAAATCTGCTTTTAGCACAGGTTGTTGCACCACTAAAAAGTAGCTTGGTTTGATCTTAATTGTATAGAATTATTTCCACTGTGTTTTATTGTATGGATGAATGGTTAAATGGTTGTTGTTTAGAAATATCATTTGAAATATTCCCTTTACTAACACAGTGTTGTCTCCTTTGAATTCTAGATGCCAACCCTGTTTGTGGAGTCAGTGCTGGAGGTTCACAGTAAATTTGTACAGCTCATTAACACGGTTCTAAACGGAGATCAACATTTCATGAATGCACTTGATAAGGTATCAAACCCCAGATGAGTGTTTGCAAGATATTATCTAGTATAAAATCTAATTGGATCTAATTGGAAACCCACAGTTATAAATGTGTTAAAAGTATAAAAAGGATCATGTTTTTTTTTCACAATCATAATAAGTTTGAGTAAACGTGTTCTTTCTTTCTCAGGCTTTGACGTCTGTTGTAAATTTCAGGGAGCCCAAGTCCATTTGTAAAGCCCCTGAACTGGTGAGTATACACACACACACACACACACACATATATACAGCATTATGCACAGTGTCTTGACTAGGTCTTGTTCCTGTTGTTTTTTTCGTCCAGCTGGCAAAATATTGTGACAATCTACTGAAAAAATCTGCAAAGGGAATGACAGAGAATGAGGTGGAGGACAAGCTGACGAGCTTCATCACAGTGTTCAAGTACATAGATGACAAGGACATCTTTCAAAAGGTGACCAGAATGTAACAAAAAAAAGTTTCGCTGTTTTGTCGAGGTTGGTTTTGATCTTGAAATAGTTTGATCTGATATTTTTAGTACCCTCAAAAGTTCCAAAATACCAGCTTTAGAATAAGCTTTGGTCATCATTACTTCTTATTTTCGTCTTTGTCCACAGTGTTATGCCAGAATGCTAGCCAAGCGGCTAATACATGGGCTGTCATTGTCAATGGACTCAGAAGAAGCCATGATCAACAAACTAAAGGTAATGGTGAAGCTGAGCAGTATAACCGTAGACTTATGAATCAGGCGGTGCCTTTACTGCATGGATCATTCTCTTCATATCTATATCATAGAGATAAGTCTGACCATGATTGACATGAAATATACAAAATACCTTATGCCTCTGCCTTTTCCTGTCTACCGTCCATTGTATTACTATGCGTTCTTGTTTTTATCCTTAAATCTGCAGCAAGCTTGTGGCTACGAGTTCACAAGCAAACTCCACAGAATGTACACAGACATGAGCGTGAGCGCCGACCTCAACAACAAGTTTAATAATTTCATCAAGATACAGGAAACGGTGGTGGACCTTGGCATCAGCTTCCAGATCTATGTATTGCAGGTGAGGAGGACTCCGACATCACTTACACGCCTCATGCCGACAAGCATGGGATTAAATCTTGTTTGAGAACATTTGCCAGGTTATCTATAGATTTCACCAATCACAACCTGTAGTCTACGCTTTTCATTTTAAATGTGGTACTTGGACTGTGTTTGCAGGCTGGGGCCTGGCCTCTCACGCACGTCCCCTCCTCCACCTTTGCCATCCCTCAAGAACTAGAGAAGAGTGTGCAGATGGTGGGTTTTACACTTGTGGAGCGCAGGTGAATTATCAGTTCACACAGATTAACGGAGAACGTTTTATAATCTGTGTTCATGTCACTTTACAGTTTGAGTTGTTCTATAATCAGCACTTCAGTGGGAGGAAGTTGACCTGGCTGCACTATCTCTGCACAGGTAAAAATAAACCTGGGTTATACCCAGTTTGAGTGGACCCATATCTGAAAGCAAGAATATTAAATAAAAACTGTGTAAATAGTAACCTATAGTAGATAGCCCTGTGGTTTGGTTGGTTTTATTTTCAGGTATCATCATTTATCTCTATCCCTCTTGTCACCAACAGGTGAGGTGAAAATGAATTACCTGCCTAAGCCCTATGTTGCCATGGTGACCACCTACCAGATGGCTGTGCTGCTGGCCTTCAACAACAGCCAGACAGTGACCTACAAGGAGCTGCAGGACAGCACCCAGATGAACGAGAAGGAGCTTCAGAAGACCATCAAGTCTCTTCTGGGCGTCAAGATGCTAAACCACGACTTAGAAAAGGTCTGAGCTTCCAGGCACATTAGTCTGATGAGAACCTGTCTGAGCATGAGGTTTTGGTACTGGTAATGTAATGTGGATTGGGAAGATGGTCTATATTTGAACATGATACCTTGTCAAGTCCTTAGCAACACCTGTTTCCATAAAGTTGAGATGTACGCCTGTTGACCCATAAAGTTACCGGACAACTACCATAACTTTATTCCAGGCTTGAAATAAAGTAGTGACGATTATTTGAATAATCTCTTCTCACAGGAGGAGATTGAAGCAGAATCCACATTTTCACTAAATATGAGTTTCACCAGCAAAAGGACCAAATTTAAGATCACAACATCAATGCAGAAAGACACACCACAGGTCAGGTTTCCATCTTTCTCATTGTTTTCCCATGCTTTCTCGTACCCTGTTGTTTTGCAGCCAGGTTCTAATAAACTGTCATTTATGTGTGTGATGTCCAGGAAATGGAGCAGACGAGAAGTGCTGTAGACGAGGACCGAAAAATGTATTTACAAGCTGCTATAGTTAGAATTATGAAGGCCCGCAAGGTGCTTCGACACAATGCACTGATCCAAGAGGTGTGTGCACAAGTTTCTCTCTGCATAATATACCCTTTGCATAAGAAATGTTTGCTTTTAATAGGAACTAACATGTAGTCAGAGGGTGTAGGTAGATGACAACACAGCAAAGTGAGCAAGTGTATGAACAAATCTATGGAAAGGAAGTGTTTGTGTGGTAAATTCCCTTATCGTGCAGTTACACTGCTACGCCAGACGGACTGAAATGAAATCTGAGATCTCTGCAGCCTGATTTTGGCTCAATAGCAAATGTTTGCTTAAACCCAACTATTCGTATAAGTATGGCCTCACATCTGGCTGTAATCCCTTTGTATTGCTTGGTGTTTTGTGATCGCTTGTTTAACCCTCCTGATGTCTTCGGGTCAATTTGGCCCCCGGGAGGACAAAAGGTGTGTCGTAAATTTGAAGACAATACGACACAGCTTTTGTCCTCCCGGGTCAAATCGACCCATTCTGTTTTTACTGCTTATAAAGCATGAGGTATATATTGATCACCAATTTTTTTGTTTCCCATATTACCATGTATTTTACCCTTATAGTAGGGAACCATCCATGTCGTTTTTACTTAATTATATGGAAGAAAACCAAAGTTATCACATATTAACTTTTGAAAATGGGTCAAATTGACCTGAAGACAAGAGGAGGGTTAAATTAGTCTATTATCACTGTGTAGGTGTAAAATAACTAACCAGGATGCATTTTCCACTTCGTGGCTATAGATAGCCCAGATTTATTACTCGGACTTTCCGTAGTAAAGCAGGAGCAACATATTAGTTGCTCTAATTTGGCAGCACTGTTTCATACCTGTTTGCAAAATTAGAGTAACCGTTCTTCATTGTTTCTCAATTTCCTGTGTGCAGGTCATTAATCAGTCCAAAGCCAGGTTCAACCCCAGTATCAGCATGATCAAGAAGTGCATTGAGGTGCTCATCGACAAGCAGTACATTGAGCGAAGCCAGACCTCGGCAGATGAGTACAGCTACGTTGCATAGACACACCCTCGTCTGCGTGACTGATTGGCAGATAAAGGTTTAAAATGAAATATCATGAAATATCATGAAATAAACAGAACAGACTCATTCACCCATTTAGGTTTTAGACCGTGGCTCCCCGCTGTGATACCAGTCGGTGATTAAAGCAGGACTGTTGCCACATTTCTTGAAAACAAGAAAGGTCATCATGTCATGTTTAGACACCTAATCGGTGGTGTCAGCTGGCTCTCAAGCCCACCCACCTTATGATTTTAAGCTGTTTACAACATCACCAGTGCCACGCACATGTGCGTTAAATGGCGAAAAGAAAATGCCTATAGCCTTTTGAGAGGAAATAGCTGATAAACATACTAGTTGACCCAAAATAAAGCAGAGAAAACAGATGCAACTGCTGAAAGAGTTGACATTGGTGGCCACAAGTTAAGAAAACATGCTTTTCTTTTTCGACATTTGCAGTTGTTGTGTGTTTATTTTTTCTTTCTTTGTTAAATGTACTGAAGTTAGGAAAAAATATTGTAATAAAACTGGTATACTGACTTATTGTATCTACTTTCACATGTAAAGAAAAATGAGGTGACAAATACGATGTTGCTGCTTGTCAAATAAATAAATAAAAACACTGAAAGGTCGTATGTAATTCTATATCGGAGAGATCCGGACTTGAGCCCCGGGTCACATGGTGGGGAAACACAAAGGAGCAGCTTGTGAGAGGGCAAATAATAAGTGAAGCTGAGAATGCTCAGAATTTACATGTGGTCCAAACTCTTACAAACATGTCAACTCAAAACTTTGAGGCTATTACAAAGGTAGCCTCAAACAAGGTGCAATACTTTTTCCCGCCTGCAGATGGAGCCTTTGAGTTTTCAGAAATACGGACAAGCATTGCTGTTCAGACTAAAACTACATCAGGACACATCAGGTTACGGGAATGCTGCCCTATGTGAAGGAAATATGATGTGAAACAGATGGATGCACTAAAATAGTTTCAAAACAAATGAGCAAATGGCGTAACTAGGTTATTAATACTTATTTTTATTGTTATTTTTGTTATTTATTATCATTTTATTATTACAAATAACAAACAAACAACCAAGCAGGTACTGGTGGGAAAAGTGGAAGAGATGAATAAGGATAATGAGAAGGGAACAGACCAATATGTACCTAAGAGCAGCAGGTATCAGTGCTATTAGTTTAGTTTTGGTCAGATGTTTCACAGATTTTCTCAAACTTGTGAAACTAAAGAACTGTGTGTTACTGTGCTGTGCTTTGATGGAGGAGGACAGAGGTGGACTTAGTGTAAGAGGGTCAGAAATAAGGAATATGGTTTTGTCCAGCCGGTACCGTAATGTAATGCCCCCCTTATTGCTACTTTAGCTTCGCTATGGGAATGTGACAACTGGCACTGTGGACACACACACACACTTTTCTACTTCTCATGTATCCTCCAACATTTACTATTATGCCACATTTCTTTTTGCATCCTTGTAAACATCGGTGCATGTGTTGTATTTATTTTAAATCAACTGGGATGGCCTGAGCTTCAGTTTTGGATTTTGGATGTCACACTTTCTTTCTCTGTTTTATTTTATTTTATTTGTTGGAAGTGCTGAATGTGGAAGCCTCTAACAGATAAACACTAAGCATAACGATGAGGCCTGTTAGAAAATGCTAAGATCCCAAACATGTACAGGAACACAGGCCTTCTCAAGCCAAATCGCCCCTGCTCCCTGCATTCCTGTTGTGCAGTGACTACAATTAAAGCTTATTATAACAGTTGGGGTATATGAAAGAACTGGGGGAAGCACTGACGTGCTCGTGGATGAAGAAATACAGAAAGAAGACACAGTCAAACTAATTTATATATACCAGTATAGGTAAATTCTATCAGAGCAAGAAAAACACTGACCTGAAGGTTGTGCAGAGTATTTCAGCAGGATTAAAGCCTTTAAACCCCAATTATATCTCTCAGGAAGAACCTGGACGTGATGTGAGGATTATGTTCTTTGATTTGTCAAGTGCATTCAATACCATCCAACCAATTACATCCAGAGACAGTCTCAAAGAACAGGCTCTACACAGGGGACTGTTTTGGCTCTATGATACTGTGATTGTTGCATGTATCAGGAATGGACATGAAGAGGAGTCTGATAAAATCCTTCAGTGACTGGAGTTACAAAAACTTCCTCCTACTGGACACCTCTAAAACCAAGGAGATGGTAGTGGATTCTCAAAGGTCTAAGCCCCCCCCATAAGATGCTGCACATGTTTTACCAAACTATGGCAGCCAGTGTGCTGTTTGATGCTGCAGTCTGCTGGGGAGGCAGCATAAAGCAGGAGGATGCAAGGCAGCTGGACCAACTGGTGCAAGAAGCTGGTTCAGTGACTGGAATGAGGCTGGACTCACTGGAGGCTGTGGTGGAGAGATGCTCACAGACAGAGGTAGAGACCATCACTGACCATCCCCTTCACAACATCCTGATGGAGCAGAGAAGCAGCTGCAGTGGACGACTCAGCTCTATCTATCTATCTATCTATCTATCTATCTATCTATCTATCTATCTATCTATCTATCTATCTATCTATCTATGTCAGATCTACTGGAGTAAAAGTAAAAGTACATGTCACTCAGGTTACAGGTGTAGACTAAAGGAAAGGTGTGTGTGTGTGTGTGTGTGTGTGTGTGTGTGTGTGTGTTCGGTGGGCGGTCTAACGCAGCACATGTATATTTGCAGCAGTGGTATAACGTGACAGTCCAGTATTTAAATCAGCTGCTGCTCCTCTGTTGCGGAAGCGATTCGTTATGGGATGTTTCCAGTGAAAGCACAAGTCCAAGTCCAGCTGGTGAAGAAGTTTGAATGAGCTGAAACCCGAGTAACGTTCAGGCTACAACCCACTTGGGATTGGTTGGTGTAAGGAGGAGAAACCCTGCCTGCTCCGTCATGTGCTCGCCCTCACACTGACAGTCCAGTTGCGCGCAGTTGGAGAAGCTTTTTGTTGGGAAGTTTCTGTGGGTCGACCCGGCACAGGGAGGACACCACCCACCACCGCCGCGGGGTCCAATGCCGCACTTCTCCTCTGAGGATCCGGGTCACGCAGGCTACTTCACGCAGGTCTCCTCACAAGACCTGGGGATCTGGTTTTTAGCCGTCGCACCGCGGGGATGGTTCTTACCGTTCTGACTTGGCTTTTTCCTCGTTGGATTTAAAACAGGACACATGAAAGTGACGGTGTGTTTTGGTAGGACCCGAGTGGTCGTCCCGTGTGGCACTGGGGACTTGAAAGTCCACAACCTGGTGGAACAAGCCGCCATGAGGTACAAAAAGGCGATGGCAAAGGTAAGACTGCGCTGCGTGAGCGTCAACATGGCGCACTGTCCAACCACACCAAGGGAGTGAAGCTGGGGACTGTCCCTTCCAGTCAGAGTCCCCAGAGTCCCCAGTATAGACAGGGGGGTGCTCTGAGACCAGGAACAGACAGTTTTCTCCTGGATTAGACAGAATCTAGGACACATGTGTTTGTCTGACCCTGGACTGGTCTTCAACCAGGACTGGGACTGTCAGTGTAAAAATAAACAAACAAACTCACAAAGTGAATTAGACACTTTGATTTCATGATTCCTTCTCTTCATCGTGGGTTTGGGTGGATTCAAGTTTGCTCCTGGACTTTTTCTGGTCTTTCTGTCCTGTTGATGCTGCAGCTTTAAAACCTTTCAGTAAAATCCATTAGTTTATTGCTAATGTTTAATGTATGTAGGCCCAGATAAAACACACTGAACTTCCTGCAGAAGTCAGATATTAAGAGTAGTGCCTCTAGCAAACACACACACACACACACACACACACACACACACACACACACACACACACACATTCCTTCACACTTCCAGTCCTGTTTCTCAGTGCTAGAAGGTTTTTCATGGTCCAGCAGCATGGAGGAGACTGATCTAGCTCTGAACTATAAAAGATGTAATCATACTTTTCAGTTTCAGAATAAGAGCGTAAGACTGAACTGGTTTGTACACACCACAGCATGAAACCCAGTATTTTAGGTGAAAGTTGCCGTCAGGAACTTCATTTACAGGCAGTGCAGATATTCACGTCTAAAGGTTTTTTGAGCGAGGTATGGGACATGTGATCTGCTGCTCCTGCCACCCTGAGGCTTCAAGCTTGTATTTGCTGCTGCAGGACTCTCAGACGTTAGCCGGGTCAGCATACATGATGAGGAAGCAGAGACAGGAACGGGAGGAGCAGTTTGCTCTGCAGGCTCATGCTTGATTTCCAGAACTTGCATGTTTTGACTGTGTGTGCTGATCAGAAATCATTATCATTAAAAAGTTCATGATCCATGTATTAGAGATGATAATAATCAAGTTCTAGTAGCTAACCATGCTGCAGGTTATTGACCCTCCTGTATTTATTTATTATCTTTGGTGCCACAAAGAGGGTCATGGTTCTAATGGACCCCCTGGTCTGGACTTTTATTTTGTTAGGATTTCCTGTATTGCCTTAGGTTTTTTTTTTCATCTCCCATTTGGCTGGTTGGCTTTTTTTTTTTGTTCTTCGTGTCTTTGCCAGGTTCTCTGTTCTGTTCTAGTCGTCCCGTTCTGTCCCCCCAGTGATGTTCCTATAGTTTCCTGGTCACTGTGGACTGCAGCTTTGCCTCTGTAGTTTTGGATCCCTCGCTCAGGTGCAAGTTTTTGTTCCTACGTTTGGTTAGTCTCTTTGTTTCCTGAGACACCTTTAGTTTGGTTTTTGTCTTTGTTTTCGTGAATTGTTCTTTGCCGTGCCCTGCCTCTCCTCGTGTCCAGCCTCTTTTGTCTGACTTATGACGTAGCAAATCCACAAATGAAGCATTTGTCTTTTTGCATGCGTTATTGGATGTGCAGGACTTCTTAATGTCAGTACTTTGTCCTCAGGGGCTACCATACATATCTGTCCCAAACAACACCCTTTACAGCAGTAACTCTAGTCCTTAAGGGCCACTGTCCTGCTTCTTTTCTATTGCGGTTTTTGATTGGCTGAGCACACCTGATCCAGGTAATCAGCAGGGCAGGGATAGTAGAGTTGGAGACCCCTGCTTTAGGGTGTCCTCACTTACAAGGCATCTCAGGTTGCTGCACGTTAGAGCACATTGATGCATTCACTGACTTGTTACTGTATAGGACTAAATATCAGCTAATCTGAGTTGAAAGTAATAAGTAATGGACTTGGAGTGTTGTACACAGCTCTAGGAGAAATTTGACTGTGTTTAGTCAGCACCTGTGCATAGAAGTCAAAATCATCGCATCACAACATGCTGGGATTGCAAAGTATGTCGAAGATACACCATTAGACAGCACAGAGCCAGGCTTTTGCTCTTAGATTACAGCAGCCACATCTCACCTCTTCATATGTTTCCATAAGAAGCTTCTGCTCAGTTGGCCAGAGCCATGCTGCATGAGTCTTATGCACCTTTGCGTACACCTGCCTTGACATAGCTGCACCTTGAGCTGAGCAAACATGCAGTTGATTAACCCAGGATGTGGTGATTCAACTAGGACAAGCCTCACTCTTTTATTTATACTGGTTCCTTAATTGTACTTGGTCCTATAAAACCCCAGGTTCTGGTCACCTGATTGTTTGGATTGAATTCCTGCCATTTCCCGCTTCCCAGTCACATGTTCGTTCTGTCGTCGCTCTCAGTCGGCCTTCAATCCCTGGACTCTTTTTCACTGCCCCTGGAACTCTCTTTGGCCTCTGGCTTTGTGTGTTTTGTGTTATTCACTGGTCTCTGTACTGCCTTCCCCTCTCCTTGTTCCTGCAGAAAATCCCACCATCCTATCCGGGTCCACTCCTGATACTCATTCTGTGAGTGTGTCGTAGCCATGACTGGATCTGTGGCTGCACATATTCTCTATTTCATCACCGATACAGTTTGATTTTTTTTTTTTTTTGTGTTTCCTTTGTGGTTCTGAAAAGTCATTTACATATTTATCAAGACTCAACATGGTGCAGCATCAAGCACGTGGTGCACTACTCTGTGTGTTTTTTATGTAAACAAGAAGTGATACTTTCATAGAAGTTGCTGTGTGGACATAACGTAGCACCGTACAGGTACAGCTCCGTCTGACCATGCTGGTACACTTGTCATAGCAGCCACAGCCTCGTGAGGGCCAGGACTCTGCTTTGTTCTCTTCCTGCTAATCATTAACCTGCACTGGTAGAAGCTGGACAGGGGAACTAACACACTACAACTGATCTGGCATAACTTAGACACACACATTTGACTGGCTGACTGTTTAACTGGCTGATGGAGTGGACTGAAGTAAGAGCTGTCACCATAAACATCCCAGCATCTCCAGTGAGGAGCTTTATGCGTTAAAGCTGATGTTAAGCTGAAAGTGCAGTTCATTTGGTTTTCAATAAAATCACCTTATCAAGTGCTCGGAGTTGTTCAGCTTGTTTTTCTCATCCCACGTCTTCACGGGAAGACAGTTCCTCTTCCCCCTGGATTCAACTTTGAGCAAGTTTTAGCAAAGGCCAACTATGTGGTTTGTGGTGTTTCAACATGCAGGACACACCAGGGCCTCTTGGGTGTGATCCACTGTTTTGTCAACAGCTTATTTCTGTGGCCATGACAGCCCTTAGGACTGTTGGAGCAGGGAGTTAGTTAAAGAATTAAGACGGGATCAGATAAAGACGTATTCTCTGCACATACCTCTTATACTGCAACTATCATAGATTTGGCTTTAGCTCTAGGACACTGAAACATTTATTGCTTAATTGTTGCTTGGCTCTGTCTTAAAAGGCTCAGTAATGTCATCACTTTAACTGTTGTGCCTTGAAAGGTGAAAAGCAAAATGGATAAAGATTTTTGGCAAGGAAAACAGGTGCAACAATCCGTCTTTTCATGTAGTTGTGTGTATGTGAACGATATCTGGCCTTGCTGCGACTGCATTAACCTAAAACTGCTGCTTTGAGGTCTGGTATTATCACGTCTTTGGATGAAAACGTGTCTCCCTTCTCCTGGTGGTTTCTGACCTGAGCTTCACCTGAGACCCACTAAATGCACTTCAGGCCTTTCAACCCTCTGAGCCCTGCACAAACAGTCTGTGAGTGGAGAGAGTAAATAAACATGGTTGTGTATGGTCGGTGATTGCACTAGGCCAGTGTCAGACACTGTTTTCCTTACATTCTTGTATTAGTTGGCCAGATCATCTTGAACTGTCATAGATGTCATCAGCTTATTATCCTTCACAGCCATACGACATCACATAAACACAACAAACTTTACACCTGTGGCTGTGCTCATTTTGAAACTGTATGTGGTTTTTGCACTAATTCTTTTAGAAGGTCGGTGCAGAAATCGTATGTGTCAGTTCATACGATGAGATGATGGCATTTAAACGCAGAGCAGGTGTAATGTGGTTTGTTGTTTGTACCACAGGCACTTTAAGTCTGATGATTTAGGCCCAATGATACCCCGACCTGACAGCTGCCTTTGGTTTTAGTTTTTGGTTGGACTACAGGTTTTGAAGAACCTCAGGTTTACCTGTTCTTCTTGCAGAAGACCGTTATTATCATACACACAGCTTCAGACGCTATTGTGCATTTACATTCTTGTTCCCAGTCCCATGACATCACCTTCACTGAAGTCGTGAACCACAGCAAGGTGTGTTTTGTTGTTTGGTACCAGCATGCAAGTCTGTCATATCACTTGTCCAAGCTTTGGTGAGAATTTGAGTCTGTGTAATTTGAGACAGTGACCTTGTGATCTTATCAGATTAAAAAGTGTGTAGTCTGAGCCCAGCATAAGGAAAACCATATCAGAGATGCTTACTGTTGGAAAAGCTTCATATCTTTAGTGATGGGGCCTGTTCATTTTATGTCCATCTGTAGTTTAGCCAGTAAACGTGAAAACACATTTAATCAAATCATTGTGTTTTTGAAGTATATTACTGCTGTCACTGCTCTGCTCTTGTCTCTAAGGCTCAGTGACTGTTAGAAACAAAACATTTATCAGTAGATGTTTAAAGTGCACCAGGTTATAAGAGAATCCCACAGCACGAGTACAGACTGGGTGTCTGTTCATGTCTTTAGTTCCAACCTGACCATGTAGTTTTGAAAATGACTTGTACATCCAGCTCATCTTGTTTTAGTGGCCAACACGCAGATTTTTCTGAGAGAATATGTTAGATTATGGATTAACTTCAACTTCCAGTCTTTTTCTGCCCAGATGTTTTTTTTTCCTCGTCACAGAAACATGTTGCTGGATGATTAGTTTTTGCTTAGACCATGAAATCCAGTCATTTGGTAAGTGCAGCTGAAAAACAAGGGGGACTATCAACCATAGCTTTACTATTTTTGTGTAGTTAGTATTCATTAAAACATTAATTAACTCTCAGCTCACATTACACTCTGAAGAGGGCGTAGATGTCTTATATTATTACTATAAATATATTGTTTCCACATCCTCTAAGCCAACAGAGACTTGGAGCTGATACTGTCATAGTTGGGGGGGAAATAGTTCCAATACTTTAATAAGAGATGTGGTTTATCCTTAGTTGTTTTCTGAGACAGTGGGAATAGTGAGTTGCCACTGAAGGGCCAGTCACCTCACACCCTATCATTAGGGATCAGTAATGCCTGAGGGAAGACACAGCCTGTCAGTGGCATCTGCATCCTGCAGACAGACCCACATGTAAACAAGCCGTCTGATGCCTGATGGTTGATACATACAAATTCAAAAGGTTTGGCCATTGACAGTTTACATTCACTGTGAATGAGACCTGCCTTTGTCCCCTTGTGCACCCAAAGGTGCTCAACAGATTAAAGGGTGCCCAACTACACTATAGGGCAAAGTTGATAAATGCTCAACTTTATGCAAATATCCTCTGACAGTGTGAGCTACAGCCAGGTGACAGCCCACCAGGTCATTTAATTCAGAAGGAAGCTGCTACTTAGACGCATACCAAATGGTAAACAAAAGGAAACAAATACCATCACGGTCTCTGGCTTAGCTACATCATGTCTTTAGGGAGTGAGGAAATGGACTATAGCACATCTGGACATGTCTACTTAGAGCAGAGTATGTACAACAAATGCATAACACAACTACAGATTCACTGTAGGCCCCGTACAGCCAGCCGCCTTGTACTGACATGCACCATGAAAGTTGGACACTAATTATAGCTGATTTGGCTGAAGGGGTGGAATGCATTAAATTAAAATTGCAGCCTTGTGCACGTTGGAGGGGATGTTGTTGTAGAAGGTTAGAAAAAGGGTTGTTTCTAAATGCCAGACATATACATCAGTCCTTGTGCATCCTTTTTGTTTGTACTTCACTGACAGTGAAAGCACTTCAGGCCTTCTTGGTATTGTAGGAGGAAAAGTAAGGATTTGAGCCCCTTCTTGTTTGCTGTGATGGACAGGCTGATAGATGAGGTTAGACAGGAATCTCCATGGACCATCATGTTTGCAGATGACATTGTCATCTGTAGTGAGAGCAGGGAGCAGGTGGGGGAAAATCTGGAGAGGTGGAGGTTGGATCAGGTGTGATGTGTGACAAAAGAGTGTCAGCAAGAATGAAAGGAAAGGTGGACAAGACAGTGGTGAGACCAGCAATGTTGTCTGGTTTAGAGACAGTGGCACTGAGACAAAGACAGGAGGCAGAGCTGGAGGTAGCAGAGCTGAAGATGTTGAGGTTCTCTCTGGGAGTGACGAGGATGGATAGGATCAGGAATGAGGACATCAGAGGGACAGCTCATGTTAGATGTTTTGGAGAAAAAGCCAGGGAAGCCAGATTGAGATGGTTTGGACATGTTCAGAGGAGGGACAGTGAATACATTGGTAAAAGGATGCTGAGGTTAGAGCTGCCAGGAAGGAGGCCTAGAGGAAGACCAAAGAGGAGGTTCTTGGATGTAGTGAAGGAGGACATGAGGATAGTTGGTGTGGGTGAGGAGGATACAGAGGATAGGGTTGAATGGAGGCAGATGATTGGCTGTGGAGACCCCTGAAGGGAGCAGCCCAAAGGAAAAGAAAGATTTGAAACCTTGTGCACCATAAACTGCATTACCCCAGAGGTACTGATGTTTAATTACAACACAGGTTAGAGGGTTGAGACCACTGCCCCATAACCTGAATCCTCCCTCATGGTTCTTACTTATGGTGACCACGATCTCCAGCTTTGCTTAGCATTTCAGCCCTTATCAATAAGAAGATTCCACATAGACTGAGAGACCCTATCGATCTGCTCCATTTATTTATTTTAATGTTCCTGTGAACTGTGACTCTATTAAAGTGTGTGTGTGTGTTAGCGGCCCTAACACATCCATTACCAAATCCTTAGATATAAGAGCTTTATCTATGAAATCTCTAAGAATGACCTTAATGAATATCATAGTCTGGATAGAACCCAGACAGTTTTCCCTACGATTGATTGTCATGGGTGAGAAAGGCACAATGTCCTGCAGCTGAGGACACTCTGTGTTCACAGCACGTCAATCAGCCTCGAGCATTCGCAGTAAATGTGTGTACTCAAGTCTAGAACTTGGAAAAATGGCAAAAACAAAGTTGTAGGCCAGTTAACAAGACGAGACTAGTCACGGTTTGCTTGAGCTCCAGTCATGTTTTTATCTAAACTGGCTGCTCTGCTCTATATGTGTGTTTTTGTGTGTTAGATAAGATAGATCTACCTTTAAGCCCAGTCCGGCTTTATTTACTAACTGATACTGTGATGTGTAACTTCGATAAATCGAGAGGGGCTTATTTACAATATACTACCTTCAGGTGTTTGTTTGACTCAGCCAAAACAACTAGAGTGACATCTTGAGAGGGTGTAACAACTACGAACAGGAGGCTGAACGTAGCTGTTCGTGTAAAGCCTGAAATATTCTTCTTATCTTAAAGACTCTAAACATGTCAGAGAAATTTATTGGGTACATTAACTATTTTTGTTTGCAGTAGTTACCGTACCGATGTGATGAACATAACGTAGTGTCTCAACATGTTAAACCGGAGTTGCCACTCCCTCCGTTTGGCCTTTGCACTCCTGGGATCTCACTTGCTCTCAGACCTATAGGGATTTGCAGTAACACACACAGAATTGCTTTGTCTCACTGATATAATGGACTTCTTCCCCCTTAACTAAACCTTACCCTCCCTCTAACCTTAAGTCTATGAGGGCGGTGCAGTGTACAAAGGTGTCAAGGTCAATTAACACACAGTTATGGAAAGAGGAGTACACATGAGTACATAGGAGTACACATGAGTACATAGGAGTACACATGCACAGTATTCTCTCTTAAAGAAGCGATCCTATTGTCTTCGATGTGAAGTGTGTATTCTTGTGTAAGAAGGTTTGTTGCGTCTCTGCTCCATGTGTCCGTACAGTTAGTTTTATTTCTGCGTCTGTCCCAAAAAAGAAACCATTGATTTTATAAGAAGTAAGAGGTCTGGTTGAACTAGTGTCTTCTGGGCAGCTTTTCCCACATAAAGAGTGAAAAATACAAGTTAGGAATATTAACTAAGAGTTTACCTCTGAACCTAATTATAAAAGAGACTATAATTACAATAATACACTGTTAATTATTATCTACTTGTTTATGTTCATTTAATAACCAGCGTTGGTCGGGCCTGACTTCGATAACAACCTCTCAGGAGCCCATCAGTTCCCCAAACTGGGTATTTTAGTTTAAAAAGAAAAATGTAATGCTCCAGAACTTACTGTAAGAAAATCTACCAGCAGCAAAGTGTCAGTGGATCTGTCCTGCCTTACTGTCTAATTGGCTGAATGCTGTATTATAATGAGACTACTCAATGAAACCCTCGTGTGTTTTAATTGTCTAGTGAAAATGTCATCACAGCAGTGACTCCAGCTCCGGCTGAGCCATGAGGGAGCAAGTCTGGCCTAACCCAAACACCAGACCAGATGCTGAACTTTCCATCATGATATATATACAGTTGTGGTCCTGTAGGAGCCAGATTTACGGACTGCGAATCTTAAGCCGATCACACAGCAGGGGGACTAAGTACAGAGGTTTATCCAAGCATACGACTCATTTCAAATTAGGACTGTGGGGAAATGAGGTGCCATTTGTCTAAAAATGGTCATGTCTTTGAATTCTGGTGAAAACAGGACGTTTTCTTTGGCTCTCTGCTTTTCATCCCCGACACATCTACACCATGAGGCTCCAGAGAGCTGACAGCAGCCGTAGAGAGGGTCAATACAAATGTACATACACTTTTCATGAATGTCTGTGCTACAAAACCAGTAACTTACAAACTGACTTTTATTCAACTTGTTTTTCTTACAAGTGAAAGTTTCTGCCATTAACGAACGTTGTTCCTTTGGGGTTTCCCATAACTTTGGCATCGTCTCAGAAACTGAGGTGCGGATTAATAGATGTTAGTAGAAGGAAACGTTCTAACTGGGCCTGTAACTGAATGTTATAGTGAGTATTGATCTCTCTCTGTTCCCTGACAGACTCCAGAACAGTGGAGAGCAGTGGCTGAGCTAATTGTGGTTTACAGCATTGTAGGCTGGTTGCTGTGTGTTTTTAGCTCAGCTCTCCAACTCGCTGACGACACATGAAGGTTCAGAGACAGAAGAGAGTCCTGGAGTGGCGTTTATATAAAACAGATGTATAATAATGGGCATAGGGAGGCTGCAAAACAATGATAAACAGTTAGTTTAAAATCAGACTAGAAGATATATTTAACATTTTATCGAAGATGAAGCGGCGAATATGTTTTCTCTTGCGTTTGGTTAGTCACAGCAGCTTTCCTTTGTACAGTAGTTGTCTCGCACCTTCTCCTGTTGTACCGACGTACATGGCTGGAATGACAAATAATCCTCTTGACAAATGCAGCCACAGAGCAGATGTATTTTTAGCAGCTTGGATTATAAATACTAAATAGAGAAAGCTGTTTTTATGTTGTGTGGAAGCGCATTGCAAAGAACAGGTGAGACAAATGCATGAATAAGCCCTGTTTTGGAAATGAGATGTGTCGAAGGTGATGTCCAGAACCCGGGCTCTAGGTATTTGAGTGACGCGGTTGTTTAGAGGTACTGAAGGTCATGAGGGGGATTAGGAGGAGCTTGTTTTTCTCACTGTTTAGGAGCAGAACTGATGGTTGGAGACAGATGCATACACATGAAGAAGTTTAATGTTGTTAAAGTGGATTCTTGTGTTTCTGATTAATTAAGGTGGGATACTTTGAGGAGTAGTTATAGGTGTAGGCTGAGGGTGGAGGTAGCTTCTCAGGAGTGGGATTAACAGGAATAATGGTATCTGGTTTGGAAGTTGAGGCCAGTAGTGCACAATGGACACTATTACATCTAGTTAAGTTTGACTTAATGTAGGGTGGCGATAATAAATGTTACATGCTACATGTTACATCTGCCCAGTTACAGTGTGAAGCTCGTTACAGCCTGGGAGATTCTCCTGTGTTGTCACCGCATGAAGCTTTGGAGTCAGTTCAGTTTCTTGGCACCATATCATACACTGTGGATGGGCTACATGCAGTATACTGTACACATGCAGGGCTGCATGCACTGTGCAGTGAGGAGTCATATGTCTCTCTGCACTGCACAGTGGAGGCTGTGGGCACTTTGGTGAGGCAGGGCATCAATAATGCACAAATCATGAGGGTGATTTTTGTCTTACAAGAATCAAAAATCCCACCTTATTTTAGTTTTTGTCGCCGTAGTCGACGGTTTGGGATCCCAGCGGGAAGCTTTTTGTTATTTTAGTCTTTTTAATGGTCTAGATTAAAGTTTAAACTGTCTCACCTCCACCATACGTCGACCAGATGACTCTTCTGTGGGGTCATTTGGGGCTGAAGAAGGTTAACAACCATCAACCTTTCTGAACGTGCAGGATCAGCTTAGTTCTGACTGATAATACAGACTGACCAGTGGGGGAGCATACGATCCGTAGGTCATAGCTGGAAACTGACTAAACTGACTAAAGTGTTAAACTGACACTCACCCAGCAGACACTGAAAGTCTGGAGATGTTCAAGTCCTACATGACATTTTGAGATTTACTGAGATTCTGTCTGGTATCTGTTTACTCTCATAGTGGTTTTGAGAATCAGGCTGATGTCAAGATATAAAATAATCTTTTTGGTTTGAAAGGTGTTGTGGTCCGTCACAGAAGGTACCCACACTGAGGCTGGAACTAAAGCACTTCACAGGAACCACTAACCCATGAGCCCCAGGCGAACAGATGTGTCCTCTCACATGTCACATGAGGAGACATGTCACATAAAACAAATCTTCCCATCACAGATTGTTTTCTTGTGTGAAATGTTTTATATGTTACACTGATCTTAAAGTTTCAACAGGTGTCACAGCAAAAACCTGTTATGAACATAGATGCCTAAACATATTACATCAGTTTCTACCTGTAACACAGGTACGTGTAAACACAGTATTGTCATCTGTGTGACTTATCTTTTGTACGGTATAGCTCTCATTTGTTTCTCAACGGTTCCTCATATTTTATCCGTCTCATGAATTGTTGCTGCTGATAATGTGTGAAACTGCATCAACCTGTTTGTTTTTTGTTTTTATGGGATAATCTCCAAAAGCTTGACCCTCTCAGCTTATTAATGAGAAATGTGTCTGTGTTGCCTTTGGTGAAACACGTACACGTTTGGCTGCAGTGAGAGTTGTCAGATTTTTTTGAAAACACTTTCAAACCCTGGTGTGATGTGGGATTTGAACATGCATCTTCTTGCTCTGGAGGGCACATGTGTTACCAATGTGCCCCAGGGTCCTGCTGCTGCCCTGGGCATCAATCTCCTCATGTTCCTCCTGTGAGAATAGTAACACGTCACAAAACACACACAGGCACATGTTCTCCTTTACCTGCAGACACTTTTTTTCTCAGCCTCATCCTTCCCCCCCAGTTTCCTGCAGAGCATGTGCATGTCCTGGAGTGGTCTTTGACAGGAACAGGCAGTGCACCCTGGTACAAAGGAAGAGCTTCTGACAACACCCACCTCTCTGTTTCACCTCACCCTCTATTCTACCACTGGATTAGAAAAGCGAATTCCTCATCAGGGTGGCAGTATTTTCATTTGACAACGATGTGCGAGGCTCACAGTGAGACGACTGGGAAACCTCTACTATACAGTTGAAGAAAATACATATAAGAAGGCAGAAGTTTCCAACATGATCTACTTATTAACGTCTGAATTTGGGCGAAGTTACAGCTGAATAACTACAAGGGCCGATCCAGTGTAACCTGCTGATTTAGCAGCAGAGAGGATGAGAAGGGAATGAGCTGAGGTTCACAGTATATGAAACAGCTTTGCACATCTTAAACTACACTTCCCTATAAAGAATAAAACATCATATTGACTTAAGCTTTCAATCTGATATATTATATATATATTAACACAGTTAAATAGCAAACAGAAAGGAGGTGCTTACATACACATGTTGCTGCCTGTTTCATGTCTATGCCCATTCTACTCACTCTCTCAGTAAAAAAGGTCTGAGCCCAGTGCTCCTTTCATAAGACCCGTCAACGTGGGATAAAGATATTTCATGATGTTAGTACATGCCACAGGCCCTGTATGCCAGCGAACTAGATCATCATATGATCAGCCGATTCCTAAGGGGGCACAAGCTGATAAGTCCCTTGGCCTGGTTAGAACCAATATGATGTATGGTTATACTTACATAAAGCTACAAATCCTAAGTCTATGGTACCAGTAAAGCCGACGTATTACTGACCTAATACTCTTTTTTTTTTTTTTTTTTTTTTCCCCCCCAGGATTCTGGTTATTGGGTCCAGGTCCACAGGTTGGAACACAGAGATGGAGGCATTTTGGACCTGGATGACATGTTGTGTGACGTGGTGGATGACAAAGATAGGGTGAGTCAGTGTGTGTGTGTGTGTGTGTGTGTGTGTGACAAAATAAGTGTTTGAATGTTTTTCGGTTGTTTATTTTTCAGACTTGTGGCTTTTTCGATTTGTGGACTCTGAAACAGTTTGTCTGAAGCTGTGACAGTATTTAGGGAGATGTGGTCATGATTACACAATAATTACACAATGATACTCATCATTACTAAAACATTACTGCTGCACAGTCACTTGTTCTCTGGGTAACTATCATATTTGTGGTGCTTTGGATGATGGAGCACAGGCTGTAATCTGTGGTGGATGAATACATGATTGCTAACCTGAGATATTTCCAAAGAATTAAAAGCAACAGCAACACACAGACCATGAAGACATTTGATATGTAATAGATTTGACTTCAAACTGTGAAAGTCGATTTATCTTGAGTTCACGTCCCATCAGAACTAAAACCAACATGGTCATCGTGGTGCGTTAGCATTTCTCCTCAGGATGTTGGATGTAAATCTGAAAATGAAGAACAAAGTGTGTTTCACAGTGAATAATTCATTTCCCACATCTGCTACCTGACATTTAGAGCAGTTCAGTCGCTTTGAAGACTTGACTGAAACCTGAAGATGCTCTTTGGTTTTGTGTGTGTATTTCTACATAAGGCGGAGTAACACACCTTTTTAGTGAGTGTGTGCTAGGTGCCATGGTTACGCATCAGGTGGGATCAGTGGTGGGAGCAGCTGTTTTGCACCTGCTCCTTTTTCTCTCTTGTTTCATCATTTAATTTTCCCTGTTCTGGTCTTGCATCTGCTGTGAGCCCCGCAGACTAGAGAGATATAAAAAGAAAAGGAAGAGAGAAACAGATCCTGTATATTTCTGCTTTTCTTTATCTTCATTTGCCCTGATGCTGTGAAGATCTGCTCCCCCTTGTGGATGTGAATGTGTATCAAACCCTTAAGTGTCTTTCACCCCCTGAAGAAATAGCAGGTCTGGCAAACTGCAGTAAATATCTGTTTATGACAAGCTGGGACAGTTAACTGCAGTGAGACGGGCCTCTCTCTTTCTGTGTGTGGGTGTTTGCGTCTCTGTGCGTATAGTTGGAGTAGTAAAACTAGTTGGTCCAGTTCTTTCCATCAGCTGCTGCCTACATCCCTGTATAATGTGCCAATAGACACACAAGAGAGCAAACAGTTAACCAGACATAACAAGCAGAAGAAAAAAAATTAACCCATCAGTGACAAGAGCTCGTATTCCTATAGATGTAGAACTTTCATTGGGTTCCTGGGCAGTGTAGGCTGCTACTACTGTGTATGAAGAAGCACCGTGTCTTCTTACTCCTTCGTTGTTAAGTCAATTTTAAGTTAATTTGACCAAAAGTCAAAGTGGTTTTTGTCTGGTTTTGTTGCAGACCAGATTAAACACCGACACTGTGGCGTCTTCCTCTTGGGGACCATGTAAATCAGTGATGACTCGGTGTAAGGTTAGTGAGAAGTTAAGGTTAGGGCAAGTCTCGAGGAAGTGAATGTTTGTGTATATTGGAAATAAGTGTGTGTGTGTGTGTGTGTGTGTGTGTGTGTGTGTGTGTGAGATGCCTGGCTTTGGTTCAGCAGTTAGATTATCGTGTTGTGATTCATGTGCGTTCATAGAGCTGCATGTTGCAGCCTGTCTGTCTCTGCTCCACTTCACGTTGATGATCTAACTTCCATTTCTCACGCGCTGGAAACATGAGTGTATTTGTACAGTCGGGACAGGTTTAGGTTCAGCCTTTTTATTTTTTATTTTTTACATTATAAAGATAATTCTGATGAAATGCTTTAACTTTGTTGGTGTCATATTCAGAGTCGGGTTTCATAGTGGAAGATGTCTGAGCAAAGTGCCTCTTCTCCGAACTGAGACACAGAAACCTGTAGTTTAGTTGTGTCAGTGATGTGTGTGTGACACTATGGGTTAAGTTGTGTCTCTTACTGGTGATGAAAGTCCAGTGTGTGAGTAACACAATAGATTTTTTTAGGGGTTAAAGATGCTTTGTACACTGCTGCCACCATGTGGACTAAAGTGTGAAGTACTATGTTGTCAAAGAGGTTTGTTTTCATCTTAATAAACTAGACATGTAGCAGGTTAAATTTTTTCTGTTGACAATGTAAACACTTTTCTATGGAAACACATGTCACTGTATGAGATCAAGTTTAAAGCTTTTCAGGTGCACAACAAACCTGAGACTAAAAAAAAAAAAACATCCTCTGCAAGTTTGTATTTTAATGCACTTGAATATTGAAATCAGAAAACAAAGGTCTGCCCTCACTCGTGTGTCTTTTCCTCTGTCGTGAAATGGGAGGAAACCATGCACGGAGAAAAGAACTGACGAAACATGTTTTAGAAAAATGCTGACGCGTTTCTGATGATGGTACAGCTGGATCACAGCTGGATCTGCTGGATCTGCTGAGTCTGCAAATCTGATGAGCTCAGTGTGGCTCAGTGTTTGTCTTTGCAAAATAATGTGATGCAGAACAGTGTTGTGATGACGTGCGACATGCATGCATGTTTCCACTACTGCTACATGTTATGTGCAGCAAATGTGGTTGTTGCCATGAGCTCGACCTTAACTCTTCACAGTTGGGTTATTATTAAGTCTTTAGCAGGACTGAATAATCCACATGGAAAGTAATAAGATTATATAAATGATTGAGTCACTCTAGTGTGGAGGAAATATCTAGCTGAAAAGCCTTAGGTCACACTTTTGAAAATCCATTCAATGTGCAGAAATACTTCTAACAGCTGTAAATGGCTGTAAATGGTCATAACAGACATTTCATCCATTTACCTGATGGCAATGAGCAACAGAAATGACTTCTGGTTAGAAAATGGCCAATTTAATGGCAATTTAAATGGTATATATGTTCATTCAGACCCAGGCAGAAGTGAGTGTGTCAGGAAGTCTTTTGAATTTGTGATGCCAAATTGTGAAAAGAGAAAAGTGATTTGTCTGATAATAAATGTTGAATTGCAGTTTCTGTCGTTAGCAAATAAAACATAGACCCAGTAAAAAAAAAAAAAAATAAATAAATCTGTATCCTCATCCCAGGCCAACGATAATATAAAAACCTCCTGATCCGAGTCACAGTGTTTGAACATTTGTTTGCCAGTTTCCTTTCTCATGGCAAACATAGTACATTACACAACTGTATTTCAGATAAATAAAAATATGAAAGTTAAACTAAATTCTTTGGTCACTTCCAAATAAATATACTAGGTCTGCTGTGGTGCAGCAAGCATCACTGTTGTTTTAAGGGATCACCAACACTTGCCTGGGTCTGGGACTGTGGAGTCTTGTGCTCTAGAGGATAACACTGCTCCAGGTGGTAAAAAAGATTAGTGGTGTTACCTGTTTTTAGTGGAACATGCTTGTTCTTGCCAGATATGCATCTATGTTTTGCAGTGCATGGTACTCTGCTCCTGCCAGACTTTACAAATCCAAAATATCTCTATCGAAATATTATCTATCTTAATGTCAGTCGTGGTCAATTAGTAATCAAAAACATCTCACAGCGATTACCATGTGTCAGTGCTTCACATTGATTAGCATCAACATATTGTCTATAAGCACAGTACCTCCACGTGACTGAAGAATCAGAATAAGAAGAAATACTTTTAAAGAAATTTAATTTAAATTTTATTTACTATAAATGTTTATCATCACATTCTGGATTCTGGCCTGTGGGTGTGAGAGTTTAAAGAGTGAAGATGTAAAAACGAACAGGCAGAACATCTTTTCTTAATGAAGCTCTTGATTGAAACTCTTCACACATGACTAACCCTTATCCGGTGTGATAGCTTGCACAGTGTAAGTTATCTAAATATTGAACACAAGTGGATCTTGTTAACAAATAAATAAAGATGATTTCATGAGCTGGGTCCCTGTTGGTTGTAGTCTGACTCTTGCTCATTACCAGAGGTTAGTCAAAGCAAACCTGTCCTCTGTGCTTAATGAGCTCGGGGGCGAAAGGTGAATCCGAGGGGAGATTAACGGAAAAGCTCATTACGGCAGAAACACCTAAATCAGCAGTTTGGTGCAGTGTTTTACAGCAGGTGCATGCAAATGTTGCACTGACTCCTCTAAACCACAAAGAGGCACTCAAGCCCAGTTCATACAGTCTTATTGGTCTTATGTGTCTACAGTCTGCCGCACAGGGTCTTTTCTCCCGGAATCACTGAATAACAGACACATCATTTATATAAGGAAAAAAAACAAACAAAGCTAATAAATAAAAGAAGTAACAGAGAAGAGAAAGGCCAAATTACACCTAACTGATCGCATCCTCCGCTTCTGCTAATGACGCCTGTTTATAATGAGCAGCACATCCGTGGCTCCTGTGGTTGAGCTCCTTGGACAGTTGGCATTTTCTTGGCCCCTGAACTTGGCATTGCCATGGCAACCGCAGTTGGGGGGCCAAGTGGGCACCTGTGCTGGGTCGAGATCAAGCCGTGAGTGAAATTAGCCAAAGCTAAAGCAGGGTCCCAGCAGCTGCCCCCGGTACCAGAACACTGCCAGGGGAAATCAAAGACTAATTACTCTATTTGTGCGTTTGTGTGTGTCTGTGAGTGTGTGTATACACACTCTTGGGTATACATGTGTTTGTGTGTGAATGTAGCATCTATTAGCATAGACTGTGTGCGTTGTTTTTTATTTTTTTAGTATGAATAATCTTTATTGCACAGATGTTCCTCAATGTTTCAGTTCATCCATTGAGCCCCATGTGGTTTTTTGCACTATAATATTATAAAGTTTGTTTCTCTGGAGGAAGAAACAGCCTGAGTGAGTCCAGTCATTAAACCATTAACACATACTGGGATTGTGTAGTTAGACAACAAGTACCAGTCAGTTGTCAGACGCATTGATTTTTCAGCAGTTTTTAAAATATCACTACGCCTTTTCCTGTCAGAAACAATACAGATTGATAGATTTGGTCATAAATATGCCACAGTGTGTTCCACGTCTTGTTCTGTTTTGCTCTACGTTTATACAGTATTTGACACAGAACAAATGGAGTTCTTATGAATATTTAACAGAGTTGTATTTACAGCTCTTTCAGAAAGGTTACGGTGCCACTGTTTCAAATTAGTAGACATAGATGCTGCAGGAGAAGATTTAGCCTGGCAGCTCATCAGCTTAGCCTGTATTGTTGTTAACGGTTCAGTAGATCTGACGTTTGTGTGATTGTTTTTGCATATCCTGTTACTCTACTCTCCTATTAGCAGGTCACATGGACGTTTATTGCTGGGTTTTAACATCTTTCATGGTTGTTTGTCTCTATGTGGCCCTGTGATGGACTGGGGACCTGTCCAGGGTGGACCCCTGCCTTTCACCCAAAGAGAGCTGGGATAGGCTCCAGCAGATCCCTGGGACCCTGGTTAAGGACTAAGGGGGTACAGATGATGGATGGATGGATGTGTCAGGATCTGAACCGGGTTTCCGGTCCTTAGCCCTGCCTGACGTTTTATTTTGGTTAGTTTCCTGTTTCTGTTCTGTGTTTTGTTCCAGGTGACTTTACGTTATCAGTTGTAGATTGCTTTCACCTGTGTCTTGTGTTCAGTATTTAAGTTCTCTGGTTTCCTTTGTTCCTGGCCGGATCATTAGTTGTGTCTACAGCGCCTAGTGTAAGTGTTTCTATTCATGTTTGTCTACCTGCCCGCCGAACGGCGGAGTTTTGAGTTTCCTGCCTGAACCCTGGAGAATAAAGCGTGTTTGTTGCCTGCACTTGGGTCCTCACCTCTCCTCCTTCTCACCACACCACCCGCATTCGTGACAGGATGGACAAATAATTTTGCTGCTCCAGCAGATAGAAATGTAAATACTGAACTGCACATTGCTACTGCAGTACTAGTACTTTTTGTACAGGCTTCATGGTTGATCTGTGTGTACCGTACTATAAGTCTCACTTTTTGTGGTTCACTGGCTTGTCCTGTGATTTATATAGCAAAGCGACATATGTGTATTAATTTACTGTCATTCTGTCGAGCAGTCAGTAGTATTAGATGGTACTTTTGGCACAACTGAAGATAATCCTGTAGTGGTCTCTGGGAGAGAGGGAAGAGGTAACAAGATGGTCGATTGTTGGACTGTTTTACCGAGATAATAAGGCAAACAGGACGGCGGCTGTAACAGAATGATGGCTGCCTCGGGGCTTCAGGGTGAGGGAGCAGAATAAAGAGATTCTGAACTCAGGCCTTTGGGCAGATTTTGAATATTCACTAAGTCTCTGCTCTCGATATGAAATTATCAAATTTGTGCACCTTTAGAGAAAGAAGACTGGATCAAGCTTTTTGTGAGGGAAGTAAATAATGTGATAAACAGAGTAAAAATCAATAATCACTCAACATGAAGATGCAAATGTTAGAAAATAAAATACAAAGTCAGGTGAAGAGACTAAGCCCAAACTGTGACCATATTTTAGTGTTTTGCTGTGTCATTTCCATCTCAAATTGCCTCAGATCAGCTCCGTGATGTGGACGTTTGTGCAGGATGTGCATCCTCGATCCTTCATGCATGCAGCTTGTGGCTATTTGCTCCAAACTGCATGAAGCTGAGGTTTATGGAAGAAGGAGAAGCTGGAAATGGATGTTACATAGATCTAACGATTGAAAGGTAATAAGACCAAACTTAGTTTACTTACCTTGTAAACATCTGGCACCAATGGGAGAGACTTTGTTTCCTATGAGAGAAAAGACTTTTGAGCTTAAAGACCAGAACTCTGAAACTGTGAATCAGCAGCATTTACTTTAATAGGGATGCTTTTCTGCAATAATGCATAAGTAACTTTTTGTTTTGACTTCCAGTAGCTACCCAACACTGTGTAAAACCAAACCTTAACCATGGACGTTGTAACCCTGAAGCAGTCCAATACTGACCCTGATGGTTTCGAACTAAAATTTGTCCACACAACTATAAAGACATTATGAACTAGTCCCTGGCCAGAAAATGTAGACGTCTTTATTTATCATGGAGAATTTAACACACAGACTAACTCTACAAATGGTCACACATGCACGTTCGTCAGACACACACTGTGCTGTAGTCGGGTGTAATTAGCCTGTGAGGACCAGAGTCAGCTCTGCAGACTCGGTGTAGTAGCTGAATTGGTCCTTACCTTTGCTGCTCTGAGCAGAGGTTTGTGGGCGGCAGCAAGCTTTTTTTTTTTTTTTTTCATATTTCATTGTCGTCTTGGGGTTTGGATTTATTGCTGGTGGTTGTTTGTTTATTAGGTTCCTAGTTTTTTAAAATTTCTCTGGGAATATCTGTTGAGCATTGTTGTTTTTCAGCGACTCCCTCCTCCCCACTTATGCAGTTCTAATCCCTCACAGTGGGGAGACGCCCAGTGTAACTGCAGTCTTACTCCTTTGTGTGACCTGCTGTTTTTACTGTAGGTAACTCACCTTGTGATTCATAAATGTTGATGTAGATATATTGTCGCTCTGTGAAATATAGCATGTAACTGTCTGTGCTTGGATAGGAAATACACCTCTAGTGCTGTTAGATCAGAGTTGAAGAGACAAAGCTGAGCATTATGCATTAAAGCACCACTGACTGATTCTTTGGAAAACACACACACACTTCACTATGAAGCTAAGTGGCAATATTTCACTGTGAAATGGCAATAACATGGCAAAAGGGAAAATACATCAGAGCTGAAATGCCTCTTTATGAATGGGAATGTGCTTGGATTATTCATGCCGTTTACAGTGAGTGATTGTGAACAGCTTTCACTGAAGTGAATGTTCTGTCATGTACTGCTGGTCAAACCGTTGGAGTGTGTGAAGGATATTTATGTACAGGTCAGACTTGCCAAAGTGAAGAAATCAAATTAAAGATTGGTATTGCTTTGTTTCAGTTTTTACATCAAACATTGAAATGAAATAAGATGGATAAGTTCATGTTAATTAGTCATCCACCACTGGCTAAGGTGAGCATCTGTCCAACTTATTGTCCAGGTGTTCACCCAGATATTTGTAGGTGGGGACCACTTCAATGTCCACACCACAGATGTTGACTGGATAAAGGGGGGGGGGGGGGGCTTAGACCTTTGAGAATCCACTACCATCTCCATGGTTTTAGAGGTGTTCAGTAGGAGGCAGTTTTTGTGACTCCTCTTCCTGTTCATTCCTGATACATGCAACAATCACAGTATCATCAGATCATCATGACAACCTGGGGCTGCTGATATAGACCAGCTGATCTACAAGTGTATTCCAGATGTGGTAAGAGAGTACTCTTTGAGATGATTAACATATGCAGTATGACATACACATCCCTGTGCCCGCGGAGTGAATCATATTATTTTATATTGCTAAGCAGCAGGCAGCTCCTCCATCGTCTGCTATGTTTTTTGTAGAACAGTTGAAATCAGGTCAGGTCACCAAGCCTTTCTTTCAGTTCTAAGGCCACCCAGCTTGTCACATAGGTGTCTTTGATTTCCCCTCAGTGACAGCTCCCCTACAGGAAGAGATCACTGCAGATGCACCCGATTGCTTTTGACATGGCGTTGCCTGAATACTGTCTGTAATTTTTTGCATGTTTTACCAGAACTGTTATATTCAGTGACAAAAACAAAACAGAAAAACAGCACAGAGAAGGTAGTGCGTGCGTTAGACCTATGCAGAAAGCCTGTCATGCATACACAGACATTTATAGTAGTCAGACAACCACTCACGTCCTTATATTGTGCACATGCATGTGTCAGGGAGGAGGGTGTTTGTCCTGCCTGACAGCTGTCAAGGCTGCTTTGGTTCCAGTGTCTGGATTCTTTGCCAAATGAGCCTATTATCTGCAGTGGTGAAGTCCTGTGGTGGGGTCTGGCATTGCCCCAGGGGGCTGAGTTGAGTCAGTCACCATGAAACAGGCCCCAAACTGAACTGACAGATACAGGCCACCTACTGGGATCCTGCAGTCCTCATAAAGATGCCCAAAGGGGTGTACCTAGGAGCACAAAGATAACAAAAGACTTGTTTTCCTCTGTTATTCCATACGAGATGAGTAATGCACCTAAAAGGACCTTTAGCATCAGGCAAAGACAGTGGAGGAGTCTGGTGTCCCTGGTTGTATTTGAAGTTTATCCTTATTATCTCATTATGTGTCTGGAGTGAGTGTGGCCCAGTCATATCCTCCTCCACATGTTAGTCTTTTCTCTATGTGCATTCTCCATGTGACTCTAGACTATGATCCCCTGCTAGGAAATAGTTCAGAATTCATAAAAAGTCACAGCCAGTTCAACAGAGACTATAGCCTTAAACATAATAGTCAAATCTACCGTCAATTGCTTATTCTTCTGAATATAGACCTGTATTTGTCTCACTCCACTGCCTCTCTGCTTCTTGTTAAACCGAGCGAACATTTCGTCTGCATGACAAGTATCCCTCTGTAGCTTTTGTCTCTCAAGAGGCTGTTTCACTTGACTACTTCTCGCAGAACCACGTATAATTAACCCCACATACCCAAAGTCACTCCAAGGTTGCGTCTGAAATTTGGCTTTGGAACATACAGTAGCTTTGTTTTAGACTGGGTTCGTCTTTTACAGGGACGAAGGACATGATATGAGATATGATAACCACCAGCCTGGTTGGGTTAAATATTGAAGGGATCAGTTATTGCTGTGTCTGGTCTCATTAGCAGAAAGAGCTTAGCAGTTTACCTGTAGTGGAGGACTGGTAGGTGGGGGACAAGCTAACTAAATACATTAAAGTAAGGAACCAAAAGAAAAGACAATAATGAGAAAATAATGAACGCCGTACAAGCAGAATGAAGAAGACACAGGGAGGAAAAAGAAAATGAGCAGGCATCACCAACAGCTAAGCTGAGTCTGGCACTGCTACCTGGTGCTCTACCAAGCTGAGGTTGACTCTGGCACAGGGAGGGAGGGAGGTGGTGCCAGGGCCAGGAAGCTAAGCCTGGGTTGGAGAGCTTTAGAGAGGCATATTGTAGTAGTGCACCGAATCCTCTCTAACACCAGGGCTGTGTGCTGTCATGAGAACAGACTAAAGACCACTTCAGACTGCGTGCTGCTCCTCTGAAGTGCTGCAGGTTTGCACACATGCTGAAGCATGTATGCTTTTCTTCTGCAGGAAGGTTGGCCTGTTTTGATTTAGCAGGTTCCCTGGAAAATTGGTGCTTTCACATCATCTGTCACCTGTCAAAGAATAATTATTATAAAGTAATATTAACCACTAGTTTTACTGCTGTTTGGGTGGAATATGTTTTCCATGTTGTACAATACTCTTTTAAAATACATTATATATTTTAATCAATAATTATATTAATCACAATAGTGTTTTGTCAAAATGCACTAAAGCTCAGATGGTAAGTTGATCATTTAAGTATTTTGATAAGCTTTGGTTTGTTATATATGACATTAAAAGGTTATTTTTTATTTTTTTACTATTCTCTAGCATTTTATAGGAAGTGATTAATGCATTGATTTAAAACATAAAAATACAGCCTATTTTACTTCATTGAAAATATGTTGGTGCAGTGGAATTAAATATCTGTGCTACACTACAGTGTCTGTATATGGATGTTATCTTGTTGTGCAATGGTCTAATGGCACCAACTGGGGGGAAAAAAAGCACCACCAGCTATTTATTTCAAATGAACCAACTACTTCGACTGCCATAGTGGTAATGGATGGACATGCACAGTAATGCACATTTTCTTGTGTCAATTTTTGTGTCAGAATCTGGTCATTGAATTGCACATTTGAACGACAGCCCACTCAGTGGTATGAATGTAAAGGGTTTTCTCTGCCTTTAATATGCAAATACGCTCAGTCGCCCTGCTCAGTAGAAGAAGAAAGGCTATATGTGTTCACTGCAGAGGGTATCTGAAGGTTAGTGGGCCAATTTGAGAGAATGTGTCTCAGTGAGTCTTTGTGTGCAGCTTCTATTTTATCCAGAAGGATTTATTATTTTGGTAGAACTGTCAAATGACCCCTCCATTAATATGTAATAACAACGTTAGACTGTATGAGTGTCAATGTTACATGGATCAATTTTTTAGCATGGAAGCCTTATGTTTCTTCTACAACAGATGTGCCACAGCCTAGGGCCCTCCAGTTGTAGCTCATTGTGTGTGTCAGTGTGTGTGTGTGTGTGTGTGCGCAGGAAGATTGCATGCTATTCTCATTCTGAAGGCAGCGGGGAGCTCGCCTATAAATGGCACAAATAATTGGCACCCCTTTATCTCTGAAGACACTCATCCATCAGTGTACGCACACACACACACACACACACACACACACACACACACACACACACACACACCTGATGGCTTGTGATACTATTGCTCGGTTGTGCCAGAAGCACTGTCCTGTATACATGCATTAGTTTAAATGTCTGTCTTTACAGAGAAGAAAGTCATGTGTGACATGCTGTATTGTCTCCTGTCAGTAACTGGTTTTCTTGTGTGTGTGTGTGTGTGTGTGTGTGTGTGTGTGTGTGTGTGGCCTCACCTACTGATGATGGTCCCAGAGGACACACAACAACCCTATTTATGGCCATTAGAAAAGTGTTTTATTGTGAAGTAGGAACAATCTGTCTCTTTGTAAGTGTCCAAAAAAGACGGGTTGCTACTTGGATGTTTCATTATGAAAACTGGAACTAGCACAGCTTCAGGTAAGGGTTGAAGGGAGCATTTTAAGGTGAATGGTGTCTCTCTGTTATCTTACATTAAAACTGCCTGTGCAGTAACTTCAGATATAATAATGGGCTTTGACCAAAAGTCACTGTTTAATGAGACGTCCTGGTGTTTTCAATACAAGCTCATGCAATCAGTCTGCAGAATGACACGATATGAAAAATTACTACTTAAATAAAATAGATAAATCATACCTTACAAAGCAATACATGTCCTAATAGTGTAGTGTGTGTAGATAAAATATTGTCATGCCATACCATAGTGTAGTATAAGGTGTAGTGCATGTGTACTGTATGTGCATCTATTCTGAACGCTTTCTGTAATGACCCAGTTACAGTTTTCCCTCATGTCATTCCCTGGCGGTGTTTAAAGAATCACAATCAGTATTTCTCAACAAACTCTCCGACAAGCTACAAAAGATATTATCGTCTTCATTTAGCTGTTTATTTTCCAACTCCCGGCTTGTTTTTCAAGACACTCGATTCCTTGAGTTGAGACTGAGAGAGAAGCCAAGAGACAGACCATACTTGTCCTGTCTAACCCTGTATTGGTTATCAGGCAGTGAACGCTTAGATCCATCACGTACTCTGCTCATTGCAGCCACACACAGATGAACATTTAATCACATCAATACAAAGACATAATCAAAGCTGTTTTCATTGCTTAATTGCAAGTCTGAGAGTTATTCTTTGTCTTTCTATTTAAAACAGGAACCTTTTTTATTTAGCTTTTTATTTTTTTTTGTATCCATGTTGCAGACTGTGCATTCCCAATGGGAATTACATTCAACTATGTACAAATTCCACCAAACTCTGTAGCTTTTTTGGATTATTCCGTTGTCTTCATTGTATGAGGTGCAGACGGGATATACAGTGGAACGAAAAGGAAACAGAGTGTTTGTCGTGTGCAGGTTGTGTGTTACAGACATGGATCTGAGAAAGGCCACGTCTGTAACATTTGTCTTTCTGTTGGTGTCCGTGACCGACTGTGAATCACGGTGACAGGCGGCACTATCAGATGACTCAAGTCAGAAGGCGTGTGTGTTTGTGCAAGTGTGTGTGTGCGAGAGAGAGTGTGCGTGGTTCTCCAATTAGTTCTCCTATTAGCACAGGTAGAACACCTGAAACAATACCTGCTGCAGCAGGAGATTGCCTTCACCACACTACCCCCCCTGCTTTTGCTTTGACAAAGGAGTCGCCGTCACGTTGTACCCACTGCTCTGTGAACATTTTCTGATATGGATGTGAAAATTCATTTGCTGCAGGAGATAATTGCAGTGCGACTGCTAAAGCATTGACTTTGGCAAAAGTTGTTCGAATAAAACGTTGTAAAAGCAAAGTACAATATTATCGTGCTCTGAAAGGTAAATGTAGATTTTTTTTATTTTTATTTTTTTTAACTTAATGTGTCTTAGCTTCCTGCATTTTATTTTACTTTATACTTCACTAGAATTAAGAGTAAAATATTGTTGACCAGACATGTGGAATATGCAGATGTGACATGTACCTGTGAACGATCTTTCCTCATGGGTGAGATCATTTTGTTTCAGTGTGATCTGTGTTTGTCATTTTTTTTAAATCACCTGTTGTCACTGATGTTGTGACACATGTAGAGGAGGATCTGGAAGGTGCGTTTGCAAAGGAAACACGTGGAGCTAAATTAATCTGATGCTATAAATGTAGTTGGTTAATTACTTAGAGATATTTAATCCACTCATAACCCACCTTGACTCTTTTTTTTTTTTTTTTAATTTTCTTCCACCTTTCATCCCCCATTAGTTCATCCCAGTCCACCAGCTGGGTCCTGCTTTTGCATTGTGAAGTTGACAATGGTCATCATGGCAGATTGTCCTCAGCTGCCTGTGGGGAGTTTGGCAGGGTGGTCTCAATGGCTCAGGGTCCTCCCACTCAGGATGGTCTCTTTTCTTTCACATCTCTCCACGAGACAATCTGCAGGTCTGTGTGTGTGTGTCGTAACACACCACTGTGCCTGTATCTCTAATTTGTTTTTCATTGTTTTTGAAACTCTTTCTTCTTACCAGTCTTTCTGTTCTCAATCGCCCCCCCCACCGTGGTTTTCATTGTGCTTAGTTACAGAAGAGCCTGTGTGTTTTCGCTAGATACCAAACACCTTAAGTGCATTATTTGTTTTTCTCCGCTCCACTTTAATGTTTTTATATATTTGGGAACGAATGAGAGGGAGGGATGGGAAAAGGCAAACAAGAGCTATTTGATTGGAGGGTTTGGAGCTGGAGTTGGCCATGAATATCAAGGCGTGTTATTTCTGTAAACACACACTGACAAGTGGACTCTTCAGGCTTTATATGAAGGTGTTTTTATGTATCTGTGCTTGGCTTTCTGCTGCTATAGGTCTGAGTCTGTATGGGCATATGGGTCCATGTGTTTTTTTTGTTTACTGTGGATGTAGGCAGGGATCTGCAGATTAACCCCATCGTATCAGACTGTGCTGGTGTGTGTTTGTTATTTAACGTGTAACATCTCATCTATGTAAACAAGGCTTGTTTTTAGTGTTTATGTCAAATGGAACAACACATTCGCTGACTGACTGTTTTTCATAGCTGGAGAGGAGAAGGTTGAGATGAAATATTGAAATGTGTCACCAGCATCTGTTTTTTTTTATGGATTGTCACATCACTGTGGAGCATGCACTGTATGCTGGGAGTTCACTGTCTCTGTGGCCTCTTTTTTTTTTTTTTTAATGTGAACTATGCAACATCTACAAGTCTCTGGAAACTGGAGATTCAACGTAACCACATCTGACCTGATCTAGACTGAACTGGCACAGGATGACATAGTGTGAAGTAAACAAACCGTATATGATTTAGAAAAGCCAACACTTTCTAAGGTGTGACTGCAGCCCTTGTCATTATTTGTGTTTTCCACACAAGCACATAAAAGAAGAGAGATTTTACAGTTAAGTCTTAACTATTAGTGGAACAAATAGACGTAGCAATTAAAAATAGGGTTTAAACTGCATTAAAAGTATAAACCGCTTCCAATTACAACAAGGTCAGAGGCTTCAAAAGAGAAGAAAAGAAAAATAAGTAACCAGAACTCCATGTAATCACACTTTCATCTCAAAAAACTTCACTTTCTTAGCAGATATGGTGCAAATGTGCACCAAATCTGACATGTTACTGTGTATGTCCTTTAGTTTCACACACACATTACACTGACGGGACACTAGGGAATTCTTGATCTATACCAACCATCGGCTCGTTCAGCTGTGGCAGGCGCATACATCAGAAGACGTATTATCACTTATCCATGGTGTTGAACTGAGCCACTGGTTGAAATGGGAGCCTCTGGTTCAGTGATGACTTATGACTCCCTTCAGTTTGCACGTTTCTGCAGGTGCAGCAGGGGGCACTGTGGTGCCACTGAACTCGTTCGGTCTGATAAAGGAACAGGATCACATTCCTCTGTTAACAGGAAATGCACTACACGCTCAAGTCACTCATAGAAACAACTTTAAAAGTCCCTTCCACATTAAAAGGGAATCGGGTGATAGTGCAGCAGGTTGTATCCATTTAGCCAAGAGTGTCTTTAGATTATGTCTATATAACGGTTTCCTAATACATGCAGATAACTGCTTTCTGTTATTATCCTAAAAAGGGTTCTTAGTCAAGGACACTTAAGGCAGCCATTGTTTGCAGGGATAAAACTTTGTCCTTTGCTTTTTCCACATATCAGGACTATCACATTTCCCCAGCGTTGAAGCGTGCCTGTATTTTCAGAGGTACTTGGGGTACTCGGCAGTACAAATGTGCAAACTAGATGTTCAGAGTTGCCTTTTGAAGCCAAGTTGAGGGACTTCTCATCACAGCAGGAGTAACTCAGGACTCCTCTGCCTCATCCCCGTTTCAGGCTCCTGCTTCACACAGGAATGCATGCTGAATTTACAAGGTAAAGATTACATACCGTAGGTTTGACGCTGTGAAGTTGAAAAACAAACTTTCTGGGAATGTGAAAAGCTAAGCTTGGTTGAGAGAGCTACTAAGGAAAGGACCTGCAGTCCTTTGGTGAGCCTTCATCACAGATATAATGCCAGGCGTGAAGCAGACGCCAGCCACGCTCCGTCTCTGCTTTCATCACCTTGACGTACAAAGAGTGAGAAGCCTGTCTTTCTAAAGACGCAGAGAGGGAGAATGTCACATTTAATATCCATTGTCCTCTTTGTCGACTTTCTCAGCTACTTGTCTTACACCGTGCGTGAAATAGCTGCAAATTCATTCCTTTTGTTTATTGGCAGTACTTGGGTAATACTGCACATGAAGCCCATGAGCAGGCTACACGGTATGTTAGTCGCTGCTGCACTGTAGCACATAGAACCGTAAGGTGACGGCTCAGTATGAGTGTGCACATGAATCAGATTTTTCAGCCAGGTGATGCCTTCTATAGTCTCTCATTTTCAGACTCATGAGGTTTTTGGACCTCCCAGTGGTTTCCCTTGTCAAAAAGTCCACCACAAACTGCTCCTCATGTTTGTAGACTCCTAGAAAGATGGATGTGAACACAAATTGGTTTTGTCACGTGGTTTTTGCATTAGCCCTTCAACTCTTCCCTTTTACTCTGAGATCTCTGCACTTGATCTACTTTAGAGAACTTCCCCCCTGCTACAGTACGCTGGAGCTCTGAGGCTTCTGCCTCTTGATTCCCACTGCACACATCTTTGAAGCATTGCTCATACACAACACACAACTCGGAGACTGAAAGGGGGCCCCCCAGGCATTGAAAGTCTAACGGTCCAGTGCAGGTTAACTTTCAGGCATATACCCCCGTTGAGGAGCTCACTCAGCCGTCATCGCTGTTTCCAATCCCTGCTAAATCTGGTGTTGTGCTGACGAAGTTTACAAATGAGAAGAGTAAGGACTTTCAATAGATACTGTGGAAGTTTTTATGTGTAAACACTGGACACATAAACACTTTAAACTGACACACTCTGAGTTTATTTAACTATTTAACAGCCCTTCACATCAGGGTTTGTGATGTACATCACCTACACAGTGCAGTACAATGCAGTGTCAGGCAGAGTCATATGTTGTCGTGTAACATTGACTGACACTAAATTGTGCATCAGTCAGACACCACTGACTAAATGACGTTAACACAGAACATTTGGGGTCATTTCTGTGTTGACAGGACAGTGTGTGTGTGTGTGTGTGTGTGTGTGTGTGTGTGTGTGTGTGTGTGTGTGTGTGTGTGTCAAACACACTTCCATGATCTCTACTCATAATGCACCACATGGACATGTACTTAATGCTAATACCGAGCATGAAAGCTGACATTGTATTGCGGTTATACTGGCGATGAGAACATGTTCTGTGATGTATGTGGGAATTGTTAAACCCAGTGAGGCTTGAGATAATAACTGGTGATGTAATGGCCTCAGCTAACAATGTGTTGACCTCTCGACTCCACTGTGTGATATTCTTATGTCACGTTTCAGGCCATAAATTATAAATGGCATGTAGTTATTTGGGACCTTTTGTGTGCAAATGTTAAGTTTCGCACCAAAAATATAGGCATCTTTGACTCAGATGTAGAATTTTCCATACATGTTAAGAAGCTTGTGAAATCATCATCGTTTTTGCAACTGAGACATACAGAATCAGACATTTTCTATTTTTCAAAAGTGCTGAAAAATGTCTTTGTCTCTCCAAGTCTAGACCATTGTAATTTATTGCACTCTTGCCTCTTAGTCTTAGTCCTGCCTGTCTTCTCACTTTAACAAAGCACATTACCTCAATATTGGCTTGGCCTTGTGTGTGTGTGTGTGTGTGTGTGTGTGTGTGTGTGTGTGTATTTTATCTTAATTTGATGCATTGTTTCTGTTTCATTGTCTGTTTCTGATATCTCTTTTTTGTGAAATTAATGTTTATAGGTAGATAAATATTTACTTACTATTTCTATTTCTGTCACATGTTTTGTGTCTAGGGCCTAGATATCGATCGAACAAACATACTAAGTGTCATAAGAGATGTGGCAGAAATGATGCTGAATCATATCTCTTCATATTTACTGATCATCATGGTTTATAAGAGCTGATTTCACTGTTCTGTGTTGTTAATGTGGGTGTTTACCAAAAGCAAACTAACCTTTCTGGAGACATGTCTTTGTTTGTCTTCTTCTACAATACAATTGGTATTTTCCTCAAAGCCTGACATGGACATGGACATGGACATGGACATGGACATGGACATGGACATGGACATGGACATGGACATGGACATGGACATGGACATGGACATGGACATGGACATGGACATGGAGGGGGCAGTCGTGGCTTAGTGGTTAGAGACTTGTAACCCAAAAGTTGCGGGTTCGAGTCTCAGGACTGGCAGGAATTGTCAGCAGGGCGGAGTGAATACCACAACTGAGGTGAGACCCTTGAGCAAGGCCTAGAACCCCCAACTGCTCCTGAAGCAATGACCTCCCACCGCTCCGGGTGTGTGTGTTCACTGCTGTGTGTGTGCACTTTGGGTGGGTTAGATGCAGAGTGGAATTTCCCAGTTTGGGATGAATAAAGTAAGTTCTTTCTTTCTTTCTTCTTTCTCTTCTTAAAGACTTCTGAGTGTCAATGCCACTGACCTACATTTGGAGGCAGGAAAAAGTCAATAAATAACAATTGCAATATAAATTGCAATCATTTGTTTTGTAAATATCTTTTTAAAGAAGCAGTGAGAAAGTGCTGTGGGTAACTTATGAGTCGCAGTGATCCTGTATTTATTCGTTCTACACACTCTCACTGGAGCCTTTGATACCAAGTGTGTTTTTCATCTTTCCCAAAAATCTGTTGTTCCCTGTATCTCTTAGGAAGATTACAGTGTATATGTCCAGAGGCTATTCATGAGGTTATGGTCAGGGTATTAGCATAGAGCTGAATGGGGGAACGCTCCACACCTCAGCTCTCTGCCCACACTGCCACTTGATAGGAGGATCATTAGGCATCAAATGACTGTAAATGGCCCTCAGACTGACTGTCTTATCGGAGTGAGCAGCTCCCCTCAGGCTCCCTGTAATCCGATCGTGTGTTTTTCAGCCGTTTGTGTGAATACATAAACACCCCATGTGTATAGTTTAAATACCTTCCTTGTATATGTGGTCTTCGTGTCCTCGTTGTACCTCTGGACCAGTGCTGGTGCCGGTTTGTTGTACGTGTTCATAATTCATGTGCTTTTGTTTTAATGTATGCTCCTGCACATACAAGCTGATGCTTGTTTACCAGACTGCCCTGCATATCTAACCTCCCCTCCCCATCCCTCTATATTAGCTCATGCTGCTGATAGAGAGCTGCGATAACACACCCTATCACATCAAACGAGCTATGGAGGGGGCTTAGAGGGAGAACTCTATCTCTCTTTCCACTCTTCTCTTCCTCATCTTTCTTTCCATCCGTCCTGTCCTAATGTTAAACCAATTAACAACAATTACCAGGCCACCCCAGGCTCAGCTCCTTTTTGCTGGCTGCGCTGTTTTATCCTCATCACCACGCCGACACAAAGAGAGGCCCAGAGACATGTCTGGAAGCAGGTCATTACTGTTTATTAGCTAAGGGAGGCTGATTTCCCCTAATGGGCCCTGTAGGAGCCAGTGAAGTTTGGCTGTTTGGTCACGCAGCTGATTTTAGACATCAGTCTATAGTTTTAGTGATGCTGTTGCAGTTGCAAGGATGAATGAGAAGTGGAATGATTTTCACAAGTTGTTGCTGAAGCACCTTCACTTCTTATGTTGTTACACTTAATGGGGACGTTGGGTCAAATCTGTGACCTTTTGCCCTCATGACAGTCACTACTTTGTTTTTTAACTACAGGACAACAGTTTAGATGAACTGGAGTTAGGTGTTTTGTTGTGCTTTTCTGTCTTTTACCCAAAGTGAACAGCCCTCCTCCTAAGAATAAAGGAGTCAATTAAAATGATTTTGTATAATGTCCCTCCCCCATTTTTTTTCCCCAAACACACACACACACACACACACACACACACACACACACACACACACACACACACCCATTTGATAAATGAACATGGTCACACAGCGAGCTGGAGGAGTGAAGGAGGTCACAGCCCTGTCATTTCCCCTGACGGTGCATCTGATAATGAACTGGGATGACCCATTGCTTTAGTTACACGACTCTTGTTGACGATCGTGGTTATACAAACACATAGACACGTACGTGCCCCCATGGATGTGTTAAGGAGAACTGGAGAACTTTCCACAGGATATTGGACCCAATGGATTAATATCTGATAATAAAGTTTCAGGCTTTGTGAAGATCAGAAGAAAAGATGTTGATCATCTTAATGAACTAGTTTTCCAATGGTTCTCTGTCAGAAAAAGGTTTTAGGACAGCGTCCAGTGAGTTTGGTCGCTACATCAGATTTTGTTGTTCCTTAGTGTTTGGCTGCCTCATGTACTTCTGCGTCTGAGGGACTGTGATCTCATCATGTGAGAAATATCCCACTTCCCAGCATGGGGCGGGCACCTCTTTTCTGAATTATTTAAAGACCTTTTATATCGGTAGCCTCGATATTGCTGGATGATGACATCCCCCCCCACCCCCACCACCACACAATTATGTCAGCTTCAATAATAGATGAGGGGGTTAGTGCCCATTCACCAACTTGGCAAAGACGGCTGGCATGGTAACATGATCGGACTGATGTTAGAGGATAAAAGGCATTTTTCATAATGTTTTGTAGACAGACTGGACTCGGTGTGTGTGTGTGTGTGTGTGTGTGTGTGTGTGTGTGTGTCTTGAGAGCACTGGGGTTTGGGATGAGTTCAGCAGTCACCTGTCCATATGAAGAAGCAAAGAAGGTTAAAAAGAAGGCTTCTCTCCTTCACAGTCTGTACTTGTGTTTAGCTTGCGTCTCCCAGCTGCGAATATCTGGGAGGTCTTACAGCTGCAGGGCTGGAGGGGAGCACTGACCTGTGCAAACCTCCAGCTCAGCTTATCCTCTAGCTAATTCAATAAAGACCGTTCTGATACTGTGGCCAACATCTATGAGCACTCACGTGTCATAGTGGCCCAACTCTTTTCAACCCGTCAGGTGTAGAATGAGAAGCTAACCGAGCCGACATTACACTAATGTGTATTTGACCCTTTTTTTTTTATTTCAGTGATTGTAAAAAAAAAAAAAAAAAAAAAAAAGGGGGATAATGTTTTCAAAGTTTTCTTTTTTTTTAAATAAAGATGTGAAAAGTCTTTCACAAAAGAGAAACATATCAACCAGTGCACCACCACATCTCAGTGGTGCTAATGGTTTTCAGGCAATGATGTAGGTCTGTTGTACAGGTGAATAAACCAGGTTCTGGTGTGTCCACAAAATGTATTGTTGGTTTTCAGTCCCTGTATGGGATTTATGCATGTGTGTATATATGAAAGAGAGAGAGAGAGGGAGAGCATAGAGCTTCACAGATAATGTGTCTGAGATCAGACTAATGGAATTTCTCCTCCCCATCTTTTTCCTTTCCTTCTTGTCAAAAAACAGATGTCTTTGTCTGCAGATGGAAGGAATGGAGGTTGTGGTGCAGGATGGAGGAAACAGAGGGGAGGGTGGTGTATGTGCATATGTGTCAGAGGTGAAAGGGGACAGGGGGAAGTATCACATTACCTCCCCTCCCTGTCTGCCTGTATGCTGCCTCCTGGTTTTATCAGTCCTCTGCACCTCGAAATTAAATTTGTCCTATGAAAGGGTGAATCATTGAACGGGGTGTGTATGTATATATATATATATATATATATATATGTGTGTGTGTGTGTGTTTTGGGGGAGGGGAGAGTGGCCTGCATGGAAAGACGCCAGCCTGCTGTGCTCAGTCAGAGCAGCAGGGGCCCCTGAGGAGCTATGTCTGCTAACTGACAATGACAAGCCACCACAACCGGGTCTTGGGCCAGGGCCTGGGCGAACCTGTGTGTGTCTGTATGCGTAAGGTATGGCCGAAAGGACAAGCCAAGCTTTTCATTCGGATATACTAAGTGTAGCATCAGCAGGTCTATCAAGAGCACACTTCTTTCTGCTGTATGCATCTACTCTGAGTATTGATTCATCTCTCCTGTGCATGCTGACCCATCAATAGGAACATCTCAGACTTCAGTTTCCTAGCTTGGTGCAAACTTCAGCATCTGTTGTCGGAGCAGACAGGCAGGAGATGAAAGCCAAAACATCCTCTGGGGAAGCCATAAACGAATGCCCTTCATTGACAGACTCACTCGTACCTCTTAGTGCTCACAGACCGAGGTGGACTACAGCAACATCAGGTCACTGTGAAACATCTACACAACTCTGGATAGTGTAGAATGTTTCTTTAGGCTATTAATCATTTCTTATTGTCATTAATTGTCTTCTGTATTTCTGGAGCTAGCAAGAGTCTTTTTTTTAATTTAATCTCTATGTGTTCATGCCGACTTCCCCCATTTTTAACATCTGATCTGAGCCCAATTTGAAAAATTCTCTCTCTGCCAACGTGTGTGTAAACATTATTTCAAGTTGCATCAGCAAAGGAAATTCCTCGCCAGAGATAATTCACCCTTCATGAATAGCACCATTTCCCAAAACACATTTAGTTTTTAGTTTCCCCTCGTGAAGATGCTCATCAGCTTTAGTAGGCTGCTGAGGAGCTCTGTTGTTTGCAGTCTTTTGGCACCATCTCTTCCAGAAATTGTTGTGTAAATACTTTGAGTTTTGCTTGGCATTTTGTTGTGTTTGCTTTTTTGTTTACTCTGAAGTCTCAGTGAGAAGGTCGATTCCCCATTGAGCCTAGTGTGAAAAAATAACCACACAATTTATATTCAGCGTCTGACAGCTACAAGCACCACACCTCCCATTTCTATTGTTGTACGTAGAAATCAGCAGACATAAAGCAGACAAGATGTTTTTATTTGACGTGTAGCATAAAGGTTTCTCTTAATTGAGAGCGGATCTATATGACCTTTTGACAATTTCACAGCATTCAGGCTGTTGTTGGAATAAACAAACAGTTCTACTGATTTTGATTGTGCAGTATCTTCGTGCTCACAATTTTATAATACGTTGTTGGGTTGCAAGCAAACAGGGCCTCATGCACACATGCAGACACTCAATGCAAAAGAAATACATGTGTTAGAACAGACACAGTAATGAAGCACATCCCTAGTTCGTTGGAGCAAGAGGCCTCAGGTGTGAGGCTCGGCCTGGCTGACTGATACAGCCATTCAGTCTGAGACACAACAAAACACCCCCCCCATACTCCTCTCCTATCTATGATACAGCAAGGCTTCTTATCAGACCTTTTAATTGGCCTGACATTGACTAATTTAATTAACATCTTGACCACTGGCTGTACATTGTACTCCCTGTTATTTACAGACCCTTTAAAAAAAAAAAAAAAAAAAAACAAAAAAAAACAACCCTACAGAGGAAAATGTCTTCTGGTTTGAAAGACATTAGTTATACACACACACACACTACATAGACACATGCCCATGTTCTGCATCTTAAGAGACCAAAACAAATTACTTAGCTTCCTTGTATTTCTTTCTTTAAATTTTGACACCTGATGTAGATCCATTTGCAGACATTGTGTCAAGGACAAAGCAATGTTCTGGACCCCAAACTGTTTTTATTGTTACAGGTGTGTTGGGGAGCAAAGATGATAGCCTTTAAAGGGGATGGCATGTGGCAAGAAGAGCCAGAGCACAGGGCTTTGATGCTAGCAGGCTTGAAGAGCAGTGATATGGGAGGGAGACCTCAGGAAAATGGCTGAGACCCTGGGACATAGGACTCATGGGTAGGCAGAGTGGCTGGCAGTGGAGCGAAGGTGGTGGCTGATTTGGCAGGTTTAGGCCTGGAGGAAATGTAACTTTGGCCAGTAAGGTCTGCTACTAAGGTCTAGTAGCAAGGTCTGGTTACATTCAATGAGTGTCTGGAGAGTCCGCTAAGTCCTGAGAGCTTTGGTGAGTGATGATATTGGGTTGCTTGGTGGGTCCAGAGTTTGAGCCTGCGACCAGTTTGTCCTGTCAATGGTAGAACAATTTTCTGGACCAAAAAGCAAGACTCAAAGGAAGAAATGTACCAGTTTAACCCCAAAAAGCAGTGATGTCCCAGTGGCAGGTAGCTGGAGGAGGAGCCACACAGAGCAGGTGCAATGGCAGACAGGTATCTACAGCAGGAGTTTCTGAAGCACAGGCAGAGTTAGCATATAGCTAGCAGTAATGAGCTGAATGTACTGCAAAGGCAGCCAGAGTTCGATAGATTACTGCACAGTGTAGATGTTGGGACGAGCTTGACTGACATCTTTGGAAAGTAGGTCACCGTCAGCCCTGCCTCTCCAACTGCACATGCACAACTACACACAGACGGACTAGGACAAAGACGGAGAAGAAGATAAATGCAGGTAAAAAGAAGACCTTAGGAAAACATCAGGAGAACCCATGACACGTTGACTCATTTGAAACGACAAAACCTACGCCTCAAATTGAAAATGAGGATAGTGCCATGAAAATGAAGCAATTATTCAAATTGATTTGACAAAATTAACCAATACCTCATTACTTTATGGGTTGATCTTCTGCCAACGAAGAAAAAAACGTTTTTTTTATTATTATAAATTACAGCCCAAAGCTGAGTAGGACACCAGGAAAATACCAGATAGTCAGTCTGGTGTCAGGTTGGTATGACTGTAAAATAAATATTTTGTTAGGACTCCAAAGAACCTGGTGCCATTGACAAAACAAAGATGGGAAAACGCCTGCCTGTATTCTTTCACAGTATTATTATTTCATTAATGCTTAATAGTGTGGTATGAAACCTCAGGAGGGATGGACATAAACTCAAAACTAACACTGCTTTTCCTAAGTAGAAGGATCCAATTTACTCTCTCCTCTGTTCTATTAAATTCTATTTTTGCCAAATGGTTTTTAATATTTAGGTTTTTCATGTCTACCCAAACTTTAATGAAAGAAAAAAGCAGTCCTATGCATTAATCTATATGTGCCTGAAGCCACCTTTCACTGCTGTAGTTACATTTAGGCTTATCCATTACTCCATTACCTTTTGGTTTTTTCACTTTCACTTACATCTTTCAGTAAATCATCTGTTGTTCTGGGCTTGTACTACAAACCTGCTTCTCTTTGTATTCTTTTGTTGCTTTTTCCTTTATTTCCCTATTTCCTCTTATGATCTTGGGTAACTGCTGCAGTGTGTATAACGTCTGCTGTTTGCCATTACCCAGATCCTTCAATTTCAATTCAATTTCAATCTATTTTATTCGTATAGCATCAAATCACAATAAAATTATCTCAAGGCACTTTACAAGGAAAAATCCCTTATGAGCAGCACATGGTGATGACAGTGGAGAGGAAAACTCCCTTTAACAGAAGAAACCTCCAGCAGAACCAGGCTCAGTTTGGGCGGCCACCTGCCTTGAACAACAATAAACGGCAAATAAACACCGTGCACGTTGGTGGGGCCAGTAACTGCACATCAGCAATATACAGCTGCAGGGCCAGAGAGAGAGAGAGAGAGAGAGAGAGAGGACAAACTACAGGAGAGAGAAGGCACAAATCCTTACATTTGTCACATCAACTTCCATGTCTGGGAGATTGAATATGTATTTTTAAAACAATTACAGATGTATAAACAGGCTGATATATACACACACACACACACACACACACACACACACACACACACACACACACACTGGGAACTTACATTGTCCTTATCCAAACTATCAGATCAAAGATAATCAGTCCATGCCAACAGTAACCTCACTTCATAACAAATAGCTCATTGCTGAATGGGAGCTCATATAAATGCCCATTAGATGACCCAATTGTCTTACCGCCTGCTTAGGGACGCTGGCCTGACTGACTACATTAGGCCCTTGGTGGAATTCATCAGCGTCCATTGTCATTCCTTCGTCTGCCTCTCTCACTGGAGGTAATTGACTGGAGAATAATGCCAGTCAGTCCACCTAAGAAGAGATGAGCCATAGATTGATTAGCCTTACTACAGCGTGGTGAAGCGCACGGTGACTGAGATATTGTTATTCTCCTGTATGAAAGCTCTAATGGAGCTCAACAAGGACTGATGATCAGAGAGGATGGGATGGAATAAGAAAAACACTTGAAATATTACTGCTGCTCATTTATTCATAAGGCACATTTTGCACAATGAAGTAGTTGAGATTCTCCACATTGCTTGTCATATTTAGAGAGCAGGGAAGCAATAACTGGAGTTATTAGACTGCCAGTCTGCCTGGATGCAGTCCTGTTGCTAATGGCTTTCTGGTGACACCCTAAACCAAATATTACTGTAAAGCTCCACTAGACAGTTTTTCACACTGGGAATTCAAAATGGAAGTGGAACTGTTCAAAAATGTAAACATTATATCACCAGGTGGGAGGAAAACAATGTTCATTAGTGTAGGCAGCCTTATTTAGGCTCTAGACAGTTTATATTTTGACAATCATGTTCTCATTTGCTCATTGTAAGAGGGTCTAAGGTGCACAATAATCCCTCAGAGGAAATCAGCAACAACCATCTCCACCCTCAGCCCCTTGGTTCACCTTTCAACATTCACAATGATGAGGGATGGTAGGATGGGTTTGTATCTCCATCTCCACCAGCACCAGCCATGGACAGACCTCTTCAACTAGAGTGTTGGACAACTTTTCCTCCTAAGGCGACTTAGGTCCTCAGACGTCTGCAGGAAGATGGTGCACATGTTTTACCAAACTATGGCAGCCAGTGTGCTGTTTGATGCTGCAGTCTGCTGGGGAGGCAGCAAGGCAGCTGGACAGACTGGTGCAAAAAACGTCTGGATCACTAATTTCAGAGGTCAATCCATTGGTTTGAAGGTGATTTGATTATATACCCACTAATCCCTACAGTTGGGAGACATGAATGTTGTGCCCTGGTCAGTCAAAATCTCATTCAGGATGTAGACCCAGGAGATGACCTGACGCAGAGCCTTCGCTACGATCTTAGTAATTGAGTACAACGACACTTCATTGCATAAGTCACTAGTACTGACACAAAGTGATATGGTGAAATGGCCCAGTGAGTTATGTTCTTTTCAACAGAACCTCCATTACTGGTAATGTGTCAAAAAGCTGCTTCTGGCATGTCTGGTGGCCTGGCCAGTAAACCTTTGGTGAGTCCCAAATCCACCATTGCCCAGTGTACACCCCCTTGCATCCTTACTGGAATGTGGCGTGCCTCACGTGAGAAGCTCGGGTGCCAACCACCTGTCCATCATTACGCAGTCCTGGACCGATTCTGATGCCCACGATGGCAGCTTCTCCAGGAACTGCTCCAGAACCACTAGACCCATGATCCTCCTGGCGAACATGCCCGGGAGACTGTTGTCTGAGAGTCTGACATTCTCCACCAGTGTAAGAGGTTAATAATAATAATAATAATAATAATAATAATTCACACAGCAGCTTGTCCTGCTTGATTTATGATTTATTTACAAATAAGCAAACACTCGTGCAAAATGAATTAACGTTCTTGATCGTTTCTCTTCCATGTGTTCACTTCTCCCGTCCTGGCAGTCTCTCTGGCCATCTGATCTGCACCTACCACACAATAGGTCTCAGCTGTGTCACTCATCTGCCAATTCATTCTCCACACACACACACACACACACACGTACCTGATATAACCACACACAGTCACCTGCACACACTCCCGTCTTACAGATGGTATAGCTTCTACACTCATTTATCAGAATTAATAAGAGCATGGATGTATTTATTATGAGATGGATGGATTTCTTAAAAGAACTTTAGGGGGAACCGGTCACTCTCACTAAAAAGGGAAAGAGCAGGGCTCACAGCTCAGCTCTTGATTGGTCAAAGCTTTCCATGTGGTGCTTTAGTATTTACACATATAAGTGTTTAAACTTATAAACCTGGTAAACATGATGCAGAAGTTTTTTTTTTTTTTTTTTACATATGCTAGTTTTTGCATATGTAACCACAGTGCATGGTGTAACACTGGGCTGGTTTTGGACTCGAGTGTGACCACACTGGCATGCAGCCACAAAGAACTGCAGTATGTAATTGAGTTAATCTTTACACTGTCTATCAACAGTGCCAACAGAAATTATTTCCTCTGAAATGCATTTTTCATGCAGTTTTCAAAGCAAGTTGTGAAATGAAATGATTCTGCTCGGTAATACTTTGCACACTGCCTTCAACTGTTTCATAAAAAAGCAGTTTAATTTGGTGAGTTTAGAAGAACCACAGGCTGTTTGAGCTCCCTGTGCTACTTCCTATAGACTTTTCCTGTCCGGATCGTGTTTTTTATACCTCATGGGGAGTTAAATAAAGGGACAAAGGGGCTGCCCTTTGTCACCGGTTCTGTTCACTATTTTTATGGACAGAATTTCTAGGTGCAGCCAGGGGCCGGAGGGAGTCCAGTTCGGGGACCACAGGATTTCATCTGTGCTTTTTGCAGATGATGTTGTCCTGTTGGGTCCATTGAGCCAGGAGCTTCAGCGTGCACTGGGGCAGTTTGCAAACGGGATGAGAATCAGCACCTCCAAGTCCGAGGCCATGGTCCTCAACCAGAAAAAGGTGGCCTGCCATCTCCAGGTCAGGGGAGAGACCCTGCCTCAGGTGGAAGAGTTTAAGTATCTTGGGATCTTGTTCACGAGTGAGGGAAGGACGGAGCAGGCGATTGACAGACGGATCGGTGCATCGGCAGCAGTAATGCTGTCGGTGTACCGGTCCGTTGTGGTGAAGAAGGAGCTGAGCCAAAAAGCGAAGCTCTCTATTTACCAGTCAATCTATGTTCCTACTCTCACCAGTGGTCATGAGCTCTGGGTCATGACCGAAAGGACAAGATCTCAGATACAAGCGGCTGAAATGAGCTTCCTACAGAGGGTGGCTGGGAGCTGTCTTAGAGATAGGGTGAGGAGCTCGGTCACCCAGGAGGAGCTCGGAGTAGAGCCACTGCTCCTCCACATCGAGAGGAGCCAGCTGAGGTGGCTGGGTGGTACCGGAAGACCCAGGACACGCTGGAGGGACTATGTCACTGGGCTGGTCTGGGAACGCCTCGGTGTCCCCCCCCGGATGAGCTGTCCAGGGAAGTGCCCCGGATAAGCGGAAGAAGATGGATGGATGGATGGGGGGTTAGATAGTTTTTCCAAAGCTGCCCTCAGAGACAAAGAAAAGACAATGCAAAGAGTGAAGGAGAGACAGTGACAATGAACTTTCTACCTACTCATACAGATGCATTTCTCCCACCACACAAGAACAGAAGCAAATTAAATCTGTCCATTGGAAGCAAGGACCTGATTGTCAATTCATCAACGCAGCAACTGAGGCAAAACGTTCTTATTCTGCTGCTGTCAGTGTGACTTCAGTCACAGCCACTTAAGATTCCTGCCAATTCTCTGCTCCACCTACTCTGGCTCGGACACTGAGGATAAAAATGTATGATTTTACATTTTACTCAAACAAATATGACATCCAATTTTACCTGGAATCAACACAAAATGATTTTTCTTTTTTTTTCTTGGAGTTCAGCAGTGTGAAGTCACACGTTTGCCGAGCAGGGAAGGCAGGGTCAATTCTGAAATTGTCAGAGATGCAAACAGACTTACATCCACCCTGTAGATGATTGGTGTATTTCATCCTCTGCCTTTGTTTTCTACCCTGTAATCAAATTGTAGTGTAATGAGTCTGTAGAGGAAGATGGAGACAATTATGTTTTCAAAATGAGCTCAGCTCCTCTGTGGAAAGCTATTTTTTATTTTACGTCTGTGAGAGATGTTTGGAAATGGCCCAGATTGAGCCCAACAGGGCTGTACCTCACTCTCGACTGACGATTCAGTGCGATTCCAGCTTTAATCTGGACATGCATGTGTTTTGTCAAACAGTGGTTTGGCAAACTCAAATGACCTTTTATTGTAGAAGGTTGACATCCCTAAAGATCCTGTTGTGGGTCAGGTCAGTTCTGTGTGGATTCTCTATAATAAATATCAAACCATGCCACCTCATGCACCTCATTTGTCATATTTTACGTTAGTTATACATGTTTATGTTCATGTTGTTTATGGTGCCATGCAACATTTTTACAAATTGAAACGTCAACGAGCTGAAAATTCATTTTTAGTAGCTCATTTGGACACTTTGTTTACATCCCAGATCAGAAACTTTATTTGGCAGCTGGAACCCACAATTTCATAAATAAAACTTTTTTTTTAATTTGGCTGAATTAAAAAAAGGTAGATCAAAGTAAACAAACACACAAACAACAATAATGTAATGCCTACTCTCCCCTGCCTTCTTGCTGTGTGTCTTGAGGGGTTTGGAAAGCTGAGGAAAACCCTTTTTTCTGGAACCTTATCTATCATGCAGCTTACCCATATGCAAACGCCCCACAAATGCCTTTAGCCACACTGACATTAACATAATTTCCAATTTTCTGTATCCTTTTTTAAAAAAAAAAAATGTTTACTATAAATTCTGCTTCAATAAATGTACAATTATTGAGGTAAAAGGTGTTTTAAACGGGACTTTGCTGCACATCACTTGGATTTAACATCAAGTTCTTCTTCCAGACTTTATGAGAACAGATGTATACAATCAATCAGTGTATACCAATGTATACAACCCCAAATGTTTTATCAAAATTATCCTTCAGCGTCCCTTCAGTGGGCTTTCTCTTCTCATCTCTTCTCAATTTGAGAATTGTTCATTGATTGATTCAAAATATATAGCTCAGGTAATGCTATATGGTTATATTAAGTCTCACATTGGAATTTATTCAGTTTAAATCAATGTTATTTACCAATGATACAATAAAACTGCTAGAATCACCCACAGACGCAAAAGCACTTTTGCTATTATTTATATATATAATAAATATATATATATATATATATATATATATTATTTTATTTTTTTTAAGCAAAATGTATTTATTGTCAGAGTTGTATGGAGAATGAGTTTGGTTTGGACCTAAGATAGAACTGACCTGACAGAAAAAGAAAGGTGAGGATTTTTGAGGTTTTATTGCTGAGTGAGCTGTGAGCAAAACAAGGCCAAACCACAAAAACACAGAAGAGCCCACTCACATGAAAATCCATCCAACGAATGGACAACAAAGGGTCGAGAGCTGAGTCTAGTAAATCCAAGAAGAACTACAGGTGTTGTAATGTTGATGAAGTCAGACTGTCCATACATGTAGTGTAAATATACTTGTGTAACTGCAGTATGTGTATGTGGTTTATGTTGATGTAGCGTACTTGCTAACATGAACTTTTCTACTAACTTATGGTTTTAATCTCCACCATGAAATGCACAGCTAACTTCTTCTTCTTCTGTGTTTATTTTAGGGGCATCGCAATTACAAAACCCGTTAGCAAAATTAACCCATTCACAAAATGTGACGTTGGTTAATAATAGGCCATTAGAGTGAATCACTATTATTATTATTATTATTTTTAGAGGTGCTGAGACAAAAGCAGGTGTGTTGAGTGCCTCTAAAAAGGGTCTGAAATCATCCCTGCTAAAAGGACCATTTGCTTTAAGGATATAAGGATTTAAACCCTGATGTTTTCTCCCATGATCTTCTTTTCACTCTTCCAAAATTTGGTTTGCCTTCATTCATTTCATTTAAATACAGAAAGGCACTTAGGTTGACCCGACAGGTGGTGTCACACAGGTCCCACGACAACAACACTAGGCTGCCCGCAGCTGTGCCTGCCCGTTAATCCACTTAATATGCTCAGCCAGTCGACGTCTAACGACGATGCTAACAATAACCATGAACAAAAGCACAACACAACAATGATCTGACCGTGGGTGATGGTCAGCTCCACTGTAAATACAAAAGACAGAATATATAGTACAGGTGTATGTAATGAGGGAAAATGACATGAGTAGAGAATAATCGTCCAGGACAAACAACAAACAGATTCTGGACAATGGATGTTCGTGGTGGATCATGACATTTACAATAGGTACAATTCTGGATGTGCCATCACTTGTTCTTCCCTTTATTGTTTTTTTCTTTATTATTTAAGACACTATGTATTTAGTTTCTAGAATAATTCATTTGATGCTGATTTATCTTCTCTTTCCTTTCTGTGCTACTGTACAGAATCTCTCTCTCTGAATTTCCCTCCTGCTTCTGCTCTAATTCAACCCCCCTTTTTATGGGTCTCATCAGTATTCTCGGTTCCATCACAATGCGGTTTTTACTCGTCTCCTCTCCTTTCCCAGTAAGCGATGCTGGGTTGCCTGGATACTTGTTTTCTCCACTCTGTAAGGGGGTTAGAGGAAAAAGGGGATGGGAGTGGTGGGGAGGGAATGAATGAAGCAGGAGGCTAACAACAATCACCGCAGGGCTAAGAAGCCACTGAAGGTAGACAGCTGGAGGAAAAATGGGGATGAAGGGGAAAGAGAGGGGGCTTGTCTATTGGTTTCTGCCCATGAGGTGCTTATTTATCCATTTCCTCTCATATTCTGTTTTTTATAGCACTTACAAAGCTATGCCACACTGTACATACTGTACTATTACAGCGTAGCTGTTGATGTAGGTCTGTGATTTGTTTGAATTATTGATTCGCTTGTCTGATGTGAATTATTGATAGTGGACATAGTGAATCCACCCACGGGTGAACATCTCTGTAATCACTCCCAATAACTGCATGCTCTGGCTTGCTGCAGATCTTTGAATTTTGGCCCTTGCTCATCCTCTTCACCCTTCATTTCTTCCTTCATAACCCATGCCAGTATCTGTTTCCAAGACAACCACTCCATCAGCCTCTCATGACTTTACCACCAGTGGTATTGGTGATGATTTGAGTGTGTGTGTTTGTGATAAATGCTGTGATGTGTGCTTTTTCTGCTTGCTCTCGTATGAGAAATTAAAGATCAAGAGTCAGTCAAGATTGAAAATTGATTTCTGACGTAGCATGTCCAGGCTTGTTCCTTACACATCTGTGTCCTGCCACATATTAAAGGCTAACCTTTCTACAGCTGATACAAACTGTAATAACACAACACCCATGATGTTTACAAATTTATCATTGTAAAGTGCCTCAAATTGTATCAGAACTGGGAAAATTCCATTTTTATTCAGTTTTATTTGTATAGCACCAAATCACATACAATCGTCTCATGGCACTTTACAAAAAAAACAAAACCCCAAACCCAAAATAAATCTGAGATTTAGTTTTGGTCTGACAGTATGGTTTATTGGAGGTGTTGAGTTTATCCAGCTTTTTATTTACCACTACAATACTGGGTAAATTCCTTTTCACACACAGCCTTGATTTTTATTCAGTGTTGTGTTTGCTCACTAAACCTCATGTAGATGTGTGTTGGTATTATTAGTCTTTCTTTCTTTCTTTGCCTTTCTTTTTCCGCTGCCTTGCTGCTGCTGCCTCCTGTGTGCGTTTCTGATTCAATACTGTAGGTAAGTTATTTCATGCTCCTTACTCTCCTGGACCCTTTTTCATTGAGAGCCACAAATATGGAGAGGCTAGGCGGCACAGACCACGCTCCCCGTCGATCACGCTCTTTCCATCTCTTTTCTCATTTCTCCCTCTGTTCCTGGTAGATGTTTTGAATGGAGGACTTTCACTTTGAGTACATCTTCCACCACTGTTAGCTGTGTTTATGTGGGACAGCGGTGTTGATAAGCTATGGTCCACGTGGATGTAGGCATTGATAGATTGTCGTGAAGACAGAAATCTAAGAGCAATGGCCAAACGGATCGAGTGAGTCAGGCTAAAGGAGAGAGAGAGACAGAGAGAGAGAGAGACAGGGAGAGAGAGACTCAGATGAGGTTAACAGGTGCAGTCATGTAGCTGCATATTAATACATATATGCACGATATTCATCTATGGTCTGTGCAAAACTCTGTTCACGCTTGAAGAGTCGAGCAAAGAAAAGTCATGTATGTCATGCATACTTTACACACTTCATGTACTCTACAAATGGTTTCAAATCAAACACATATATGCACATACTATAATAAAGGTTCTGATTTAGTAGGAAGCCTGAAGAGAAATGCATACAAATAATTTTTACAAATTTTTTTTTTTGCATTGTGGCTTGTGCAATTATCCAACTTTGATTTAAAGACTGTCCATGTAGTTGTTATGTAACACAGCATACTGCAGTGAAAGGTACTAGGACTTCTTAATCAGCTCACCGAAATAAGAAAACACTGAAGCAGCAACAAAATATTTTTCTTGTGGAAAATCTTCCAACAAAGTTTGGAAGCAAAATAATATATCCACATGATGCACGTTCATCTTGTTTTCTTGCACACTGTTACATGCATACTATCTGCTTTACATGTGAAATTGAACCGTAATAAGTATTTCATTCCTGCTTACTTCACTGTGGGAGAACTGTGTACTTTCCTCGTCGCATGACATGGTGACTCATGATATCAGTCTCATTTAATTACACCAATATCTCGGGATAAAAACAATAATGATCCATTGTTGTCGAAGTGCTATAAGAAACACTTTCAAGTTAAAAGGCCAAGGAAACAAGCCAAACATGTGTATGCTGCATGTTTCTAGTTATTTACTTGACGACACATTCATTTTGAATTTCTCACCTATTATCCATTTAGCGTAACATGTTATTTTCCAGCAGCAGTTTGTATGCTAAGTGGATGTCACACACTCTGCTAGAGATTCTGCTGTTGGCCAGCAGTCAATGGCCACATTAGCAGCTGCACAGCTTTCTGAAACAGCTTGAGGAGATTAGAACTAAAAGCTGATAATATTAAACATGTGTCACCAACACCACTGTGCTTTTCAGCACAACATGATTCAAATAAAAGCTCCCTTCACATATAAAACCCAAGGAAAATAATAATTAAAAAAAACAAAAAACACTGACTCTATTCACAGGGAACTATTCAAAAACTATTGTAAAAAGTTTAGGTTGAAAAACAAAGATGTGATGCGATTGGGCACAGCCGTTATTGGTGTTGGAATCTCTCAGTAAAGAAACTTGATTGAATCAAGTAACACTTTGAAGGCATCAGACGAATTGCCTGCTATGTAATTTTAAAAACATTTTTCTGATGGTATGATTAGTTTAGACCTCATAAAGTACTTATTATTTTTAAATGTCTTGTTTTATAACATCTCATTACTGAGCTGCGGTGGTATGGAGAAAGAGTGCAAGGTACGATAACACTGGTGAGAAATATGAAGAAGAAACTAAATTAATGTATTTAAAGTATTTCAGTGTCGTTGGCACCTCCGGTACCTGTCAGCACGGTAAGAGCTGTGACACGTCTCAGTCTAAATTAGAACGGTACCTTGGAGGTTACAATAAAACAAGAAGAAAAGCCTAGCACAGCTTAGAAAACCTTTGATCATGTTTAACCTGCAGCCATTAAGACACTTTCAATGGGATCTCAAAGGACGACCACTACCACTTTTCTTTGTATTGAAAGTTACAATAAATGAAATGAAATGTGAGAATATTGAATGAGTTATATATAAATATACCGTATGAAAAGCTGACCCAAGAAAACACAACAAGGCAGAGGAACAGAGCAGTCGATATAAAGAATGACTCAAGGCTTTTGCCTCGGACCTCTCCCATGGGTGCCATTTTTTGCTCTTTCTTATTGTTGAGTCATGAACACTGACCTTAACTGAGGCGGGTGAGCCCTGCAGTTCTTTAGATGTTGTTCTGGGTTATGGTGACCACTGTGTACATCAATAAATATTTGGTTTTATAACAGTCACATACTCTCCCCATAGTCTGTCTTTAAAACCGTCTTCAGACACCTGCCTCCCACCACCCTGAGCCTTACAGCCCTAATGCCGCCACTTCATGTGCAAATATTTGAGTCTGCTGTCAAATCCCTGATCACAACGATCAGTCTCTCAGATATTACCAATCAGCTGAAGACCTTTGGACAAGCACATGGATTTTGACATTTTTCTAGACATATACCTTCCCCGTGGATATATTAAAATAAGTAAAAGCTTTTTAAAATATTCAGTAAATATGCTCCTCGTCCACTCTCAGGGTGACGAGAGAGGCTTGTCCCATGAAGCCGTTAAAAGTTTGATTCCAATCACGCAACAATAACTTAGCTTTTACATGGGTTACCATCTGTACGTGATGCTTTAGTTTTACTGTTACCACACATAAATGTAGTTAAAACAGAAAAATTCAGATCACCTTCAAACTGTGCCCAAAAGTGCATCAAAAATAATAAGCCTGAATGTTCCAGGTTGAAAAAGAAGAAAATGTCTGTAGCCTGCATATTATCAGGCTAATTAGGCAGAGCCAGGCATTCTGAATGCATAGTTAATGAACACATTCTGCATCTCTGCTGGGATTACCGGGCACGTCTAATGGTCACATAAATTCTCGTTTATAGGTCATAATCTGTCATTTATGTACATGGACTCCCCCAATTAGATGCCCAAGCCCTTCAGACTGGTGTGTCTCTAGGGGATTCACAGCTCAGGTACTCTGGCATTCACAGAGCCCCATTAGTGACAAACCCTGACCTGGCGTCCCAGTTAACCCTTGAGGGCTGTGGACAACCTGGCTCATAAATGGCCCTGGTACAGGGAAATGGTTCTAGGTGCTTGTTGTGAGCGTGCTCTGTGTGTGTGTGTGCTTCTGTCACCTGAAATGGCAAGAGCCTGGCAGGAAACATGAACACTGAACAATGTGTAAGTGGACAAAAAATACCAGGAGTTTGGTTCAGCTTTGCTTCTTGTGCTGCCATTTGCCATTTTGCTGGACAATTACTATTCTGTTATCAGTGGCCAAGCGTTTAAATGGAGCATGCGGACCAAATTACAATTGTAAATAGATCATCATCCCGGATCCCATTCTGCCTCCCTTTTAATTTGAAGAAAGAATTTGAATTGCCAATGAACGGGGACATTTAACTCTGTCCCAGCAGAATCACCTAAAGGCCAAGTGAACACATTCCCATGACACCAGAAATCCTACATGAATTTGTCCCTAACACAGTCTATGCAGGCAGCCAGCTGCGGACACGTTTACGTGGATCAGCCCTCGCGGCATCACTCTCATGCCATCACCCTGCACTCTGCAAAGAAATGTACCAACATTAAAGAAGAACTTGTGTCTACAGTGAGCCGTGGTGTCACACACAGCTGAAGCGAGTTCACATTAATGGAAAAATTCTGACCTAAGAAATTAAAGTTGAAGTGCCCAAACTTGTGACCCTGGGAGGACTTGGCTAGTTAACTCTCATTGACCCGTTCTGCATACATTGTCTTCTGCTGCTTTTAGTTTTCCGGGAAGTCGATTTGAATGCTTTCAGCTTCAGTTCTCTTTGGAGACCCCTATATTCTCCATGGTATGTCATCATAGGCAGTTTTTCCTTTCTCTCAGTTTTCTCTCCCTTCATTCTGTCTCTATGGGTCTTTGGAAAAGATTTCAGACAGACCTCAAAGGAGCTGCTTTATTGAAAAGAAAGGGAGGAGGGCACCCCCACTCCTGTCATCTCTGTCAAATGGTCAGTGCACATGGGTTATTGTGGAATGCAAGCATGTCTGATAGCACCATGGGAAAAAAAAGAAAATGAATAGTAGGCAACCAGTTCATGGCTCAGAACACTAGTGTGCCACTGTCACACATTTAAAGTGTAACAGCAAGATTTTCACTGTATTTCCAGTGATGCTTGATCTATCAATTCCAGGAAGGATGCTAAATGAGCACAATGGTCCAGTCCAAGTTCTGGTAGTGGGCCAGCCAACTGTGTTGCAACCCAAGCCCCCATAGTCAAGCCAGAAAACGAGCACAGGTCAGAGTCAGTGTGTGGGTGTTTAGTAATTTACTTCTTCCAAAGCACTCTCTCGAGGGGTTCGGTTAGCAGACAATGAGAAGAGGAGACCGGTTGTGTTGTGGCTCACCTCTAAATCTGTGGGAAAAACTCAAAGAGCACATTGTTTGATGCCTGTCTGGGATGCAAGCCAAACATATTGTAGTCTCTTATATGAAAGGCAAAGACGTGCAGGCCAGAGTTCTGTGTGTCCTGATGTGTCAGTCTTTATGGGATTAAAAGGCCAGAATAGAACTTAAATGGATGAGACAACTTCAAAATAAAAGTGGTGCAGGGAATGTGAGGAGATACAGACAAGGTTATAGGTTGACAGTACGGTAAAAGCAAGTTGGATAAAGATAAGACTCCCGTGGCCCTGTGGCAGTATCTGACAAATCAAACCTGGCAGTCATTGTATTGCTGTTACCTCTCTGCTGTGGTGTGCTTATTCACTGCACTGAAGAATATCAGAGAGGCTCTGGTGTGGCCCTGACTCTGCTATTATATTCTTGTTGACAGTCCATTCTCGGACGATACTGCAGTCTCCGCTGGTTAGTGGTTTGCTCTGAATAATGCATATTAAATAATGAGGAGCCCAAACGGGTCAGTCGGCAGTCAGTAAGGCCATGCATAAAGCAATCAATTATTCTACCAATAGTCCTCATTAGGGCATCATATAGTTAAGCTGTATGGGCCTCTGGTTGGAATGAATAATTTACAGCCCACAGAGGGAAATAAGAAGGTAAGACCAGTTCAGTCCTGTCACGTCTTTTTACGTCAGATCAAGGTCTCTGCAGATTCTGACACTACCTTCTATTTGGATATTTTTCTTGTAGTTCTTTTTCTGTATTTTGTAGTTATTACTGTGCACACTATCTTTAACAGCTATTGCATGTCTGTCTGTGCGGGTAGAGAGATCCCTCGTCTCTCGTGCTTCCTCAGGTTTCTTCATTTTCTCCTGTCAAATGGTTGTTTTTGTGGTCTTCCTTATCTGAACTGACATATGCTGTAAAGACCGTAAAGCCTGTGCAGGCAAATATGTGAAATGCAATTTGGAACTTTTGTGATTAACATCTAAAACTTGACTGTAGTGAAGACGTTTGAAAACACATTTAACAATAACATAACAACTTACTTCAAGGTAGCCAGATGTTCTTTCTAACCACTGGATGTGACCACTGAGCAAACCACTTGTTTGACCTGACTCAGCTTTATTTATGTGTGGATAATTGCACTGAATAAGGCTGTTAAAAACAAAAACCATTGTGCAGACTGCTATATTATTTCCAGTCATAACTAGGCCTGGGCCTAACACAACCTTGCTGGCAACCTAAACCGAGCCAAAACATCTGCCGCCTGTCCCACATTGTGATAAAAGGGGGCGGAGTCTTTCAAGACCAGCGCGCAACACCGTCATCAGTTTTTCCCATGGGACCTTTTAAAGTGAGGGAGAAATAAAAATCAAACACCATGAAAGAGCAGTGTACTCCAGTCTTACTTCATTAGACAACAATTTCAGTGTTTAGAGAAATATAGCAATTTTAAAATTTTGTTTTGAACTCGCAGAAAAAAATTATTCTGTATTTGCCTTTTCTAAGATCTCACTCGCAATTATCAGCTACTGCTGTCTACCCTCCAATTACGAGGCTAGCCCACAGTAGTCTCAATTCCCAGCCCAGTGTCTTAAATCCCCTTCCTGCCATAAGGGGCCATGTTTCCTTCTTCTAATTACATGCAGACATTTGGACTCAGACCTGAATGGTTGTCTAGGTGTTAATTGGTTTGAAAGACTGCTAACAGGAGACAAACAGGAGAAAGGTGAATTAGGACAGTGCATGTGGCACATAAATAGCCTGGGTGCAGTAGAAGTGTTCTGTCTTTTATTGTCTATTAGGTGGCCCTGGAGAAAATACACACACTTACCATATATCACACAAACTCATGTTCTTGTGTTTTGCATGGGGTAAATGGTCTTCTAACATGCAAATTAAGTCCCTAATCCATATCATTCATCCTTAATATCACAGCAAAACCAATTAATTCCTAAGTTTATAGTTAGCTGCTTGGATTTTCTATGGATGCTTACTACAAACTTCCCCCTAAATAGAAGAAAATGGGCTGTTCACTCGTCCATAGTTACCAGTTACCCTCATCCTACGCACACAGTCAATTCATAAATGCTTTTATAAAGCCAGGTAGGGTTGGGAGCATGGCCACACACAGCTACAGGTGAAGATACAGGGACAGTGGAATAATGTTCTTCAAATAACCCGTTTTAGTGTTTTGGAAAACCACAGGCAGACTGAGATAAAACCTCTGTTAAAGCCATTGGTGTCAAAAGCTCAAGCACAGGTAAAAATGAAGCCTGTTCCATGACCCCTCCAATAAACCTCAGCATAAAAACTATAGAGCGCTGTCCCCAAGCTCAGTGTTTGAAATACCAGCAAAAACTGAACATGGCAAACTTTGGCCTTTTTAACGACTTTCTTTATTGTCCTTAAATAGTTCTTTTATTGTTCTTTAATAGTTCTTTCATGTTCTTTGTAGCCAGTGTGGACAGGTTTTACTTGCGCACACAATTTAAATGACTTTCTAACAAGTGTCGCAGGGTGTCGCAGGGTGTCGCAGGGTGTCGCAGGGTGTCGCACGGCGTCACAGGGTGTCAGAGGGTGTCACAGGGCGTCACAGGGTGTCAGAGGCTTCTGATTTCCCACTGCAGAATCTGCTAATTTTGTTCCTCGAAAGCTGCAGCTTACACGTCTTCTAAAGAGGGAGATTATGCCCTAGGAAAGCTTTTTGTTGCACCTCTAGACACGGCTGCCATAACTGCCTGCCAAGGCCTATTTTCTACGCAGATCAGCTGTCCACCTGCTAGAAGAGCTGACATTCTGGCTCCTGCTCGATGCTCCGCTTTCCAAAGGAGCTTTTGAGAATGGCTGAAAGGATTTAGAGCTGTGTTCAGCATAGGGGAACCTGGATTTGGGGTTGGCTGGTGTTACTCTGGCCAACAAAGGCAGCCTCATATTCTGGAGAACTGTTGTGAAAATGAACATCTCCCCTTCTACGTGAAGCTTTTAGTGTATGTTTGTCTTTATTTCATCCTTCTTACTTCTTACTTGACCTACATTTACATTTTTCTCAGTTTCAGATCACAGTGAGACTTGACCGCAGAAATTTTGATTGATTGGTAGAAGCTGCTGTACATGCAAGACGTCTGCCGACCAAAGGACCACGTAGTTTGTGTGGTCCTACTCTAACATGACGCATTTGTAGTTTACAAAGGGAGACAGTCCACATCGTCACACTGACTTCCTCACATCTCTAGCTCAGCTGCTTTAGATGTCTGCAGTCCAGTAGCATTTAGTGCTCCATGTTCAGACAACTAATTTTACCATGATCATTTAGAGATAAATGTCAAAAAAGAAAACAAGTGGTTGAAATTTGGTTTTGAAGACAAAGTGACAAAAAAGAAAAAGAGTATACTGAAACATTGAGAAAGGTGAAGCTGAGCGGTGAATATAACTGAGAGAAGTACACGGCTTTTCCTCTCCACACCTGACAGCTGCTTCCAAGTCTCATCCACCTTCAGATTTACATTCATGCTACTATGTGCACACTGAAACCGAGCTCTCTACCATCCTGTGAAGTGCATATCTTTATTTGACCTCTCTGTCTCTTTTCATATACCTCTTCATTGCACAGCAGAACATCTCTCTGAGTTCTAGTCAGGTATGAAAACGTTGGATTTTACGTTGGAAGCTACATGATGTGTATCACAATGATTTTGTTTTAAGGTTATTTTATCAGTCTGATCTAACTATTGCTGTTAACTCAGGTGAAAACTCATACTAGTACGTACTAATACATTAAACATCAGTACTGTATTACCAAAAACACTCTATCTGGTAGATATAGAAACCCGTGTGTCTGGAGGCAGCTAATTTTTGCAGAAATGAGCAGCCAGCAGAAAATTGTCTGCCCCGTAGCCTGGACTTGTCATCGACATTGCCAATTAAGTGTCAATTAGGAGCCAACAGCTAACTGCTCACTGCCAAGACCCTATAGCCCTTATCAACCTCAGCCTCCCTGAATTGCAGTGCACTTTATCTGGGTCTGTCTTCAGCATTCAGACCAGCCCATTTCAAGATCTCTGCTCTGTTCCACCCAGCACAGCTTCTCATTGTCAAAAGACAACTCTTGCCGTATGGTTTATCTGTAATCTAACTAATGTCTGACAATGCAATTAGGTATAGGAAAAGACGGACCTATGTATGGACACATCTGTATGCAGAGGGAGAAAGGGGAAGCAAAAATATTCCTCTTTAATCAACATGGCTGTGTTGTTTTCCTGTGCTGTCAGTTTAGCTGATGGATCTGCTGTGTGTGAAACACTGAGGCTGCCTTCGCCTGGCATAGTTAGGTTGTCATGGTTGTTTGAGAAAATGACCCCAAACTCCCAAAAGTACAACTTTATTTGTAATATCTCATATCCTCAACCAATTAGTCTTCTCCCACATATCTGACAGCCTCGGTTTTCTTTTAAAACATAAATATTGTTCCTCCCTCAGCAGGAATTCCAGTCATGGGAACACTCTGCCCCAAGGTCGAGTCCAACAGGGTCCAACAAACGAGCCTTCTTGCCTCATGCTAACTAACTGTCCCACTAGGCTGTGACATCTTTATCTATCACAGCGTTAATAAGGGTATCTTTAATTACACCCTCCTCTCACCCCATGGATCTGTATGTCTTTTCTCTCTCCGACTAACAGACTCTCATCCATCCATTCTTAAAGATCCTTTCCAAGGAAAGCAATAGCACGTCACTGTCCCAGTGCTTGGGACTCAGTAAGTTGATCCAACAGGAAATCAATAACAGGGCCTAATGCTGAATAATTGAGGTTACAGGAGTTCAGCAGCACTCCCCAGACATACACCCCCATCCTGTCTTCTTACCCTCCCAGTTATATACAGGGTGGAGCACACTGTGTCCTCCTGTCCCTTCTCTGACACACATGCATTTGTCTGAGTTACTGACCATTTTAACATTAGGGCTCTTCCTCATTCCATTGCTCTTAGAGCTAACTAGCTTCCCACTCATTGATTTATGGTTCTTTAGCAAGAGGGCTCAACCAATAAAGCTAAAAATACAGATCAACACAAACTACAGACTGGCCCAGACAGATTCCTGTGCCATCTCTGAAGAGACATACTGTAGATGTGGAGTTTGAAAAGCATCTTAAATAACATGAATAAAACCAGGTTTTAATTGAATGTACAGAAGCATGTAAGTCTGAGTGATACCTCATCACCTTAAAGCCTCATTTTTAACATGCAGGGTACCAGGAAAGAAAACTTTGCAGGGTCTGATGTGCACTAGAGGGCACAAGTTGCCTTACTAAGGCACCAAGCTCCAATTTCAGTGGGCAGAAATGTTGAGCTCAAAAGAGTGTTAGGAGATAGAAAAACAGGAATGAGGGACTTACTGAGTATTTCACTTTCATGATGAGCCACTATTCATCATTTAGTCTGTGGAATATTTCATTCAGTGGTTTGCTGTAAACATGAGTACTATTTAGAGTACAGTATACAGGTATTATTGTGTTTATTCTTGATCTGTTCTCAGCTCTGTCCTTGAGGACAGCAGTCTATATAGTAGTCTAACTGATGTCACATGTTTGTACACATTTTTGCTTTGTCTCTGAAGATCTGGCTCACAGTACCTTCATGTCTTCTTGCTACCTTTGGAAAGGTGCATGCTTGTCTCTCACAGGTTTCTGAGAGACCTCAGGGCATAAGTCTGCCCCCAAATGATGCTGAGTGCAACACAACCTGACGCACACACTTCTCCATAGTGGTGTTGATCTTGGTGAAGTGATGTGATGTGATTGGCTATGGGGAGGAAGAATGTGTAAAAAAAATAAAAATAATAAAATGCAGGTTCAGTATTGTTCTGTTCCTCAGACAGAATCATCCTGCCTTCTACATGTCCTGCTGCAAGTATTTGCCATTAGAGAACTCCTGTAATTACACAGCCAACACACCTGTGATGTCACATTGTTGTTAGGCCCATTGCTGCTCTCTTACAACCTAATCCACAAAGCAATGCCTGTGTGTTCCCTTAACGGCACAAAGCCATTTCTTTGTTATCTTCTTGTGTGTTTCTGTGTGTGTCGCTTGTCACACTGTGTGTTGTGCTGCCTTTGGATACACACATAGGGACAAGCTGCTTCTCCTCCTCATCATTTCCTTTCCCTCTAGGCTAAAGCTACTGAGACCTGCAGATGGCAGATAATGACACTGGCCGGTTTGTGTCTCTGTGCACGATGTTGTGGCTCTACCTCTTCTTAGCCCAGTGCCAGGAGTGAGGAGTTCAACTCCACTTGAGCGTCGTCTTCTTAGCTGATTGGCTGGCTGGCCGAACACTTCCCTGGCTCTCTGCTCACTGCTATAATAGTGTTTGATGTAATTGCTAATACCCCAACTGACTGACCAAATAGCTGAATAAAGTAACTTATACTTACTAGCTGATTAGACGTCCTGAGCGCCCAACAGACCATTTAACGTCTATGAATGAAAAGCTGAGCCTTCTAACCTTGAAAGGATTTATTTGTTTTTTTTTTTTTTTACTTTGGAGTAAAAGAAGTAGATGATTTTATGTATGTAGTATTGACATACATGCTTCTACTTTGTTTTGAGATGGTCCCTGAGATGGTTCTTTTTTTGTATTTAAAGTAGTGTGTGCACGTAAAGCCTCTGTTGTTGGTTAGTGGCCCAGAGCAAAGTCAACCCAAAAGGGAAGCCATACTAATTTGGTAACAGTGCAGAGTGTGTAGCTCAAAGCCATGAGTCTGTAATGACCTCTGTCATAAGGGGACTATACCTATTTGTGTAGCTTTGTGAGAGTTGATGCTTGAATCCAAAGGTGGTCTGGCAGACACGTAGAACTGATCCTTGCTAGTTTCCTTTTAGCACTTCTTTCTTTTAGTGCCATGTGACCCAAACCCCAACAGGCAAACACACAACACACATTGAAGGTATTAGTGGTGAACCTTGGACCTCCAGGTCAGTTTGGTGTGTCCAGGTGTTTGTCAATTTAGTCTCAACAAAGGTCCATGTCCGGAGATTTGCTGTGCTTGAGTACGTAAGGCCAACATGTATAATCTGACAAGGAGAAGCTTCTGATTAAAAATTGGGTCTGGCCTTGCTAAAAGGTATGAAACACCTGACTTTGTTCCCTCTGTCTGGTCCCTGTAACTTTCTGTTCGTCCTTCACTCCATCTTTTTTCATGGATTCCTGCTCTGTGCTGAGGTCCATGAATATGGAGTTTTTAATTACTCTCTTGGTTTTGTGCAAAACAAGTTAAAGATCGAAGGGCACTTTATACTGAGATGAACTGGTGTAATATAGGTTTTTGTTACGGCCATCACTTTTAGAGGGGAAAAACTAATACTTGTGCTTTATGGGTGGAAGACTCTGCTCATGTGCTCACATCTGTGTTTATTTTTATTTTTTTACCTCAGCCTGAAGACAGACTCTCTGGAAGTTGTTTTGCATGTAAATCAGGACTGGAGAAAAAAAAGCCATTATTCGGTTTCTAGGTGCAACACCTCAAGGTGCCCCGAACATCCCTGTTCAGGCAGAAAAATTAATATGGGCTGGCATAAAAATCAAAAGAAGATAACATAAACAAATGACTAGACTATAGTATCTGCTGTGTGTAATGCCTGTGCTTTCAGCCCAGAGGCTCCTCAAGGCAACTTGAAACTGAAGTCGATAATTCTGCAAAAATATTTTAGATTTTTATTGTAAAGTCTGTGAGTTAAAGTGAACTGAAAATAAAAACAAACACTACATTTTTCTAAACTTATAATGGAAGAGTAAATGATTTAAAAATGAACTAATAAAAAATGTTCAGCATTTATTCACGTGTCTCAGTGTTAATTTCAGGTAATTGATGGTAATTTAGTCCATTTTATCATTGCTCCTTCCTCTCCCTCTCTCATTTATTTACAAGCATAAATTTTTTTTGTGTGTCTTCAACAAGATTTTTTTTTTTTTTTTTTCCCCAGGGCTTGATAGCTTTACACATTATTCATATATTATGTCCATGGCTGAAGTGACTGATAGGAGCATAGTAGGAATTTGTCCTACTGTCAGTTAACGCTCATGATGTGAAACATATTACCAGTGAATCCATTTCCCACAAACAGAGATGGAAAAGTTTAAAGTGAATAACTTACCTAAGTGGACACGAGAAGGAATCTGGCTAAACTTCTGGCCTCTAATCTGGCTAAACTTTGATTGTTCTGTATGTTTTCTTGCTGCGTCAGTGCCCGTTGTTAACTTGTGCTTTTTTTACTCCTCCCCACACTGAACCCACATTGTAAGCTGCTTTGCTTTAAAATGTGAAAGGAATGATGACACAATGACTTAGTGATTTGTTTGGGGATTTTTATATGAAGTTTGCTCTCTTCCTGCTCACCAGTGTGTTAAACGTCTCCCTTATTATTCCCACTGACCAACCTCCACTTATTAGCACACATCACTCCAGTAATAAACAGGTGGGTGTAATTCCATGTGTTACGGCATCTTCATGCATTACATTTGTCTTACATTAGCAAACCTTTGGGACACTCTTACATAACCCCCCTTTAACAGCACCTGAAATATACATAGGCCTCTGAAATGCCTCAGGGTGTCATTTGTGGGTTATTCTGAATGTGATGGTGATAGTGCTTGCAGTCCAAAAATGCATGAGACCTATTCTCTGCATATTTGATGATCTTAATGAGTAGGAAAAATACAGGACTAAGCACTTTACGCTGTGAGTCATGCATGTCAAAAATAATGGATGGGAGAAATGGATGAAGAATTCAAAACTGTGTGATAACCCTGCAGTCAGAACAGCAGAGTTTGTCCAGTGTTACGTTGCCTGAGGCAATGAAAATGTTACAAGTCGAGGTTGTATTTCATCTCAGACAGGTGCCTGAAGAGAGACAACAACTTTTTATGATTCACATATTGTAGCTGTACATAAAAAAAAACAAAAGCAAAAATACCTATTATCTAAGGAAATAATGAAGAATACTCCCAAATTCAAGCCATTTGCCTTACAGTATTATTAGTATCATTAGTTCATAGTATTAATATACTTCATTTGATCCTGTAGGAACTTTCTCTCTCCAGGGGCTCAATGGGAATAAGAACCAGCCTGTGACTATTGACAGTCACCCAAACACACCATCACATAAGACTCTTGTCACCATATAGGATCATATTTAAAGGGACCATAGGTGGTGTAGATGTTTGTACCATAAGGATTTTAGGATCAACTCTGACCTCTATAGTAGTTAGAACATATTAACCAGTAACAATAATTGAAAGTGAGTAAATACAGTAGTTACTACTTACTCTTGTTCTATTTTGTTGGTCAATTGTTTTTCACTTTCTTCTCTATAAACACAAGTTAATGAGTGTGTGTGTGCGTGATCAGATACTGGATAGTCAAGCAGTAAATACAAGACCAGACATATTTTACTTTTAGTAGTTTTTCTTTTCTTTGCATTGGATCCTTCTGTAATAAACCTCTGATGCTTTGGGTATTAGAGCACCAAACAAAGCTAAAGATGATTGTGCAACATAAATTCATATTATGGCTTCCTGCTGATTACCTCTTGCTGTAAAACTTGACTGATGTTTGCAGTGGACTCAGTGGGAGTTGCAGCCCTGATTCAACTCTGCTGCTCTGCTTGACTTCTCTTTTGTCTTCAGTTACACAGGCATTTGGATTCTTTTTTAAAACTTTAACATCTTTCCTCTATTTTGTCAGTCACACCTGTATATATTTTTATTTTGTCATTTATGTAAGTAAGTCACAACAGTCATAAACACAACAACACGGCTGCCTGGTTAGTGGAGGGTATAAGACGTAACAGAAATGACAGACACACGGAATCACTGCAGGCTATGCAGTCGACTCCTCTGGGCTCACTCTAGGCTATCTACCTCTTTTTATTCTCTCTCTCTCCTTCCCTCTGTCCTCTTTTTTCCCTTGGCCCAAATCCTCCTCCCATGTTAATCTAACAGTGTTACAGTTCTTACAATAATAAGGATGTGTAATGGAATGATGAACTGAAGCATCTGAGTACATTTGTGAGTTGCTGTGGTATTGTCCGATGTTTACGTTGTAATTCTTACAGGGCTTCGTATTTTCTTCATGGTGCTATTTCCATTTTAACAAGAGCATGATCAGATATCAGATGTTACCAGATGAGCAGTTTGGAACAGCTCACAGTAACAACTTTGATATAAAAAAAAATGTTTGAATAAATGCTATTTACTAGTGAGCAGCACAGTGGTTCAGTGGTTAGAACTGTTGCCTCATATCAAGAAGGTTCCTGGTTTGAAACCCATCAGGGGCCTTTCTGTGTGGAGTCTGCATGTTCTCCCTGTGCTTGTGTGGGTTTTCTCCAGGTACTCTGGTTTCCTCCCACAGTCCAAAAACATGTATGTCAGGTTGATTGGTGACTCTAAATTGCCCATAGGAGTGAGTGTGAGTGTGTGAGGTTGTTTGTCTCTATGTGGCCCTGTGATGGACTGGGGACCTGTCCAGGGTGGACCCCTGCCTTTCACCCAGAGAGAGCTGGGATAGGCTCCAGCTGATCCCTGGGACCCTGGTTAGGACTAAGGGGGTACAGATGATGGATGGATGGATGCTAAAGGATTCATGGTGGTGCACATTCTTTTTACTTTTTCTCACTGAGATGGTCAAGAATATCACATTCCCCACCAATAACAATAATAATAGTAATAACAATGAATTACACTTTGATGGATGCTTATAAAGGCCCCGTGACTGATGGATGGAGATTGGTGAGAATGGATGGATGAACTGAAGGATGGGTGGATGGGTGGTGTTTGAATGAAGATTCAAGGTGGCTATTAATCAACAAGTCCAGAGTCCTTGGACTTTCTGGTGGAGTAAGTGGCTTTCAGTTTTCACTTTTACTGTACCTGTAATAACTTCGTGCCCCTGGCGCCCTTGCAATAAAATGGTGATAAATGAGAGAGAGAGCAGATGAAACAATGGGCCATGTGCGTGCCTGTGTGTGTGTGTGTGTGTGTGTGTGTGTGTGTGTGTGTGTGTGTGTGTGTGTGTGTGTGTTTTGGGAGGATAATATTTCAGCAAACCTGTTTGTATTACCTTCATGTTGTCTCTGTGCCATGTTATGCTCCCTTCAAATATCATGTGCACATGTTTAGCTTTTCGTCTGTCTCTTTTAGCAGCTATGATGCTTGTAGTACCTGTAACTGTTGTGTGTTGGCTGACAGCTCATAGGAGATGTAACATTAAACAGACATGAATTAGCACCAACCAGTTCCTGTTGTAGTGGAGCAGGCTGATGAAGTTCCCTGTGAAGTCCTGCCTATGTGCAGGGAGGCATCATCATTAAGGTTGATCTCATAAAGTTCAGCATGAATAACCTTTGAAGTCAACACAGTTGTATCAGATTTCATATCATGTCTAGTAGTAGTTTTTTATCTCTAAATAGCTATGAGACATTTCTACAGCTTATCTGCCGACTTTAAACTTTTAATCACTGCTTATTTGTTTTAGCTTTTGGATGTGAAGAGTAAAAAAAGAAAGAAAAGTTAAAAAAATAATATAACAATAAATAAAATGAAACTTGCCTCCTAAATATTCCCAGCTCAGTGTAACCTGGGCCGACTATGGCTGTTTTCTTTAATTGAAGGTGTGAATTGAACAGGCAGGTTTCTTAACCTGGGTTGACTCATGTCAGCCATCCCAGCCGCTCAACTGTGAAAAAGCTGTTATGGCAGATATAGATTAGTGTCTGAGCGTTGTAGGCATTACATGTCTCTGGTGGCGCTGCTAATGCTTCCCCGTGACTTCTAATAACCTCTGTTGTCTTGTGTCGTCTGAGCGTCACTCTGCGAATGCTTGGGATGGCTGCTTTGTGATGCCTGGGCTAAATCCTGGGCTAATGCTTGGGCTTCGTGGTAGATCCAAGGTTCTGAATGTGAAGGGGTGTCTCTGGTGGAGGGGTGGGAATGGAGAAGAGAGAAAAATAATGGAGAAAAGTTGTCAAAACAGCTCTTTATTCCCTCTGCAGCTGCTTCCTCTCCGTTGCTACTTCTATCCTTGCTGTCAAAAGCTGGAAAGAGATCAAAGGAGGCCGACATGAAAGGTATCCCTGAGATTCAGTTTTTAGGGCCCCGTCTCCCTGCTCCCTCGGTTACAGATATGGAAATGTAAGCTCTAAATACAGTCTGCACCTAAGCCGTAAAGGATGCCTGAACTCATGTGACTTTCTCTCACTCTTGCTTTTGCATTTTCTCCTCTCCTCTCTGCCTCGTCTCACCCCTGCACCGTCTTTCTCCATCCTCTGCTCTTGACTTTCTCCAGCAGCCCTCAGGCTTCCAGGTAGATAGCAGTTGATTGGTAGCTGCTGTGACAGTCGGTGGAAGCAGCTGAGGGTGGATGAGTGTCAGCCTTGCTCCAGGGGCTTAAGGCAGCTGCCTTGCTGTAGCTCCCTGCTGGAGAGAGAAGACAGAGCCAAGAAGTAAGACTCAGTCAGTGCTTCTCTTCTCCTTGCAGGTAGGAGCTAAATCGTTTTTTCAAATTGCCCGAGGTCATCCCAAGATTGAAAACTGGAAAATTTCTTCACCTCAAATCCTGTCATACAGTATGCTTTCTGTCTGTCATTCTTCTACCCATATTGTTGTTTTTTTTTTTTTTTTGGAGTTTGTAACATTTGGCTATTCAGAGGCTCTTCTTTTTAAAAATCTCCTAAGTCCATTCACGTACTCCCTGCCTGGATCTCCCTCAGTCAACCACACCTTTTCTTTCAGTGCACCTCTAAAAACCTCCATCACACCCACTCTGGTGTCAAAGTGCATGAATGTGAGTAAAATGACATTTGATTATGAAAAGGATGAGTTTAGTCAAACATCCATGCAGTGCTCTAGAGTGTGTGGTGGAAAAAATGCAAGGGAAAGGAAAGTGGTCTTAATTAAGGATTTAGGATGTGTTTAAAAATTAATCATGGTGTGGCAACAACAATATTCACCACTTCTCTGAATGGGCAGCTGGCAGGCAGAGGACTTGTCAGGTTCCTAAATCTTCCTACTGACATATGAATGGATGGTCTGTTTGTCACGCAGCCCTTCTCTCATCTGTGTTCCCATATTATTTGACAGCTTCACACACACTGTGTGTCGCTGTCACGATGCAAAAATGCTGAGCCAAAATACATCTCATCCTTCACACAAGTCCCTGAAATAAATAAACACCCAAAAAGACAGGCTAAGCCCAATTCATCATCATTTATCATCATTTTACACATTAACAATCGCAGTGTCACTTCATGCAGTGACTCATGAAGTTAATCATACAATCATGCAAACGCCTGCGTTTTTTCGTAGCACCTCCTTTCTGATTGATTCTCTGGCGCAGTGAACAGATTTGTGGTAAACCAAACAACCTGAGTAAGTCATTTCAAGATAGAGATGGAAGATTATTAGATTGAGTCCTTCTCAGAGACAGTCCTGGGATGTCCCGAACATCTGGAGCCAATCCCAGCTGACACTGGGTGAGACGCTGGTTGAGACACTGGTTGCCAGCTTATCACAAGGCTGACACACGGAGACAAACACTCAGATTTACACCTACAGGCAATATAGAGTCACCAATTAACCTAACCTGTATGTCTTTGGACTGTGGAGGGAAGCTGGAGGAAAACCATGCCAGTGTAACAGATGTCTCCGTGAATTACATCAACAATAAGCCACATGGGCATACTCGCAGAAGGGCATAAATTCAGTCGCAGATACACAAACATGTGCACACTTAAGTATCGTCATCTGCATATGAATTAAATCAAAAAGAAGAGAAGGAGCTTCTAAACTTGTTTATATGCAGATTTCCATGCCCTGGAGTGATGAAAACCAGCCAACACATGGAAAAACACTTATGGTATTTTTATCTTTAGACAAATACGATACAGGATACATGAAAGCTGTTTGCTCCCAACAGCCTGCATTGCTTTCTTTGGTGCCTGCTCTCTCCATATTTGGGGGTTTCCATTACACAGATTTGCAGGAAGCACAAAGACATAAAAAGGAACTGATCTCTAGTCTGTATTATACGCGCTATTGTTCTCTATAGCACGATGTATAATAGGCTGCTGCTCTTTGATTGATCTGTCTGGTATAAGAGGTTAATCTTTGTATGAGACGTTTAGTAAATTGTTAAATAGGGATATTATGGGATGCTTTGTCACCTTTGTGGGAAGGGAGCAGCTGCTCAGTGTGGGAGCCAAACCAGCCTGTAAGGCTTTTGCACCACATGACTGCTGCTGTACATGTAAATAAAGAGAGAGTGTGCAGATGTGTGTGGTGTTCGCAGCTACATGACTGAGGGATTTTGGGTGATTGGATATACATTATGAACATTACAGCACATGACGTTGACTTGAAAAACTATATTTACTGCACAGTGTGTGGAGACTCGTAACGTCTCCCCCTCATTTTATCCCCCAAACACACACTAACGAGCACACTTGTTACTGCTTCTCTCTCCAGCTGATAGCTGTGTTCGAAGAGCAGGATCCTCACAATGGAGGTGATGGTACGAGTGCCAGCTCCACAGGTACGCAGAGCCCTGAACCCTTTGCCAGCGAGATGAGTTCAGCATCAGCCTTTCAGCCCTACCAGACCAGCAGTGAGATTGAGGTCACCCCATCCAGCCTGCGATCCAGTGAGTACAATGAGAAATGTTCATCTTGAGTTACTGTACATCACCATCACTGATTCACTACTGAAGCTTTAAAACAGAGCAGCAGTCTCATTAAACAACAATGACATGGAGAATTCAAATGAAAGAACTTGTGCTCTAAAAAACAAAATAACTTCATTGTCGTATGAAAGTGCAAAACCAAAGTTAACACTGTTGAAATGCACAAAAAAGAAAGGACGGGCATGGGAAGCAAAAACCACTTCAGTTTAGTAAAGCAGAGTCAGCATCAACATGACTAGCATCTTAGTGGTGGATCCAGACAGATGTTTGTCCTGTTTTAATAATCAAAAGTGCCTGCAGTGGTGAGATGATAAACTAGATCCAGGAGGAACAGTCGGATGAATGTATTTATATTTGATTAAATGAAGTTAACTTGTTAACTAAGGTTTGGGAGCATGGCCCCTGCAGGTCAGTCCATCTGATGAAAGCAATGACCTGTTTGATAGCAGTTCCCCTACAGCCATGGTATTTCTCAAAGCTCCCAGAGCTAAAACCCTCCTCCTGACAAACTACTTACTGGGCGTCTTTCTTGCTTTTCAAAGGCGTATGAAAATCATTTCATCCTCTGCAGTAGTCTCATAATATTCATCATACACTTAACTATAAAATCCATGTTCTTGCCTGTTGTTCTTGCTCCCTACACTCCATCATTTACTTAAAGTCCCTCTCGTCATCCAGATATAAGTTATTACTCACCGTCCAAACATTTTTACACTCTGTCAAATTAAAACTGACCAACTAGGACTTTTATCGCACATCGACATCTTTAGTTTGAAGTCCTGTGTCAGCCCTTATGAGATGCTGTTTGGGTAGATTGGTTCTGTGTACGCTCTCACCACTTCACTCCAAGACCCACTATTTCTTCCTGAAATTAGTGAGGTCTCCACCCAAACTGGCAACTAAATTCAGGTTTAACAAGCATTTTCCATCCAGTTCTGCATTTCTACAGTTCCTGCCTTGCCGTCCTGTACTTCCTCTCCTCATTAACACTTTAACCTCCCAGTGTTATGGTACAAGCTTTGCTAATGAAAGCTTATTAGATACTAAAACATTAGATACTAACACAAAGCATCTGTCTTTAGCCGTGATATGTAAATAGCAGAAAAGCAAGATGCTGATTAGAAAGCGAGTTGTAGCAGCCTGTGGTCATTTCTGCACTTGTTTCCAGTGAAACTGAAGTGTTGCTCTCGCTGAGCAGCTTGTGTTTTTCTGCTCTGTGTGTTTTCGACAGGAGCACTTTGAATACCTCCAATTGGAAACACAAACAGAAAACCTCAACTCAGAGCAGAAGAGCATCTATTGTTTTATTGTCCAGCCAGATGAATTGAGAAGCAGCTCATCTGTGGTTGCGACAAGTGGAAAGAGAAACTAGAAGATGCCTATTGCTCAGAACTATTTGATTTCAACAGGCCCTGACAATAAAAAAGATGCAAGGAGCTGTTCATTTTGAAATTGTTAGCTTCAGCAAAAAAAAGGCAGTGCAGTGTGTCTCATGCTTTGCTACCTGGAGAAAAATGTTCCATCTGATTGGGTGCAAGCTTGCATGTCTGCAGCTGGCCAAGTGTGGCACCTTGTTGGATGATGTGAAGTTGCATGGTAGAAAAAGGTTGAACCAGATGTTCCCTTTGTTTTGTTATTGCATTATCTCCATTATCTCCACATATCTCCACATATCTCCACATATCTCCATTATCTCCACATATCTCCACATATCTCCACATATCTCCACATATCTCCACATATCTCCATTATCTCCACATATCTCCACATATCTCCACATATCTCCACATATCTCCACATATCTCCATTATCTCCATTATCTCCATTATCTCCACATATCTCCACATATCTCCACATATCTCCACATATCTCCACATATCTCCACATATCTCCACATATCTCCACATATCTCCACATATCTCCACATATCTCCACATATCTCCACATATCTCCACATATCTCCATTATCTCCACTTATCTCCACATATCTCCACATATCTCCACATATCTCCACATATCTCCACATATCTCCACATATCTCCACATATCTCCACATATCTCCACATATCTCCACATATCTCCACATATCTCCACATATCTCCATCACCGCTGCTTCAGACTGAAGAAGCTGGATGAGTAGTGAACAAGTCCACCTGGTATTATTCAGCTTTTATTACCTCAAGCCTGTTTTTAAAAAAATATTTAGTTGGTAATTTGTGAATTTCTGAATTCAAACAACAAGGTTGTATATGTTCGGAGAAAGGAAAGACACATTTGGAAGCTAAAGGTTCACGTCAAAAGAAACTGAGGGAAAACCTCATTCTGGACTGACTCAGACATTTAACTATTCCCTGATAGTACAGAGGCCAGAAAAGCTAAACCCCAGCTATTTTTTATTGGCGTGAAGTTGAAATATATGTCAGATAAGAGATGCAAACATTTGGAAAACTCTTCTAATAAGCTCCTGCCTGTGAGTCGAGGTTTGCTTTTCAATGGACAGTGAACATGGTTAAAACAATATCAAAATACAACAAAAGAAACCTTTTCTACAGCGAACTGTTTTACTTGATGGTGTGTAGCTGAGTGTCTGTCAAAACTGTGTTCAGGGTATGACAGTTTAGTGGCTTAGAAACAATAAAAGGAGCTGAGACAAAGTTGAATAGTCAGTGAAGCATGAGTGAACATGCCAGAGCAAAATGGACACACACACACACACACACACACACACACACACACCAGTGACTCAGATATTGTCCACGTCCAGATATTCACGTCACGTTAGTTGGAACCAGTGAGCTGATGCAGAGCTGTCTGAAACTTTCAAGGACATCATGGACTCACACACTTACTAATTATTCCTCTGTCTTAACCTTAAGCATTTCACACTTTCTCACAGCCTGCCTGTAGGACCGTGGAATGAACCAGTAGCAGTGTGAGAAAGGGGTTTGTTTGACGATATCAGACCTGTTCTCAACATTTATTGTCAAACACATTTTTTGTATTGGACCAACTAGATATAAAGCTGTGTCAGAAGATTCTGCTTGTTGTACTGTCTTTGAACAAGGCTATAAGTTTCTGCCTCAGCCCCCGTTTGTACCTGACCATCTCTGCCTCCGGGTGCATGTTTGAAAGGAGGGTTCCTTTTATTCAGGGCTGTCCCAAACCACTTTATGTGAGCAGGTGAACAATGAAATCCTCGAGCAGCAGGTGTATCCCTAAGGAAAAATGCTGCAGTTAGATGAGAGAGAAAATGTCATATATGTTTGATCTTAAACACGACCCTTTAGCTACACCAGAACGTTGTCATGTTAAGTAACTACTCCTAGATAGTCTATTGTGGCTGAGCCTGCATTACAACATTAGGGTTTCAGACCATCATGAAGTAATTGCTTAATGAATTTAGGGTTAGCATGTTGGTGCAGCCCTGTGATGGACTGGTGACCTGTCCAGGGTGGACCCCTGCCTTTCACCCAAAGAGAGCTGGGACAGGCTCCAGCAGATCACTGGGACCCTGGTTAGGACTAAGGGGGTCTAGATGATGGATGAATGCATGACGGATGGATGTTGGTGCAGTGGTTAGCACTGTCGCCTCACAGCGAGATGGTTCAGCTTGAATCCCACTCGGCCTTTCCTTTCCACCTGGAGTGTGCATGTTCACCCAGTGATTGTATGGGGTCTCTCCAGGTACTCTGGCATCCTCACAAAGCCCAAACACATGCACTTTATGTTGATTGGTGACTCTAGCGTGACTCTGTGTGTGTGTGTGCACCCTGCCTTTCACCCACCTTCAGCTGGGATCAGCTCCAGCCCTCCCTGTTTCCCTTGATGAGCAGGAATAAGCAGAAGATAATGGACGAAGGGAATTTAGGAATTTACTAAGTAATTGTTTTGTTGTTTGAAAGCATAATGTCATATGCATTTTCACACGGATGCCACGATGGGCAACTTATGAAAGCTCTGTCCTACCCACCCACACAGACTCACATGTGTAAGGCTGTTCTTTGCATGCCCTGTAATTTCAATAGCCAAGAAACACAATACCAGGAGGACAAAAGCAGAATTGATTGCCTCCTATACACTGTGGAGTTCAGGGTGATGGGCATACAGTATCTACTGCAGTTTCTTGGATGTAATGGAAATAAAGAAGATACTGTAGGTAGGAAAGTGAAACTATTATGACAAAGCCAGTAACATGTTTTGTTTTGTAGTAGTAGTAGTAGTTTAAATACACGTGCTCTCACCAACATAATATTGGCGTGTTCGCAGGATATATTTGCTCCTTGGAGATTATGTGTAATGCACACTGACTCCCACCTGCCTGAAAGTTCTTATTTACCTTGAAAAGTGAGAATAAGAATTATAAGAGGCTTAGAAACAGACAGACTGACTGACATCACACTGTATACTCATGGTTTATCAGACGAACAACACAGACAGGCGATGGTCCCGCCAGAGATATGCAGATCAGCATATTACTGACAGCAATATTGCACATCAGGCATCAAGGTGTAGCGATTTGCCTTTGGCAGCTGTGCTCTGAGGCAGAGAGTTATTGCTGTTTAAAATCATCATCTTTTAGAGCCATATTGATTGTTTTTTTTTCTCCCCCTCCCACGAGCCCTAATGTACCAAACTCTCCTTTCCACTTACTCTCTGTCCCCCATCCCTCACTTGCCTCTGCCTTGGGAACCCATTTTAGATTTCCATGCTGACATGTGCAGTGCAGGTCAAACTGCTAATAATTGGATTGGAGATGAGATGTAAATTACAATAATGAATGTAATTTTCCTGTAATTATACAGATGCCAGAGCTGCCTTCGCCTCTGCTCACCACTAAATTCTAATCTTTGAGAGGCAAGAGAAAATGTCTGAAACTTTAAATTAACACTGGATCTTTAAAGCTGAAGTGAATGACCTGCAGTTTTTGCTCAGACCTTTATACTGGGATCCTTGTTGTTGACTGACTTTATATTCCTGATAGCCAGGAGAGCAGCTGTCAGAGTTTCTTATGTTAGAAGAATTTCCCGACAGTGTCTCAGATATGGAGAGAGAATTAGCTGAGGCTGAAATTAATGAAAGTAAAATATTAGAGAGCATCTGTGTCAGTTGATAAAGTCTGCTATTGATGGATATTACAGCTGCAGATGAACACAGACTTCTAACTTTGAGGTCACAGTGATGAGATATTTATACCACAGAGGACAGTTTGAATAACCCCCTCACCCCGACGATGTTTTAACCATCGACTTACTCACTCATGTGTTCTCCTTGAACGTTAGATAGATTTGGACTTTTATGTGATTTTTATTCTTAGTCTCATTTGCCATTGCTCAGGAGACACAATCAGAAATTGGGAGAAGCTGAAGCAGAGGCAGATTCTTGTTTTGGCTATTTTACAGTCTGTAGAGTCTCAGAGTGGCTGGTAGTCCAGTGTGGTAGCAACAGTGCATGGATCATTATTTTGTCTTTTATTATAATTTATCAATGCAAATAGTGCAAAGATATTTGGTCCAAACTCCCCAGATAAGCACCTATGAAGTGTGTCCTCTCTCTCCCTGATAGTTATTGTATTGAACCTACTCACTACTCATTAAATTTTGCTGCTGTTTCCTAGAAACAGAGCAACTTTTCTCAGATGGTGAGTTTAAATTTGTCTTTTCCTTTAGTTTCTATTTTCCTGTGCCACAGGTGCACGCAGGCTGATGAAAACACCACACCACAAATAACTTATAAACAAATTAAATAGAATTAGCAAACTAATTTAGATAGTCCACATAGTTGTAGGCCACAACAAAAGCACTGCTGCTTCATTTCATTGTTTCATGTGATGAGGAAGCTAAAAGAAGCTCTGAGAGCGTGGGCTTATAGAAGTAGGAAGTGATTTAAAAACATGAAATGTGAGTCATTGTTGGTGTTCATGCCCACAGTCTTAGACCTTCGTATTTATGCCGTGGTTGTCCTACATACATCTCTCTAAGTATCTTCTGATTTGAGTAGGCCACGCGCTCAGCAGTGAGGGTGCTGGGATAGCAGTGCTCATCATTACCATGCTGAAAGCACTTTTAAACCACGGGTCCTCATGAGAGTCTGAACTATCTTCCTCTACCTGAGACAGTGGAGAGGCTATTAGTTATGTCAACTCTTAATCATACTCGTAGTTGTAGAGGGATAGGGAGAGAAAGTAGTGCCCAGGGTGGGTCTTTAAAACTGGTGAGGAGTGGGAGTTCTCTTCAGAATCATTGCAAATATTAATCATAAAAACACTGTGCTGTCAGAATATCAAGCAGAGCTGATTATAGCTAATTATTACAATGGCTGGCACTGTTAAATAGTGAAGACAGTGTTTTGGTAATTAAGTCCGAACTGCTTGGGGTGGTAAAAGGCTGCACTCAGCAGCACTGGGGATGTGCTACCAGTCTGGTTTATATTATTACATAAAACTAGAGCTAGACAGCTGAGTCAGGTGAAATTGTAGGTGTGTTGACTACGTTAGGATTTCCTGAGCCGAGCAGACGGCAGTCCGAGAGGTCACATGACACACATGAAGCAGCCACCGTCATATTATTTATACCATCTTGAGATAAATCCTCTTAAAAATCATGTTGATTTCAGTCCCATTGTTGGTGATTTTGCTTTCCAGAGAACTTGTATTGGTCTTTCTTTGTTTTTTGGACTGAGACAAAGCAAAAGTAGGTGTTTACAGAAACCTTTTCTCACTTTAAGATCACTAAAAATAGCACATTTGCTTAATTTCAGAATTAAAAACAAGGTTTTCAATTAAAATTGTAAGAACAAAAAGAAAAGTTTATGGTCATCAATCGTCTTGTGACATTGATCAACAAACCGATCTCTTCAGTCTGACGGTTTCTTTCTCAAATGCTCAGTTTAGTTGATAAGTTCATTCAGCAGAAAGAAATAAATGAACTTTAAACTAAATATATACTTTTTATATATTTCCACTACACTTCCAGATTCTGGGCAACAGCATAAACCAAAAGAAGCCTGCTGGTATTTTTTGGGAATTGATATGTGCGGTCGACTTATTTCTTACATAAACACAAAGGCAGAACATTCAAACAAAGGACGCTAATAAGAGAAAGGAGAGGAAAAAAAGAAATGATAGTCTTTATGTATGAACATATTAATTTAGTGCTCATGAAAATTATATTGATTATAGCTCAGAGTAATTAGCACACAGTTACCAGGCTTTCAAATCCATAAAAATTAAAAATACTTCATTACACCATTTCAAATATAAATACACAGCAAAGTGTGTTAGCTGTGCCTCTCTCTCTCCTCGTCCTCTCTGTCTCTCTCATTAGTCAGTGAGAACCTATGTGGTTCATTTAATTGTGTATAACATGTCAGAAGAGGTTCACAGTTTGGCCGAGGGCAGTCCCTCCTGGTCTTGGCACAATACACCCTCAGAGGATTATCGGGTATTTAGCCCTTGTTTGCTTCTGGGGTCTTTTTCCCAGTGGACCTGCAAACTATGTCTTGACTCATCACCCCAATTTATTAGTCCCCCCCCAACCTTCTGTCACTCCTGCACTGTTTTCATCACTATTAATGATGTTTACAAGTGTTTTTACACAGGCCCACAAATAATTACATGATGAAGATGCTCATAAAGTAATATAAAATGCAACATGGCAGAAAAAGCCTCCTTTTCTCCACTATCAAGCATCAAAACATCTTTGCTGCATACTCCAATACAAAGTAATATACAATGCAGTGACACCCATGGAGTTAAGCTGCAGGACTGGACACAGTAAAAGTGTAAAATGTTGTTAAATAATGATAAAACTGGTGCAAGCTTTCTTAGGACAGACTCCATATATGCATGTCCTTGGCAATAGCTGCAGTCTGTGGCTCCCTCCCTCTCCCTGCTCCTGTTTTTCATCAGATTGACAAAGATATCATCTGGCCCAAACCACTATGGAAATTCCGAACACTCCCCTACCACATTCCCATCTTCCCACAAGCACGATCACCTTCAGAATATTTACTTTGGCTCGCTATCACGGCTCTGATCAAAACAATAATATTTTCACATACCACGCTGGCTTTATTGTTTTTTCTCATCAAACGGTTTCTGCCTGTCATTTGAACATTAAATGCAAATTATTTTGACAATGTGCAGTGGCCGCCTGACAGACTTCCCTTATGATATCGATGCAAATGTTTTATGTGTATTGGATTGAAGTTCTGGGTCTGGAACGTCTGGATATGAGGAGAAATCTATCCATATATTTATTAATAATGATGTGTTGAGATGTTCTCATTTGCCCACAGGAATTAACAGAAAACACAGTATGTGAATGTAAAATGAAAACAGTATAAAACCTCCCACTGCACAAACTGCCTAATACTCATATACTGTGTTTGAAGTCTTTCTTGCATTTTCACTGATTGTTTGGAGGTTTGTGTTTCAGTTATGTGTCGTTTGCGGTTCCCTGCATAGACTTTAGTTTTAGTGTCTAATTCCAGCAAAGCAGATGCAGGTTGACATGAGAATTTATTGCCCATTTCCTTTAGTCCATTGGACCAAATTGTCTATGAAATTTAGTCAAATCACAGACTTAGGAACCACAATTTACTGATTCACAGATAATCTCCCAGATATGGCTTGGAAGCAATGCAAAGACTGTAGAGGGTTTGACTGCAGCTTCAGCTCGATTGTGGGTTTCTCCTCATTTCAGGACATGATCCAAGCTTAGAATCAAAGTTGTTTTATGAGGATGTAACTTTTTATTTTCAACTTTGTCGTCACATTTGCATGATAACACTTCAGTGATACTCATGAAGTCTCCTGTTTTTTGCAACTTAAATATGTCAAGATATTAAATAACTGCAAATGCACATATCCTGTTTAAGTGATCCACACAATTCATAATAAAGATTTTGTAAACTCCTGGTTCCTCCTTATAGTCCCCTGCCTTAAATCTCTATGAAAACCTCATGTTCTTTCATAATACTGTGTGATTGATCAGGGCGATGCTTACCAACACAGAGTCTGCACATCAAAATGCCAGCTGTTTCCTTCAATTTTTCTGAAACAGTCAAACTAAAAGTTTTTTCTCATAGTTCCAAGGGGCATTGAGTTTGTGAGATCTTGTGTTTTTGTCTCTGTGCTACGGAGCGAATGTGTCTCTGATATGCTTTGACTTATTGCATGTGAACTACTCTGACCTTACACAACTTGTTGTTGTGTCTTTACATCTGAGCACAAAGCAGGTTTATGCACATGTGAGAGCTGTTTTCAGATTAGCAGATATACTCAGTAGCAGCTTCCAGCGACCAGGTCTTAACAAGAAATGTCTCAGTTCACTGGAGAGTCTCAAACCATTGCCCATATAACTTCCTCCACAGTAACTTCTTGGTTATTTTTCTAATAAATTATCAGTTAAATTTTGAGTCTGGTGGAAATGAGAATAAAGAAATTAGGTTAAGATGTGTTTGTTTAGAATACATGAAGCTTCCCTGACAGCTCAATGTGGATTTTGTGTTGTTCTGTGTGGAAACTGCAGGAAACTTTGCTTCACACTTTACATGTTGTCTGCCTTCGACATGCGTGTCATCAGGTGATCAAGTGATGAAAAGACATGTTTGACCACTATGAAACAAGTGCAAGTACGTTACAGCTCATAGCCAATAATCAATAAATATCAACAATAATGTTTAGGTTGGCTGACTAGCTTAGTGTTATTTCAGCCTTCAGCCAAGAGGCTTGGTTTGGGAGGATCTTTATTCATCTGAGCACTAGCATGTTGATACTTCCTCTTCAAGGAAAAAAAAAATGTTATTAGCCTTTTAGCTCTGTAGCTCCAGCCTCTGCAACTCAGAGTGGTGTTTTTAATCATGAACAACTCGGCCATTTATCAGGCTAAAAGAGATTTACGGCTCTTCTCCTCCAGAAGCTTGTAACGCTGAAACAGTTGTAATGGATAAATGCACAAAATGGTGTTTACATGGAAGGCGGTGCTGTTGTTCAGTTTGTGAGCTGACCCAGACTTGTTTGTTTTGGTGATTAACAAGTCGCTGCAGGCTGCAGCGTGGAGGACACTCTCTCTGAGTGTGGTCTAACTCAGCAAAGAGCTGCGCATTTTAAAAACATTCGATTTACTCATGTACTGGGTGAACAGATTCACTTTGAAGTAGCACGTTAGGTATAATTTGTAGGACGTCTGGTGTGTAGGCGTCTTCCATGCATCTCTGTGGGGGTAGAGCTGCGGATTTCTAAGGTGCTCTTTGGTAAATGCCATGTTTGTTCAAAGACGAATGCTAAGCTCGAGAACAGAGACACCATCACTCACGTGGTGGTCTCTACTAATAACATGGGTCATAGTCTTCCCACCGGGTATTTTCAGCAGACACCTTAAAAGTAACTGATTTCATGTCTTATCTCTGAATCTGTCTCATCTACAACTCTCTCACAGCAGATTTTTAAGAACACATCTATCATTTTTTCTGATTTGTCAAGCCCAATGAGACGGAGGGAGAACAATAAAGTTTTTTTTTTTTTTTTGAATAAACACTGAATTAAAACAATAATCAGCGTGGGGGGTAAGAAATAGTGTCATCCATAAATCCTATGTTACTTTTCTGTGTTAAGAACTTTACCTGAAGGGCACAAACCTGTTAGATTCATAAAGTAACTCATTCTTTATTATGATTGCAACTCTTGCACTTCAGCAGAATACATCTGCACTGCTGTGACTGGAGAGTTTTTTTTAAATCTTATTTTAACTGCAAAGGAAGACATGAATATCATTACTAACACAGAAGTCATGATGCCTGCAAAAATCATGACTCATAGTTCAATTTCTATATAATCTTAATAATTCATCAAGGACTTCATGCATGGATTCCTGATTATTCATGTGGTCTTACTGTAAAGTGTTGCAGAAACGATGATAGCACTCTGGCTGTCTCCCATGGTCCAGACACATGCAGGTTAGATTAATTGATGAGTCCTGTAAGTGTGAACGTGAGTGCTTGTCTGTCTCTGTGTGTCAGCCCCGTGATAGACTGGTGATCTATCCTGGGTGTATCCGACCTTTCACACCAATGCCAGCTGGGATCAGCTCCAGCCCGCTGCGACCCTGGATGGCTGGAATAAGTGGTAAAAAATCGATGGATGGATGGAAAGATATTTGCATGGACACTTCCTTAGCCTCAGCTCAAGAGTTATCACCTGACCCCAAACCTTAAAAAAACCAGCATAAGTAAAAACCGCCCTTTCATCCATGCACACAAGCAACACAAAAACACAAGTGTATCCATATGCATTAGTGGGCTTCTTCTCTGGGGTCTCAGCATGAGTACAATCCTGACCTAGATGAGTCACGTTTGATTTGGAAACTGAACAGCACTCCCCCACTCTTCTATTAGATCGTGACTGTCTAGAGAAACAGCTCTGTGTTACTGCTGTTGAATGTGTAGGTGTCTGCTGCTGGAGGCCTCATCTCTGAGGGCTCGGCGAAGGTCCACAGCCTCTCATATTCTCTCTGGCAAAAAAAATAGGTTGGTTGACTCAGCACCGTTTATGAGAATATAGACTGAATGATATTATATCCAAGCCAACAACAAACTCAGTTATATACATATCAAATCCACTAATATAATGTAGTTCTATGACATTACTTTAACATGCCAACACATTAAAGACTGACGTGTTGACGCAAATCGACAACTGCTCTGTCGGAGTGTGTGAATTACATGCTCAGCACAACAACATCTCCCGTAGTTAGAGACCTTTCACAGAGGATTGTTTCAGAAACACAACAGGAAAATGCAAAAGTCTCTTTAAACACATACTTATGCATGGAAGCACACACACATATAAATAAA